>NC_061117.1:9663034-9811974 GCF_002878395.1 Capsicum annuum
AAATCTAGAATTAGATATACATTACAGTACAGTTAGGATAAATTATTATACAGAAATTTGTAACTCTGCAATTACTACAGGATAAAATAATAAACCAAACAAATTAATGAATACATCTTACGAAAAGAATAAATCATTAAAAACTATTGAAACAAAATTTAAGAAATATCCACGTACAAAGAAAAATAGATTCATTATATATATACTAAATCTATTTCATAAGTTAGTTATCAGCCTATATCCTCACCCCTCTACAAATGGTATCAGACAAGGAGATTTCTATCTCTATCATATGTAGGCACTCAATTAATAATGCTTTATGGTTCTGTCTTATATAGAATTTGAGATAAAGTTACTGATCTGTTGAGTCTGTAGATACTACTGATTTGCACTAATAGAATACTTTCGTGTTGCTATGTTATGATCAAGCGCTTATCATCATGTCAAAAGCTATAGTTGTTAGCAAGCAAAGGGTTTAAATTCATTTTTAAACTAAATCCACCAAGCAAGCGTCATGTTCAATCATAACTCCGATCTGACCAAAGCCACCCCAGCTCCCTCGAGGGCATTGCCATAGGAAAGATCGATATTGGGTTACCCAACAATCACCCTCCCAACACCTTCCTCCAACATATGATACCACTTAGAATCAAGCGTTTATCATCAATGTTAGAAGTTAAACTAGTTAGCAAGGGCATAACTTTATCTCTTTACTAAGTCCACAAAGGCTAAGCATCACGTTCGATCTGTTAGAACATGCACAGCGAAAGCAATAGGATCAATAACTTACATATAATCTAGATAACATAAATCATCAAACGAAATTGAAAAGCTAGTTACCTATTGAAGTTTTCACACAATTCGTTCACTGCTTTGACCTCCAGGGCTACAGTTTTCTACTATATTCTGACTAACTTTTGCTATCAAACTTGTGTGGGTAAGTACTTTTTGGATTCAAAGAGAATATGTCAAGAGATAACTCATAATAATCTTCTAAGTCAAACCCCTATATATTCTTATTTTTACTTAAAGAGGGGAAAGCCAAGAGGCAAACGTTTTTTTACCCTTTTAGTTGTCCAAAACGTTTTAGGCCTTTTCAGTCATCCAAAACGTTTTCAGCCTTTTCCGCTGTCCAAAAAATTTTAGGCCTCTTTAGTTGTCCAAAACGTTTTTAATTTTAAAAGGAACGTCTTTAATTTCAAGTCAGAAGATATTATTTTCCTTCCAGAAGACCAGTAAATAATATTACTTCTTCTAGTAAGTTTCTTTCTCTTTTTCAAAATTGATTAGTTAATTAGGTATAGTAGAGACCGCAGATTTATTAAGACCTCCAATTATGATATTAATTTGCAAATGAATGAATTACCATATCACAATAAATTATAAATTATTCCACTAAAAATCTGTAATTGCAGTCCTCGATTTAATTTCAAAATCTACCATCACATCTTCTTTAACTCCCCATGTTAGAATTAAGGACACCAATCAATTAAATTAAATTCTCTGAAAAATTTAACTCATTGATTTATTTAATCCTTTATTTACAATGCTTAACTTATTTCGCATGACGAATACAAAATTCACCTGTAGGGTTTCACGTGAAAACTTATAAGCGACCATAAAGGGGTGTCTTCTATCTTTAGTCCGAGACATGGTTCTATCAACTAATTAATATTTCACTAAGTGATTTGTCATCATCCAACCTATTAGGAATATGTTGACTCAAAAAGAGTCTCACCTTTTAATAGATTAAAACGACAAAACAAACCACATAGATCATAATAATTATATCAAGATTCAGAGTATAAATACATATAATAGACTAGAGAAATCGTTTATTAATATTCAGAACATAAACGAATATCTCTAATTGGTCCTTTCAATACATATGAAATGTACTAGCACAAGAAGTTGAAATATTACCACTCCCATAATTAAGATCAAATTATATTTTATCTTGTGATACAATCGTCAAGACGTTTGTCCTACCCCATCTTTGATTGTGAACACTAATTTATTACTTATAACAACCGACAATTTTAATCTTCCGTGCATGAGTTAAAATACTTCATACACAAAATTTTCTACTATATAAGTAAAGTACACACATGTTAATACAATGATAAATTCAAATAAAGATTTTATTAATTTAATAAATTGTCTTTACATGGGATGAAAATATAATACTATAACACAAACTACATGGTTAATAGTATATCCTAACAATCTCCCACTTAGACTCATAACCATGAATGCACAATTTTAACACTCATTTCTTCCACATGCTTATCGAAAACCTTCTGGGTTAAGTCCTTTGTAAATGGGTCCGCCAAATTGTTCTTTGATTCAATCTTCAAAACTCTCACATCACCTCTTTGAGTTATATCCCAAATCAAGTGATATTTTATCTTAATATGCTTACTTATTTTATGGCTTCGTGGTTCTTTCAGGTTTGCAACTGCACCACTATTGTCACAATAAAGTGGTAATGGTGTTTGAACCGAAGGAACAACTCCAACCGAGTGGAATCAGCAACACATGATTGCTTGATCCTCCTCTAAACAATGGCTCCACCTCCTAAAGTAAACACATATCCTGAGGTAGATTTCCTAGATTCTTTATCCGACTGAAAATCTGAGTCAGTATACCCAATAGGTATAAGTTTCCCGGAGTGAAAGACAAGCATGTAATCCCTAGTCCTTTTAAGGTACTTGATTATATGCTTAACTGCAGTTCAATGTTCTTGCCTAGGAGTAGACTAAAATATGCTAACCATGCCAATAGCTAAGCAGATATCTAGTTTAGTGTACAACATAGTATACATGAGGCTCCCTACAGCAGAAGCGTAAAGGACTGCCTTCATTTTCTCTATCTCATCGGTCGTTTTGGGCGACTGATCTTTTAATAAAGTAATTCCATGCCTAAAAGGTAGGAATCCCTTTTTGTAATTTTGCATGCTAAATCTTGCAAGAATAATATCAATATAAAGTGCTTGAGATAAGACTAATATTTTTTTTTGCGATCTCGCATAAGCTTGATACCATGGATATGAGCCGCTTCTCCCAAGTATTTCATATCAAAATGCGAGGACAACCACTCCTTAATGAAATTCAACATGCTCACATTATTTTCTATGACCAAAATGACATCCGCGTAGAAAATAAAAAATGCTACTCCATTTCCATCCTATTTTTTTTATAGATGTATGACTCATTTTTACATTGATCAAAATTAAAAGTCTTAATAGAATTGTCAAAACAAGCATTGCATGCTCTAGATGCTTGTTTTAAACCATAAATGGATTTCTTAAGTTTACAAAACTTATGTTCATTATTGCTCTCTATGAAACCTTCTGGTTGTGCCATATAAATGCACTCATCAAGACTTCCATTTAGGAAAGCCGTCCTGACATCTATTTGCCAAATCTCATAATCATAATGAGCAGTAATAGATAAGAGAATCCTAATGGATTTAAGCATAGCTACAGGCGAAATAGTTTTCTCATAATCAATTCCTTCTTTTTGAGTAAACCCTTTCACAATAAGCCTAACCTTAAAAGTTTGCACTTTTTTATCCACACCTCTCTTTTTCTTATAGATCCATCTACAGCCAATGGGTTTGACTCCCGCAGGTGGTTCTATAAGTTTTCAGACTTGATTGGAATACATAGAGTCCATTTCAGATTTCATAGCAGTAATCCACATTTTTGCATTTTTATTATGTAGTGCTTCGGCGTAATTAAGGGATTCCATATTAGGATCTTCAGGGATTCTATCATACGATTCTCCCAAGAGCGCAAATCGTAAAGGTTTTCTAATAAATCTCCCACTACGATGACTAGTCACTACAGGATCTGCTATATATGGAACTAAATTTTGAACACCCTGAATTTCTTCCTGTATTATAGAAGGTTCCTTGACATTATCCTAAACATTTTTCTCCACAGTTGTAGGCTGCTCGATGTTACTCCCACTACTTTGAGGTAGCGTAATGTCAAGTGTTTGCTCTTATGCAACCTCTTGCCTATTGACATTTCTCCCACTCCGTGGATGCAGTGGTATGTCAATAATGGTTTTTGAAATTTATTCTTGTGTTTTGTTATTCGTTATTCTATTGCTCAATTCCTGTAAAATAATTTTACTTCTAGGAACGTGGTTCATTAAATAATCCTCTTCAAGAAATCTGATATTTATCGAAACAATTACCTTCTGTTCCTTAGGACAATAAAATAAACCCCCTTTTGTTCCTTTTGGATATCCAATAAAAACTCATACTTCTGTCCTAGATTCCAACTTATCAGTTTTTCCTTTTAGCACATCTGCTAGACAACCCCAAACCCGAATATGTCGTAAACTAGGCTTGCGCCCACTCTACAATTCAGATGGGATTAAAGGCACTGATTTTGAAGGAACCAAGTTTAGAATATAATTTGTTGTTTGTAATGCACAACCCCAAAAGGAAAAAGGCAAATCTGAATAACTTAACATTGATCTAACTATTTCCATAAGAGCTCTATTTCGTCATTCTACCACACTATTTTATTGTGGTGTTCCCAAAGCAGAATATTGAGATATAATTCTTGATGCCGATAAGTATTTAATGAATTCTACAGAAAGGTATTCCCCACCATGATCAGATCGTAATGTATGGATATGTTTGTTATGTCGTATTTCCGTTTCCATCTTAAATTCTTTGAATTTTTTAAAGCATTCAGATTTGTGGCGCAGTAAATATATGTATCCATATTTTGAGTAATCATCTGTGAAAGTCACAAAATACTCAAAATCACCTTTTGCTTGTATATTCATTGGACCACACAAATCAGTGTGAATGAATTTCAACTTATTACTGGCTCTATTTTCTTTGGAAGGAAATGGTCTGTTGGTCATTTTACTTTCTAAACAAGATTCACAAGTTGTAAGTGTCTCCACTTTTAATGAACTCAAAGGTCCATTATAAACCAACCGTGAGATCCTATTTACATTAATATGACCTGGACGTAAGTGTCGTAAGTATGCTTCACTCAATTTCGAAATACATTTTTTTTATGTGATTGATCAACATTATTAATTTTCATTGTCTGTAGCATATCATGGGAACCATCAAGTACAAACAAATCATGTATTCTAGGAGTAGAAATAATAAAATGCTTATTAAACTTAATAATAGCACAATTATTAGCAAAATAAACTTTATAACTAGTATCCATTATTCTTGAAACTAAAATTAAATTCCTTCTTATGGAAGGTACGTAAAGAACATTATTCAGTCTTAAAACTCTAGAACTACTAAATGAAATGGAAATATTTCCTATAGCTAAGGCTGGTGCTGGTTCTCCAATTGCTTGAAATATGTTCAGTTCATTTTCACTTAGGCGTCACGTTTCCTAAAACCCCTGCAACAAAGTGAAGATATGATTAGTGGCTCCCGATTCTAAAGCCCAAAATTGGGTAGAAACAGCCGCTTAAAATGTTTCAACGACATATCAAAAAAATGTACCTTGTTTCTGCATCTTTGCTATGTAGCCGGGACACTGTTTCTTATAATGACCAAGTTGCTTGCAATGATAGCATTTTTCCTTAGGCTTAGCAACACCACCATTAGCACTTGAAACCGTACGTGACTTCTTCTTTTTTGTTGTTTCGCCTTTCGACATAGAAGTCGAAGACGAAAGTTTGTCAACCATTAATGTCGCAGGAGGAGCTTGTTGCTTAATGATAGATTTTGACGCTTTCAGCTCATTCAACAATTTTGCAAGAGATAAGTCTATATTATTAATGTTATAATTCAAGTAAAATTTCTGGAAACTATCCGGCAGAGTCTACAGGACCATCTCAACCTGAGATTCCTTATCAATAACCGCACCAAGAATTTCTAGCTCATTCAATAAACTCATTATTTTAAGAATATATTCCCTTACCAAAGTTTCTTCAACCATTTTCTTGGTCAAAAGAGCTTTTATGGTCATCTGTTTTACAACACGATTTTGCTCACCTAACATCTCTTTGAGAGATTCAAGCATAACATAAGCAGTAGTCATAGACTAATGTTGATGCAACAACACATTTGCCATAGAGGCAAGAATGTAGCATCTTGCTATCTCATCAGCCTTAACCCACTTATCATAGGATTTAATCTCATCATCAGTGGGTTCATCCGACTTAACAGGACATTCCTCAACCAGCACAAATTTAAAACCCTCATCAGTAAGAACAATATCCAAATTACGTTTTCAGTCTACATAGTTAGGGTCTTCTAGTTTATTTTGATTCAGGATAGAAGTTAAAGGGTTGAACGAAGACATGGTTAATCTATTATGTAATTTAATTAAAATCAGATCATTAGACATACTGCAGAATAATAAAATTCTTAAAAAAATACATCACACATATAAC
Organism: Capsicum annuum; assembly: GCF_002878395.1. Classification (NCBI taxonomy): domain Eukaryota; kingdom Viridiplantae; phylum Streptophyta; class Magnoliopsida; order Solanales; family Solanaceae; genus Capsicum; species Capsicum annuum. Next base: position 9,669,430 of record NC_061117.1, read on the forward strand.
CATGCACATAAACAGTTAGAATCGTTAGAAAAACTTAACCATTTAAGCAAATATACATGTAATGTCAGATATTTTATCTCTTAAATAAAACATAAACAACTTAGTTGGAGAGTCATCTACTGATAAAAGTTAGATAAATATCGCATTCCATAAGTATCTGTACCATTGAACCAACATGTAACTTAGTTGGAAAGTTAATACAAGTCATCAAAAATAAGAGAGTATAAAATAATATTACAATATACAAGTTTATTTGATGGGGAAGATGGCCAATGTCAACATATAAAATCATATTATTTACTGTTATTAACCACTGAAAATCATTGGTAATGATCCCTATCAGCACTGGTTTGCAAAGAAATTTTTTTCAAAATTTTTAATTTTTTAAAAAACATAAAAGCCCCCAAAAACTCATCAAAACGACCACGAATGGCCAAAAAATGGCCTAGGTCACAGCTACTGTGATTCTGTGAGTATTTTTCAGTGGTTCGTTTTCAATAAATGTACCAAATTTCAGGTCATTCAAAGTTCGTTAAAAACTGAAAAACTCAAAAACCGACAAAATCGGCAATTATTCGCTGGGCTGTTTGCGAGGGTCAGCAGGGCTGCCTCTTTGGTTGACCAAATCTATTTTCTTTGATGATAAATTTAGATTTTGAAAATCATTAACATCATCTAAAACACGAAAAATAGGCAGCAACAACATGATTTATACAACTATTATCTGAATTATATACAACAAATCATGTAATTTCTTTTACATTATCTAGCATATATAAGAAGACTACTGATACCAAATGTTAGAACATGTACAACTGAAGCAATAATTCTACAGGATCAATAACTTACATATAATCTAGATAACATAAATCATCAAACGAAATTGAAAAGCTACTTACATATTGAAACTTTCACACAATTCGTTCACTGCTTTAACCTCTAGGGCTACAGTCTTTTACTATATCCTGACTAATTTTTTCTATCAAACTTGTGTGGGCAAGTACTTTTTGGATTCAAAGAGGATATATCAAGAGATAACTCATAATAATCTTCTGAGCCAAACCCCTATTTATTCTTATTTTTACTCAAAGAGGGGAAAGCTAAGAGGCAAACGTTTTTTTACCCTTTTAGTTGTCCAAAATGTTTTAGGCCATTTCAGTTATCTAAAATATTTTCAGCCTTTTCCACTGTCCAAAATATTTTAGGCCTATTTAGTTGTCGAAAACGTTTTTAATCTTAAAAGGAACATTTTTAATTTAAAGTCAGAAGATATCCTTTTCCTTTCAGAAGACCAGTAAATAATATTACTTCTTCTAGTAAGTTTCTTTCTCTTTTCCAAAACTGATTAGTTAATCGGGTATAGCAGGGACCGCAAATTTATTAAGTGAGGCCTCCAATTATGATATTAATTCTCAAATGAATGAATTACCATATCATAATAAATTACAAATTATTCACTACAAATTTGTAATTGCACTCCTTGATTTAATTTTTAAATCTACCATTACATCTTATTTAAATCACCATGTTAGAATTAACGACACCAATCAACTAAATTAAATTCTCTGAAAAATTTAACTCATTGATTAATTTAATTCTTTATTTACAATGTTTAACTTATTTCATATGACGGATACAAAATCTACCTGCAGGGTTTTCACATAAAAACTTATAAGAAACCATAAAGGGGTGTCTTCTATCTCAAGTTCGAGACATGGTTCTATCAACTAATTAATATTTTACTAAGTTATTTGTCATCATCCAACATATTAGGAATATGTCTACTTACAAAAGAGTCTCACCTTTTAATAGATTAAAACGACAAAACAAACCACATAGATCATAATAATTATATCAAGATTAAAAGTATAAGTACATGTAATGGACTAGAGAAATCGTTTATTAATATTCATAACATAAACGAATATCTCTAATTGGTCCGTTCAATACATACGAAATGTACTAGCACAAGAATTTGGAATATTACCACTCCCATAATTAAGATTAAATTATATTTAATCTTGTTCTTCAATCATGAAGATGTTTGTCATACCTCATCTTTGATTGTGAACATTAATTTAATTTTCTATATGTGTGGTATAATACTTTAACGAAAGTTGTTCAACTGACCACCCTTAATTGTATATGGCCGTACACTTGTACACGACAGTGAAATTAGAAATTTTGTCAAAAGTGAAAAAATTAATATATATGTATGAAAGTATACTTGATATAATTTTCTATTTAAACAATATAATATTATTTGACAAATGTTGTTCAACTGACCATCCTTAATTGTATACATATTTAGGGAGGTGCCTTGGTGTATGTTATTTACTGACGATGTAGTGTTTATTGACGAGATTCGGGGATGATTTAATGATAAGTTGGAGTTTTGGAGACAAACCATAGAGTCTAAAGGACTTAGGTTGAGTAGGACCAAGATGGAGTACTTGAAGTGTAAGTTCAGTGATTTGACGATTTTAGTTGTAGTCTAATTGTTATGAATGTGTGTTATAGTTTCATATTCGTGGTGTTTTGAGAATATATATATATATATATGTGTGTGTGTGTGTGTGTGTGTGTGCGTGTGTGTGTGTGTGTGTATGTGCGCGCGCGCGCGTGCGTCTTAGTAATGTAGACACGTGATTTTTGATCTTCCCTCAATTTTAAATATTTATATATTATTTTGATTATTATTTTTATTTTTAATAAAAATAAGTAATTAAATAAAGTTAACTTCAAGATATTTTATTTTTATTCTAATTTTAAAAATAATATAAAAATAACAAATAATTTTCCTTTTATAAATTTTTAATAAATAAATTAGTAGCTTTAATACTATTTTATTATATTTATATTTTTCTATTTATAAATTGTTATTATATTTTGTTAAATATAAAATTAATTAATTATTATTATTATGGTTATTATTTTATTTATTATTATTACTATTATTTTTCTATATAAAATAAAACCAAAAAAAATAAATAAAATGTTGAATTTTAAAACTCTTCCCTCTTATCTGCTAATGAGATTCCCTCCCCAAAAAGTTAACTGTTCCCCCCCAAATTCCCTCTATTTAAAGGAATCTCTCACCCCAGAATAAAGTACGTACTTTGACATCTATTAACATCAGATAAAAAAAACAACAGAGAGAAAAAAAAGTCAATCAGAGAAAATCATCTGTAAAAAAAAAAAAAAAAAGAGAGTAAAAGAGAATTCGAGATTCGTTTGAAGTTTCTGGTGAAATTTTCTTGCTGTGTTATTCAATTTAATTCCTTACAGGTTCTTTCTATGATCCTACATTATTTACTGTATTAAATTTTATTAGGAATCAGAATATGAAGTTGTTTGTTATTATGTCTTGCATATTAAATTATGAAATGTTTATATGAATGTTAAATTTGATATGCGAAGAAAAACAGTAAAAATGAACACTATTATTATTCCATATACCACTGTATGCATATATGTTCATCTGTAAATTTACATGTACATAGAGATTCACATTCGTATGCATGGCAAGTAACGACACATTCTTCAATTCTCTTTCACTGTATAATAGATCAAACATGTATATACAGGGATAAATTTAATTACGAAACCATCCTTGTCAGAATCGTTCCTTCTCCAGAATGTAACTTCTACTTTTTAAAAAATAAGATCAGAAACTAAAAAAAATCATCAAACACTAATCCATTTCGAGTCGACTCCGGTTGGTTCTCTCCAGAGTCATTAACGTCACTCCTTTGCGCCTCCCATCACCGAAATTCCAAGACCAGCGCCACTTTCTCTTTTTCTTTTTCCGGCGTCACTCCCTTCTCCTTCCCCTTTTCCATCGCGAACAGCCCATCAACGAGCCGGATCTGGCCGGAGTTTAATGCCACAGTAGCGACAGCAACTCCAACTGCCCCGCTGCCGTGCCATTCCCCTCCCCTTTTTCATTCAGATTCATCGGAAAATATCCCCTCGCCGCCAGTGTCACAATCAGATCCGGCAACCCATCATTCTCCCCTTCCTTTTTCTCTTTTCCGTTATAACTTTATTTGCTGATACCATTTTATCATATACATATAATATAATGTATCTTTTATATTTCCAAATCTATCATTATTTTTAATATATTTTATAAAAATAATTAATTTTATTATATTTATAAATATAAAATATATATAGATATTTTGCTTTGAAAATTTTTTAAATGATAAATTTAGATGATATTATAATTTTTTTTAAATATAAATTATTGATATATTATTTTATTATTATTATTATTATTATATTATTATTATTATTATTATTGTTAATTGTCATTAATAAATTTTATTAATTATTTACTATACTAATTAATTGATTTAAATAAATTTCACTTAAAGATTTTTATTAACATTAATTATTTTAAACAAATAAAATTGTTATGAGTTTACAAATGACAAATAAAAGTTTTAACGTTAGATAAATTTTAGGTATTTTAAAAATATTCATCTCAATTAAGAATGCGGCGTACGCATCTTTTTGAGACATTTTAAAATTCAAGGATGCAATAATGCACCTCAAGAAATATTTTTCTAAAAATTAATTTTTTATTGTATTAATACGAGAGTTTTAAATAATTCTAGATATTAAAATGAGTGAATTTAGGCCTTAACATAATTTATCAAAAATAGTTTAAGTCAAGATAAGTCAATAAAAGCGACCGTGCTACAACCACGGGACTTGAGGGGTGCCTCACACCTTCTCCTCGGTCAACATAATTTCTTACCCGATCTTCTATTTTCGCAGACCAACAAAGAGTCATTTTCTTTTGATTAGGGATTCAATAAGGTGACTTGGAACACCAGAACTCAATTCCAAGTGGCGACTCTGTAATTAAAATAGTCCCTATTCAAAATCGTCACTTTAACTGAAAAAACCATTCGATTCGGCCCTCGGGCGAAAAAAGGGTGTGACTTTTCTGGAGACTCCGTTGGGGATTAATAAGAATTCGAGATTTTTATATTGACTTATACTTATTATAATTATTGTTGATATTGTGTTTGTTGGCCTTACGTGCTACTTGTCGCTCATTTACCGCTTTGATATTGATTGAACTGTATTATATACTATCTTCTCTTGCGCACCCCCTCTAAGTCTCTGAAATAGGATAGAAGGAATGCAGCGCATGCATCCGACTTTCATTTTTAGATAGCCGGAGTGTCAAGGAACCTAGTGAAGGATATAGTCACACATATTAGGCGGGGTTCCGATTGGCAACGAACGCGGTATTGCCCTGCTACCGACCAAGTTGTCCCCCCCGGCTCGAGTGTCCGCTCGGTTAAGCCATTCTAGACACCTATCCCTATTAGGTTTAAACTTAGAAGAACTGAAAACTTAGAATCTGAATATCTCTATTAGGTGCCGCTTTATTTGCATTATATGCATTTGACTTAGCGGGACTCAGCACAGGGGTCGGGTCTGTCTAGGACAGGTGACCTAATTTATAAAGACTAACATGTGCATCCTACGTGCTCTTTTACATTTGCTTGGAGGTTTATTTTATTGTTGACCGGCTTTTAGTCAACTTTAAAATGCAAAAAATTATACTATCCTCAAATTCATTGAATTATTTTTCAAAGAATTTTTTTAAAAAAAATAAAAAGAAAGGAAAATTTTATATATAGAATGATATACTTTTAGAGTTTTCTTGAATTACGAGAGTCTGATTCTCACTTTTTAGTGGGATACGTAGGATGTCCTATCAGGGATACGACCTTATTTTTGAAAAAATAATAATAATATATTTATTCACAAATTTATTGAAGGATATTTTTGAAAAAATAATAAGAAGAAGAAAAAATGATTATTTTCATGAATATTATTATCTTTATTTTATTCTTTATTTTACTTTCCCTTTTATTTTTCAAAATTAATTTTAACATAAAAATTATAATAGCCTGAACCTTTAGGGGTCGTGAGCTGAATTTTTATAAAATAATAAAATATGTAAACATATATTTTAACAGTCCTAAACCTTTAGGAGTCGTGAGGCTGAAATTTTTATACAACTTCATACATAAAACAATCATTCTTCTTTTCTAAGTCATTCTAAAAATTAATATTCATTTAGCGGGGATGGTACAGATATTGATTAAGAAAGATTACACTATGGTACCAATGATCCTGGCAGATATCTACAATGCTTTGACCGTTTGTCAGAAAGGAAAAAGTTTTTTCTAGGGATGTAATATCTTGTTACAGATGTGGATTGTAGACCATCTCTACCGACGTCCTACAATGTCAAGATTTAATCCTGAAAGATTCAATCACATCAAAGATTACGAAGAGAGTTTAGAGAAATATAAATGCCTAGAAGGAGTTAAAGATTAGGATAAGCTTTTTCGTTCTCTGACAGCAGGTAAAATCACTTGGAATCTCCCTTGGTTCCCTTGGAGGCAAGTCATACATAGTTCTGTCATTCGGTCGTTCTTATTATTAATGGGTGTTAGGGGTGTTCAACCGTATGTTCCATTGAGAGTTTTACGTCAGCTAGGAAGACGTCAAATAATTCCCATTATGGAAAATATGACAGAGTTTGTATTTGAGGTCAGACCAGAGATCCCACTTTCGGAGGAATTGGCCCAGCAGATTTAGGAGGGTTGTCGTATCATGGGGATTGAAACAATAGTCGTAGAGCGTGAGAAAGAAAAAGTGCACTCAGATTACCGTGCATGGTTTGAAGAACAGTCGAGTCCGCCAGTCAGACTAGAAAGATCGGTTAGGGGATCTATAGATCAGGAAGTTGCAATCAAGATAGGGATTGAGAGAGCCATAAGAGAACATCATGAGTCCAACCAAGCTTTAAGAGCAGAATTAGAGCATGCTGGGGCAAAAATAGACGAACAACAAAGGGAATTTGCTGAATATAAAGCTAAATCAGCAGATATTGAGATTGTACTTTGGGGACAAATCAAATTGGCTACCACTAGAGGGTCACACATTGCAAAACTTGCCGCATCTCGTCGAAAGCAACTGCAAGAAGTTGATAAGAACATGAAAGAAGAATTTGATCGAGAGAGATCTCAGTGGATCCATGAAAAAGGAGTATTGCGAGAATAGTTGGAGGTTGCTTCTTCTCATGAACAGCTTGTGTCATGCCCTGTTTTCGCCAAGGTTAAACAAAACATGACTTATTAGACTCTAGAGAATTGAAATTTTTTACAGAATCACCACCTAATTTTTAAGGAAAATAAGGAAACCTGTTTATTTATTAACACGCATAATTGATGTTTTTAGTCTGCGAAAAACCAATTGAGACTCTAGGTAAGAGTTCAAATTATCCCGAAGGAAAGGGGTTAGGCACCCTTCAGGATCCACAAATGTGGTACCCGGCTAGACTAAACTTATCAATGAGGGAGGAGGTATAAATATTTAAAATAATGTAAAAGTGTATGTGTATTAAGTATAAAATAATTCTTTTGAAAAAATACAAATATAAAATTATGTAAAAGTATATGTATATTAAATATACAAATAAAATCTATTGTTATAGAAACATGTAAAAGATATGTATAAAAATGTATAAATTACATGTGAAAAAGAAAGTATTTTATGATGTATGAATAGAAATATGTAAAATATACGTATAAAAATGTACAAATTACATGTGAAAAAGAAAGTATTTTGTGACATATGAAAAGAAATGTATTTTGATGTGCCATGAAAAGGAAAAGCATTTATAAGTAATATTTTTATTTGATTAAAGTTACGGAGAAAATTAAAGATTTATTTGAGAAGAAAAGACTACATAATATTTGAATTATTTGATTAACTTAATTCTTTTATCTAAATATTAAAGGCCTAAGTTTTGCTTAAAAGCGATGAAATTATGTAAATAAAGAATATCCCCGCCCGGCACCTAAAAAATAAAGTTTCCACTATCTTTTATCTTTATGTACAATTATACAAACGAGAAATAAACTACAAACATAAAGCTCAAGAATTATGTTTAAGTGCTTGATAAAGTAATGAAGAAATAATCATTAAAGTAAGTGAAATTATGTGCACACACATGTACATATAGATGTACACATAAAAATAGTGTCTTGTTATAAAATGGGCTCGGATTAAGTTTTAGACTCGCCATGGCTATGAAGTGGTTGCTCGACTAATCGGCCGTCCTAAATCTCCTTGCCAAGATACGAATCATAAAATCTTTTGTGGTGTCGTGGTGTTATAAAAGTTCGTCATTGCCCAAAATATTTAATTTTTTTATTACGTATTTATATACATAATATCCGTTTTTTATTTGTGGAGGCCTCAAAAATCGACGGTAGTCTTTTCATTGGCCAAGAATATTTATTTTGACATAAAATAGATAAATTTGAGAAAATAAAGTCCATCTTTTTCTGTCTTTTGTCACGGGATGGCCTCAAATATCTGACGGAAAGATAATTTCATCAGCCAAAGTATTTATTTTGAGTATATGTATGTGTTTTTGAGAAAAAGAAAAAGATGAACAAATTTTGTGTTTGACGGAAAGGAGAAAGAGGTGAAAAATATGTGTGAATTTTTTTTGAGAGAGGAAGAATAAAAATGTGTGTGTGGAAATGTCTTCCCATCACTCCTATTTATAATGAAATTGGGCACCTCTTATTGTCCAATGGATAAAGAGACGTCCCCTCTTTATATAATAGCACATCCTTTGGTCCTTAGGGTATTGACCAAAGGATTTTTCATCTTTTTGACCAATGGATAAAATTATTGTCCAAAGGATAGTGTCATTGAGTTGTCATTGTCAGATGTGACAAGACATTATGTGTAGTCATTGTCGGATATGACAAGACATCATTGTGTAGTCATTGTAAATGTGACAAGACATTATTGTGTGGTCTTTATCAAATGGGATAAGACATTGAATTATTATACTGTGTAAAAATAATTAATTTGACTTAGCATTTGCGGACCGTAAAAATGTACAAAATGCAGGTATTGATTTTTAATTATGAAAAATGTAAAGAATGTTAAAAATATTAAAAAATATAATTTAATATGAAAAATATTATAAAAACGGGATGTCATGTCGTGTACGTGTGCAGATAATTGTAAAATATTAAAAACAATAATGAATTGATTGAAATCCTATTATAAGGAGTATTATCAATAAATTATGAAAAGTAAAAATACGACTACAAATTGATAAAAATCCTAAAGAAAAGATGATTATCAATAATTTGTCAACAATTATTAAAAAGATGAAAAAAATTATATTTTGTACCCTTTAATGATCAAGAAGCCTGAAGACGTTAATTTTAGGAACGAAGAGCAAAAATTGGGTATCAACAGTTGCCCATTTTCATTTGAGAACGATCTAGAAGCCTTCAAACGAAAACATTGACGTGTAGCTAATTTTACTTGACAAAAAATAATTTTTTTTGTTATAGAAAAATTCGACCGAACTCTAATTTAGAGTTGCCTATATACCTCAAGTTAATGAGGATCAGGTCGAGTGTAGTTCAAAAGAATAGGCATATTGTCTCTTGCCTTTTTATTAGGGGCGAATGTTTATTTAGAGGAGGACTGTGTGGGAACAAAAGTATTCACATATTCCCGATGCTCCCTTTGAAATTGCCCCAGTATCGAGTTGTTAGATGTTGGGGATGAAAGATTGTGTACCTGCTAGGGAGAAATAATGATTGTGGGGTTGTAATGACTGAACTCTGGATAGAGCTTCCTACATATCTTGGGTGTCACGAGAATCAGGTCAATGTAGTTCGAAATGAGAAAATAGAAAATTTTAGGGCGATTCTCAAAATTTGCCCTAGTGTATGATGTGGGATTTGAAAAAAAGTGTTGTTGTTCTGAATTGTACCTTTCGTTGAAAAGATGTATGATGTGTCCGATTGTCTACGGGGACTTGAGGATGAATGACGGGCGTCTTCGATTATTTGCGAAAATTGATGTTGATGAATGAAAGATGTCTTCGATTGTCTACGAAGACTTAATGCATGAAATCTTTAATTGTCTATAGAGACTAATGTTGAATGATGATGTCTTCGATTGTATACAAAGACTTGATGCATGACACCTCCAATTGTCTATGGAGGCCGGTGTTTAATGTTGTCTCCGATTGTTTACAGAGATTGTGATAAATGATGATGTCTTCGATTGTCTATGAAGACTTGATGCATGACGTCTCCAATTATCCATGGAGATGGATTTTGATTGTTGTCTCTGATTATTTATGGAGTCTGTGATGAATGATGATGTCTTCTATTGTCTACGAAGACTTGATGACATCTCCTATTGTCTATCGAGACGGATGCTGATTGCCGTCTTCAATTGTCTACAAAAACTGTGTGATGGTCGGCCTCAATTTTCTATGAAGACTAAGGTCATCAACCGATGAGGTAATAGCCTCTCGATTAGTGGAATAGCTGGAAGGTAATAACCTCTCGACTGGTGGGGCTATTAAAATGTAAAAGCCTCTCGACTGGCGGGGTTTTGAAAGGTAACAGCCTTTCGACTGGTGGGGCTATGAGAATGTAAAAAGCCTCTCGACTGGCGGGGCTGTTGAAAGGTGATATCCACTCGACTGGCGGGGCTATGGAAATATAAAAACCTCTCGACTGGCGGGACTTTGAAAGGTAATAGCCACTCGACTGGCGAGGCTATGAAAATGTAAAAACCTCTCGACTGACGGGGTTTTGAAAGGTAATAGTCACTCGACTGGCAGGGCTATGAAAATGTAAAAGCCTCTCGACTGGTGGGGCTTTGACAGGTAATATCCACTCAACTGGTGGGGCTATGAAAATGTAAAAACGTCTCGACTAGTGGGGCTTTGAAAGGTAATAGCCACTCGACTGGTGGGGCTATGAAAATGTAAAAGCCTCTCGACTGGCGGGGCTTTGAAAGGTAATAGCCACTCAACTGGCAGGGCTATGAAAATGAAAAAGCCTCTCGACTGGCAGGGCTTTGAAAGTTAATAGCCATTCGACTGGTGGTGCTATGAAACTCTAAAAACTTCTCGACTAGCGGGGCTTTGAAAGGTAATATCCACTCGATTGGCGGGGCTTTAAAAGGTAATAGCCACTCGACTGGTGGGGCTTTGAAAGGTAATAGCCACTCGACTGGCGGAGCTATAAAAATGTAAAAGCCTCTCGACTGGCGGGGCTTTGAAAGGTAATAACCACTCGAATGGCGGGACTATGAAAATGTAAAAGCCTCTCGACTGGCGGGGCTTTGATAGGTAATTGCCTCTCGACTAGCGGGGCTATGAAAATGTAAAAGCCTCTCGACTGGTGGGGCTTTAAAAGGTAATATCCACTCGACTGGAGGGGCTATGAAAATGTCAAAGCCTCTCGACTGGTGGGGCTTTGAAAGGTAATAGCCACTCGACTGGCGGGGCTATGAAAATGTAAAAGCCTCTCGACTGGCGGGGCTTTGAAAGGTAATAGCTACTCAAATGGCGGAGCTATAAACATGTAAAAGCCTCTCGACTGGCAGGGCTTTGAAAGGTAATAGCCACTTGACTGGCGGGGCTATGAAAATGTAAAAGCCTCTCGACTGGTGGGGCTTTGAAAGGTAATAGCCTCCCGACTGGCGGGGCTTTGAAGAGTAATAGCCACTCGACTGGCGGGGCTATGAAAATGTAAAAACCTCTCAACTGACGTTGCTTTAAAAGGTAATAGCCTCTCGACTGGTGGGGCTATGAAAATGTAAAAGCCTCTCGATTGGCGGGGCTTTGAAAGGTAATAGCCTCTTGACTGGCGAGGCTATGAGAATGTAAAAAGCCTCTCGACTGGCGGGGCTTTAAAAAGTAATAGCCACTCGAATGGCGGGGCTATGAAAATGTAAAAAGCCTCTCGACTGGTGGGGCTTTGAAAAGTAATAGCCACTCGACTGGCGGGGCTATGAAAATATAAAATGCCTCTCGACTGGTAGGGCTTTGAAAGTTAATAGCCACTCGACTGGTGGGGCTATGAAAATGTAAAAAGCTCTGAGAACACCCAATTGAAAAGCAAAATGACCGTGTTTGAAGCCTGTATCTTGAAGAGAAAAGACAATTGTTGGTATTTGGAGATAGGCGTCTTGCACGTAATGTGTGATGCACGTAATATATTTTCCTTCCTCTTTTTTTTTGTCTTTGGGGGATAATGATTCCCCACCTTTATCAGAGTTATCTCTTTTTTGGTGGGGGTTCTTGCTCCTTATTTCTTTGAAGTCGTCTTTTTGTTTTTGTTCTTGTAGGGATATATTCCTTTGACTTTGACAACTTTGATCTTAAATCTTCATTCGAAACTTTCATGTACTTAGTGCGCTCAAGGAGGTGGGCCAAAGAGGGATAGTGCATATAAGCACTCAAAAGGTATAGGCTCAGATGTGGTTATTCCAAAGAAAAGGTTTTAGGCTCAAAGGTGGAAATACTAGGGATCGATGTCATTTGGTAGGCTGTGGAAGTCACAATCTAGTCAAGGAAGGCCTACAATCCTTTACCAAACTAAGTGTAACTCAAAATTTTGCCTCAACAGACATTCAGGCCAAGTTCCAGATCAACAATGCAATACAATGAACAAGTCTAAAGTTTACCACACAATGCACTTAAAACGATGGAGTTGACTTTGTTCTTGTCTTAGATGTATGCAAGAGAATTTTCGAGTGTTACTCAGGTTTGACTAAGAGGTATCAAAAGAATCTATAGTTTAGCGTGAAGTTGGTCCTCTCCATCATACCAATTTGTTATTTCTCATACACACTCCTAATTGTGTTGGTACCAACCAAGTCAAAATTTTATTTAATTTTAAAAAAATGGGACCGAACCCAAATGAGGGTTGCCTACGTATCTTATGAAAACAAGAATCAGGTTCGCGTAGTTCAGGAAAATTTGTAAATTTCTATGTAGCATATATAAATGTACAAAAGTGGTGGTCATCTTCAAAAAAATAATGTGAAAGACGATCAGGAAGGAATTGCTTGTATCAACAAAATTGGTTCGATTAGATGATCAAGAGGATGGATGTCGAGCATGAGGAGAGTTTTGATATTACTTCAATATGTCGACGAGATTGAGAAGGTCAGACATTGAAGAAGTTATGGCATTATTTCACCGTAGTTGGCAGGATTGTTATAAATGAAAGAATATTGAACCCTTACTTTGATAGTGGGGATCGATACACCATAAATTTAATGGTTTATGACGTCATAAAGAAGAAGCTAGGTGTTCTCGAACCAAAATCGGGTGAGGATTTGGAGGTAGGTCACCTAAAGACTAAAGTTATTGAGATTTGAATTTGAGGAATCATTTATTTGCACTCTTGAAGACTTTTGGAGAGCTCTTTGAACTGTTTCAGAAAAATTGCCCCAGTATGAATATCGAAGGAATTATTTTGAAACAGTGAAGAGACCGAACCCTAATACAGGGTTGCCTACATATCTTGTCAGGAAAAGAATCATGTCAAAACGTAGTTCAAACTTTTTATAAGTTTGTACATGGTGTGATCTATTTCTAGAATAGGAAGTTTCCTAAATGGTTGAGAGTAAAACTGAACAATTGTGAGAAGGCGCACTAACCTAAATGCACCAACTTTGAAACTATGAAATTTCAAAGAAAGTTTGGGAGAGTGTAAAACACCCCCCGCGTAAACCACACTGTGTGAAGTGTACGACCAAAGATTCGATGAAATTGTGAATTGTGATTAAAAGAATAATGTGTAACAGTTCTTATAGATACAGTGTATTAAAAAAATAGTGAATAAAAGAATTGATAAATAGCAACACTAATTCATGCAAAAAATTTATGAGCAAATAAAATAATTTGCAGTGTAAAACAAGTAAATAATCAAGGAATTTAATCATATGCGAAAAGGTAAAAAAAACTCCCTCGATTGAAAAATCGAGTCTATTATGGTTAGAACCTGTTGTTATTCCCCAGCGGAGTTGCCATTCTGTCATGCCCTATTTTTGCCAAGGTTAAACAAAACATGACTTATTAGACTCTAGAGAATTGAAAATTTTTACAGAGTTGCCACCTAATTTTTAAGAAAAATAAGGAAACCTGTTTATTCATTAACACGTATGATTGATGTTTTTAGTCTGCGAAATACCAATTGTGACTCTAGTTAAGGGTTCAAATTATCCCAAAGGGAAGGGGTTAGGCACCCTTCAGGATCCACAAATGTGGTACCCGGCTAGAATAAACTTATCAATGAGGGAGGAGGTATAAATATTTAAAATAATGTAAAAATGTATGTGTATTAAGTATAAAATAATTCTTTTGAAAAAATACAAATGTAAAATTATGTAAAAGTATATGTATATTAAATATACAAATAAAATCTATTGTTATAGAAACATGTAAAAAATATTTATAAAAATGTATAAATTACATGTGAAAAAAAAAGTATTTTGTGATGTATGAAAAGAAATATGTAAAAGATATGTATAAAAATGTATAAATTACATGTGAAAAAGAAAGTATTTTGTGACATATGAAAAGAAATGTATTTTGATGTGCCATGAAAAGGAAAAACATTTACAAGTAATATTTTTATTTGATTAAAGTTACGGAGAAAAGTAAAGATTTATTTGAGAAGAAAAGACTACATAATATGTGAATTATTTGATTAACTTAATTCTTTTATCTAAATATTAAAGGCCTAAGTTTTGCTTAAAAGCGATGAAATTATGTAAATAAAGAATATCCCCGCCCGGCACCCAAAAAATAAAGTTTCCACTATCTTTTATCTTTATGTACAATTATACAAATGAGAAATAAACTACAAACATAAAGCTCGAGAATTATGTATAAGTGCTTGATAAAGTAATGAACAAATAATCATTAAAGTAAGTGAAATTATGTGCACACACATGTACATATAGATGTACATATAAAAATAGTGTCTTGTTATAAAATGGGCTCGGATTAAGTTTTAGACTCGCTATGGCTACGAAGTGGTTGCTCGACTAATCGACTGTCCTAAATCGCCTTGCCAAGATACGAATCATAAAACCTTTTGTGGTGTCATAGTGTTATAAAAGTTTCGTCAAATATTTAATTTTTTTACTACGTATTTATATATATAATATTCGTCATTTATTTGTGGAGGCCTCAAAAATCGACGGTAATCTTTTCATTGGCCAAGAATATTTATTTTGACATAAAATAGATAAATTTGAGAAAATAAAGTCCATCATTTGTAATGGGGCGGCCTCAAAAATCCGACGAAAAGTTATTTTCATCGGCCATGTGTTGGCTTTTGATATAAAATAATAAATTTGACAAAATAAAATCCGTCTTTTGTCACGGGATGGCCTCAAATATCTGACGGAAAGATAATTTCATCGGCCAAAGTATTTATTTTGAGTATATGTATGTGTTTTTGAGAAAAAGAAAAAGATGAACAAATTTTGTGTTTGAGGGAGAGGAGAAAGAGGTGAAAAATATGTGTGAATTTTTTGGAGAGAGGAAGAATAAAAATGTGTGTGTGGAAATGTCTTCCCATCACTCCTATTTATAATGAAATTGGGCACCTCTTATTGTCCAATAGATAAAGAGACGTTCCCTCTTTATAGAATAGCACATCCTTTGGTCCTTAGGGTATTGACCAAAGGTTTTTTCATCTTTTTGACCAATGAATAAAATTATTGTCCAAAGGATAATGTCATTGTCAGATGTGACAAGACATTATGTGTAGTCATTGTCGGATATGACAAGACATCATTGTGTAGTCATTGTAGATGTGACAAGACATTATTGTGTGGTCGTTGTCGAATGCGATAAGACATTGAATTATTATACTGTGTAAAAATAATTAATTTGACTTAGTATTTGCGGATCGTAAAAATGTACAAAATGCAGGTATTGATTTGTAATTATGAAAAACGTAAAGAATGTTGAAAATATTAAAAAATATAATTTAATATGAAAAATATTATAAAAATGTGATGTCATGTCGTCTATGTGTGCAGATAATTGTAAAATGTTAAAAACAATAATTAATTGATAGAAATCCTATTATAAGGAGGATTATCAATAAATTATGAAAAGTAAAAATACGACAACAAATTGATAAAAATCCTAAAGGATGATTATCAATAATTTGTCAACAATTATAAAAAAGATGAAAAATTATATTTTATACCCTTTAATGATCAAAAAGCCTTTAGGAACGGAAATCAAAAATTAGGTGTCAATAGCGTGCAAGAAAGATGGTTGATTTCCGAGATCGACAGGCCCATAAATGGGTTCAGGCCTTCAGTTCTCTTCGAGGGAAGGTCCGCCGTGTAGCACAGGATACTGCCAGAATGGGTTTGGATTATCAGCAGTTTGATCGTGAAAACTTTTTGGCACAAGTACCAGCTTTCGTACAACGTCTCACCACTTCATTGGAGGATATATTCTTAATTTTGGGAGGGCATATCAAGACGAAGTCTCCTTGAATTGATAGTTGTTTTCTTTGTCATAGTTCTTCATTTTCAGTTTTAAAACTTCTTATTTAGATGTTAAGTCTTTTAGCTTTCAGATGTTAGTTAGTAGGTTTTATTTTAGGAGTTGGGTCAGTTATTTTATCATATTTATATTATGGAATGTAATAAAGTTGACTATTTATTTTTGTATATTTACATATATTTTACGTCATTTACTTTATTTATTTTCTTCAATAAAAAAAAGATAAAACAATCATTTTTGTTAAATTCCTCCCGAACTACGCAAGATCCGATTCATGTCCTAGCATGATACGTAGGCAACCCTCCAAAGGGTTCGATCATAACTTTTGAAAAAATATGCCTAGAAAAGCCGGGATGAAACACAAAGCCTTCCATGATAGGTTGGAAAATGCATATAGAAGCATGACATATAACTTGGCATTATAATGTGTTAAAAATATAACACTCACCTGTTTGCTACTTAGTTACAAAAAGATAAAGTAATTGGTGGTTGGTTTGTGGTTTAAACTGGCATCACATCCGTATAACACTAGATACAAGGGTAAAAGAAAAATGACCCGTAGAGAAGGTATAGGGTCTGACAGTGAAGCAGAGCAAAATCAACTGATTTCACAGGAAGTAGCATCAATGGAAGAAATAAAGTCATTGAGAAAACATATGGCAGAGATGTACCAATCTTGGTTGAATGGACAAGCCCCGCCTTCTTCAATCCCTGTACTTTCGACTTCAAATGATTCAAATTTTGACCCAGCTCAAACTAGTGATTCATTTTACCCACCAGGATTTGGCCCATTTACTAACATATCTGGCACTGCTGGTACTTCTACCATGCACCCACCAAATTAGTCTGTCACAAATAACCCATTTTTTTACTTCTGTAGCACCAGCTACTGCGGGTACTCAACCGACAGTATCGAAGAATGTGGGAAAACCAAGTCATGATTTGTTGTATTCTCCTTAAATGACTTTCAAATCCCAAAATCCACATTATCACATTCATAAACACGATACTCCTATTGTGATTGAGAAGATTGCTAAGAATGAGGAACAAGAGGTGATAGCTAGAAAAGTTAGAAGCTTGGAGCAGAGTATGAGATATATGCAAGGATTAGGTGGACCAAAAAGTGTTTCATACAAATATTTATGTATGTTTCTAGACGTCCATTTGCCTCTAGGGCTCAAAATGCCAAAGTTTGACAAATACGAAGGACACGATGATCCTGTAGCTCATTTGAAAAAGTTTTACAATCAATTAAGGGGAGCAAAAGGAAAACAAGAATTATCGATGGCTTACTTTGGAGAAAGCCTTACAGGGATAGCTTATGAATGGTTCATTGACCAAGACATTTCCCGTTGGCACGTATGGGATGACATGGCTCGGGATTTCATTCAACAATTTTAATATAACATTGAGATAGTGCTAGATCGCATTACCTTTGCCAACATAAGAAAAAAGATGACTGAAAGTTTCCGAGAATATGCTATCAGATGGAGAGAGCAGGCTTCAAGAGTTAGACCATCGATAAAGGAATCTGAAATGATTGATATCTTTCTGCAAGCACAAGAACCCGATTATTTCCATCACTTACTTTCTACAATTGGAAGCACATTTATCGAAGTTATCAAAGTTGGAGAGATGGTAGAAAATGGAATCAATTCAGGAAAGATTATCAGCCAGGCCACTTTGAAAGCAACAACACAGGCAATTCAAAGTGGTACAGGAAGTTTTGGGGAAAAGAAAAGAAAAGAGGATGTAGCAACTGTCGTGCCAAGTCCACGACAAAATTGGAGGGGTGCGCATCAACCATACACACAAAATCCATTATGTTTTATTCTTTCACCTCAATATCCTATTTACAATGCAAAACCATATGCTCAGGCTCTTTCTTACCTGCAATGGCGTGCACCAGCCATCCAAAATCATCTACTGGTCCCGCAAATTCAAAGAGGCCCTCCCAGGTCTAATTTCTGGCCTAAAGCAGACTTCAAAAGGGATAACATGGTAAAATATAATTTCACTCCTATTGGAATATCTTACACCAGTTTATTTCATAGGTTGAGAAAAATAAATGTTTAAAATCCAATTGAGAGAAGGATCCCGAATCCTCATCTGAAGAACTTGGACTATTCTAGAAGATGTGAATACTGTTCTGATGCCCTTGGTCATGACACAGAGAAATGTTGGTATCTGAAAAAATCCATTCAAGAGTTTATTAATACCCAACAGATCATGGTAGAAAGTCCAGACACTCCAAATGTCAATCAAAATCTGCTGCCAGATCATAATAAAACAAACATACTCGAAGTGATACTCAGTGGTGAAGATACTACGATTTTCTTTATGCCGATCATTAAAATTAAAACTAATTTAGAAAAATCAGCAAATGTTGTGGATTTAACAAAAAAAAAAGCCTGAAGAAGCGGAGGTGGTGATAACAAAACCCGAATCATCAAATGTTCCCTTGGTGGTGGGAAAGAGATTTCAGAAAATATTAGGTTAAGTCAAATAAAGCCGAAACTCATTATTCCTGGAAGATCCAATAAGCCTCTTTTAATCATAAAAGAAACTCCCATAGCTCCTATTGTTATTAAACCAGTGTCACAGCTGCCTATGGTTGATACCAAGGCAGTCCCTTGGAATTATGATTGTGTTGTAGTGATGCACAAGGGGAAAGAAGTAACTGAAGATGTAGATGAAGTAGGAGGATTAACTTGATCTGGAAGATGTTATGCTCCAGTAGAGTTAAGAAAGAATAAACAAGGCAGTGAAGAACAAATGAAAGTCAAGAAGCTTGTCACTGATAAAGAAGCTGAAGAATTCTTAAATAAAATAAAATTGCCAGAACTTTCTGTTGTAGAACAGTTGAAGAAGACATTAGTACAGATTTCTTTATTATCTTTATTGTTACATTCAGAGGAACACTGCAAGGCTATTATGAAGATTCTTAATGAAGCATATGTTCCCAGTGAGATTAGAGTGAATCAGCTAGGAAAAGTTGTTGGAAGGATCCCTGAAGCAAATAAAATTACTTTCTCAGATGATGAATTGCCTATGGAAGGTACTGAGCATAACAAAGGTCTGTACATTTCTATGAAATGTGAACATTCCATCGTCACTCGAGTCTTAATTGATGGAGGATCAGGAGTTAACATTTATCCTATGTCAACTTTTCGAAAGTTTAATGTTAATGTAGAAAGGATCCGACATAATAATGTATGCGTTAAAGGTTTTGACGGATCAAAAACTGATGCCATTAGTGAAATAAATTTCATATTGACAATTGGACCTGTGGAGTTTGCTATGGATTTCTAAGTGATGAACATTGAAACTTTATATAATTTGTTATTGGGAAGGCCATGGATTCATAGGGTTAAAGCAGTCACATCAACATTGCATCAAATGGTCAAATTTAAACACGACAGGCAAGAAATCATTGTTCATGGTGAAAGAGATTTATCCATGTATAAAGACTACTTTGTTTCCTCCATCGAAGAAGATACTGCAGATAATGTGTTAATTTATCAAGCTTCTGAGGTAGTGGCTGTTGAGCATATCCTCGAGGGAAATCTCATCGTAAGACCACAATTGTCCTCTGCATCTGTTATGGTAGTGAATAAAATGTTGAAGCATGGTTTCGAACCAGGAAAAGGTCTAGGGATGTTTTTGCAAGGCATAGTTCATCTGGTGAACCTCTATGAGAACTTTGGTACTTTTGGTTTGGGATACGAGCCTACTTCTAAAGATATAAAGAAGGCTAAAAAGTGTAAGAAAGAGTCATGGTCACTTACCAAGCCGATACCGCCACTTCACGAGTCTTTCATCAAATTCAATGTTGTTAGATCATCCAAGTTACCTGCTACAGAATCAATGAATGATGATGATACAGAGTTGATTGGCCTTTTTCAGAATATGTTTATTGAAGCTGATATGGTTGAAATTGGGTAAGGTACCAGCAATACAGATTTGCAGTTTATCGGCCCTGATGTCCAACTTAACAATTGGGAGGCCACTCATCTCCCTATTATAAAGGAGTCTAGAACTTTAAACTTGGTATTTTAGGTTAGAACTCTTTCTATCTATGTTTTTAATAAAGCGTAGTTTCCCTTCATTTTATTTTGAGTTTGATTTTTATTTATTTATTTTCTATCATACAGTTCTTTCTATGCCGATTCTAATGATATGACATGCATGAAAAATTGTCAACCAAATTTAAAAACCCAATCTCATTATGAAATAATGAGTAAAGAAGTTGAATACAATGAAGGAGAAACATTTGAGGATATAAGCAAAGATTTTAAATAGTTTGAGAATAAGACAAATACTAATTTGGAGGAAACTGAGGCGATCAATTTAGGAGATTATGAAAATATTTGGGAGACTAAGATAAGTGTACATGCTCAACCACAACAAAAAAAGCTATAGTTCCAGCTTTGCATAATTATAAAGACATTTTTGTGTGGTCTAATAATGATATGCCCGGTTTAAGCACTGATTTGGTAGTTCATAAGTTGCCAATTGATCCTGCTTTTCCTCCAGTCAAGCAAAAGTTAAGGAAGCTTAAAACTAACATGAGTGTAAAAATCAAAGAGGAAATCACGAGCAACTTGAGGTTAAAGTCATTCGAGTGGCCCAATATCCTACTTGGTTGGCAAATATTATCCCTATTCCAAAGTAGGACGGCAAAGTTCGGATGTGTGTTGATTATCGTGATCTAAATAAAGCAAGTCCAAAAAATAGTTTTCCACTTCCCAATAGCCATATTTTGTTAGACAATTATGCCAAACATGATCTTGCTTCTTTTGTGGATTGTTATGAGGGGTATCACCAGATCACTATGGATCCATAAGATGGGGAAAATACATCATTTATTATGCCATGGGGGACATATTGTTATCAAGTTATGCCTTTCGAACTAAAGAATGTTGGGGAAACTTACATGAGGGCAATGACCACAATGTTTCATGATATGATGCACAAAGAGATTGAAGTTTATGTGGACGACGTGATCATTAAGTCAAGAGAGCAGTCTGACCATGTCAAAGATCTCAGAAAATTCTTTGAAAGGCTTTGAAGATATGATCTCAAACTTAACCCAGCAAAATGTGTATTTGGAGTTCCATCAGGAAAACTCTAAGGGTTCATAGTCAGTCGATGTGGCATTGAGTTAGATCCTTCAAAAATAAAAGCTATTCAAGATTTGCCTCCACCAAAAAATAAAACGGAGGTGATGAGCATACTTGGAAGGTTGAATTATATTAGTAGATTCATTGCTCAGCTTACGACAACCTACGAGCCAATATTCAAGTTGTTGAAAAAGAATGCTAAAGTTGAATGGACTAAAGAATGTCAAGAGGCGTTTGACAGAATTAAGAGATACTTGTCGAATTCGCCTATTTTGGTTCCTCTAAAGCCAGGCAGACCCTTGATATTGTACATATCTGTGTTAGAAAATTCTTTTGGCTGTGTATTGGGTCAACATGATGTTATGGGTAGAAAAGAACAGGCCATATACTACCTCAGCAAAAAGTTTACCACTTATGAGGCTACGTACTCTCTTCTTGAAAAGACATGTTGTGCTTTAACTTGGGTAGCACAAAAGCTGAAACATTACTTGTCATCTTATACTACTTACCTTATCTCTCGTATGGATCTTTTAAAGTATATTTTTTAGAAGCCTATGCCCACAAGCAGACTCGTAAAATGGTAAATGTTACTCACAGAGTTTGATATTGTCTATGTGACACGAACTGCAATGAAAGCTCAAGCCTTGATGGATCATTTGGCTGAAAATCCTATTAAGGAGGGATATGAGCCATTAAAAACTTATTTTCCAAATGAAGAGGTATTGTTTATTAATGAGGTTATTTTTTATGATTATCATTCAGGCTGGAAGTTGTTCTTTGATGAAGATGCTAATGTAAAAGGAGTAAGGATAGGGGTGGTTCGTATTTTTGAATCAGGACAATGTTATCCTATAACAACCCAACTTCGATTCTACTGTACCAATAATATGGCAAAATACGAAGCTTGTATTCTGGGATTGAGATTAGCCATTGACATAGGGGTCCAAGAACTGTTGGCATTAGGAGATTCAGATTTATTAGTCGACCAAATCCAAGGAGATTGGGAGATTCATGATTCAAAGATTCTACAATATTGAGGTTGTTTGCAAGATCTATGTCAACAATTTGTATCAGTAAAGTTCAAACACATTCTCAGAGCTCATAATGAGATTGCTGATGCTTTGGCGACCTTATCTTTGATGCTTCAACACCCCGACAAAACTTATATTGACCCTTTGCATATACAAATTCATGATCAACATGCATATTCCAATGTGGTTGAAGAAGAACTTGATGGGAAGCCGTGGTTCTATAATATCAAAGAATATATTCAGATTGGGAAATATCATGTACATGCTGATGGTAATCAAAAGAGAACCATTCGACGTTTGTCTAGTGGATTTTTCTTAAGTGGAGGAATCTTGTATAAGAGGACTCCTGATTTGGGACTTCTGAGGTGCGTAGATGCTAAAGAAGCTTCAAAAATCATGACTGAAGTACATTCTAGGATTTGTGGACCACATATGAGTAGGTATGTTTTGGAAAAGAAAATACTCCGGTCAAGTTATTATTGGCTTACCATGGAGCGAGATTCCATCAATTTTGTTCGTAAATGTCATGAATGCCAGGTACATAGAGACTTGATACATTCCCCTCCATCTGAGTTGCATACAATGACTGCTCTATGGCGTTTTGTGGCTTGGGGAGTGAACGTAATTGGACCAATTGAACTAAAGGCCTCGAATGGACATAGCTTCATCTTGGTAGCCATTGATTATTTCACAAAGTGGGTGGAAGCAGTGATTTTCAAGACAGTGACCAAGAAAGTAGTGGTTAATTTTATTCACTCCAACATCATTTGTCATTTCGGTATTCCAAAGATAATTGTCACAGGTAATACTGTGAATCTCAATAGCCATCTGATGCAAGAAGTGTGCTAGTAATTTAAGATTATGCATCGAAATTCAACTCCTTATCATCTGAAAGCAAATGGAACTGTAGAAGCTGCCAACAAGAACTTAAAGAAAATACTCCGTAAGATGGCGCAGGGTTCCCGACAATGGCATGAAAAGTTACCTTTTTCTTTGTTGGGTTATCGTACTACAATTCGGACTTCAATTGGAGCAACTCCTTACCTTTTGGTGTATGGAACTGAAGCTGTTATACCTGCAGAGATTAAGATAACATCTCTTCGGGTAGTTGTGGAAGCTGAAATTAATGAAGACCAATGGGCCAAGACTAGTTTGGAGCAATTAAGCTTGATTGATGAAAAAATATTGGCGTCAGTGTGTCATGGACAACTATACAAGAAGAGAATGGCAGGAGCATATAACAAAAAGGTGAGTCATAGACATTTTGAAGTTGGTCAGTTGGTAATAAGACGCATTCTACCTCATCAGATTGAAGCCAAAGGCAATTTTTCTCCTAATTGGCATGGGCCATTTATGGTGAAGAAAGTGTTACCTAATGGCACGTTATATCTGACTGATGTAGAAGGAAAAATGGAAGGAATGCCGGTCAATGCTGATGCAGTTAAAAGATATTATGTGTGATATTCATGTACAATTATGTATGTATGTTTTGTACTTACATTTTTAAAGATTTGAAATGATGAAGGCATTTTGTTCTACTATCCGAATAATATATCAACCTTTGCTTACCCCTTTGAGCTTTTATTTTTCTTCGTACCCCTCTTTTGGAATCAAATTAAAGTTAGAAAATTGACAAAAAAAAGTTGAAACAAAAATATTTTAAAAAAAAAGAAGAAATCAATCAAAAATTCAAAATCAAACAAAAGAATGATGTTTCCTGAACTACGTTTGACCTGATTCTTCCTATGACAAGATACGTAGGCAGCCCTACTCCGGGGTTTAGTTTAACCAAAAGAAAATTCAAATTACCCAGAATGAGATAAAACTGGGGCAAAAATTTTATTTCCTTAATAAGAGTCAATTCCAAAAGTTGTATGTGTTACCCAATGATTATGTAAATTTTTTAGCCTCATGCCGCCCTTTCTTTCTATCTCGATCCAAAAGCCAAGTTACAACCAAAGAAAGACCTTCAGATCAATCTTTGAGAGTGTCAAGGTTAAACATGTTATGAGTGCATGATATTTCATATTTTGGGTGTTATTTTCTAAAAAAAAAATGAAAAAAAATGAAAATGAGAGAGTTTTATTGGTGAAAACCTTTTCGGGCACCATAAGACGACAATGAGTTGAGAAAGAGATGAAAATGAGATAGGCTCGATGGCAAAAACCCATTGAGGTGCCACAAGCCGAAGGAGGATAATAATTTAGAGCGAATAAATTCAACAATGGCTCAGTTTCAAACTCAATAAGTGGGCAAAAGTTGACATATGATTGGTGTGGGTTGATCTAGCTATTTGATTCAAAATGCATGTCATAATCACCTCAATCGATTTCCACACTCAGATAAGTTTTCTCTTTGTTTTGAGAAAGAGATGCCTATTGTCTTTTTCTTTTTGTTTTATTTTAATTTTTAATTATTTGTGTTCTTGTCATCAAACGGAAATTTTTTGTTGTCTTTTGAGTCAAATTCACATCAGGTCGAGTGAAAAAGGACTCCAAACTCGCTATCAACTCCTTTAAGGGTACAAAGCAAGACAAAGGGTCGATGCACAGAGACAACGTTTCAAAGTAAAAGTAAGGTACTCAAGATGAAAGTGATTTGACCATTTTAAACTCGTGAAAATCTAAGGGATGTATTAGAAGCTAAACTTAGAAGCATCATACAACAGAAACATCATTTGAGTTGAGGATCTTAGTAGTCAGAATTCTGAGTCAGAAGTATGACAATTCAATGAATATTATCATGGATTGGAAAAAAGTTGAGCATGGCAAGTGCGAGAGTGGACACTTCAAAAGCCAAATGCCATAAATCAACCACAACATGTTTTAAAACTCACAATTTTTCTTTGTTTGAAATAGAGAAGGAATATTTTTTTTTACACTAAAGTTTTCAAATAAAGGATGCAATTCCACATTTCTGTCAACGCAAGAAGCATGGTTACAGTATGTGATGATGGATCTTGGTCATGGTAAACTTTATTGTTTGTGAGATGTATTAAGATCCGGTGACACATAAATTTTTCTAGTACAAACTGGGGCAAAATTTTATGTGTGTTGTATGGATTTTATTCTTTTGCACAGGACCCTCCTGAAGAACGAGAATTTACTTTTGCTCAGGACCCTCCTGAAGAATGAGAATGTATTTTTGTATAGGACCCTCCTGAAGAATGGGAATTTACTTTTTGCTCAGGACCTCCTGAAGAATGGGATATTATTTTTTCTATTTTACCTTTTATTTTGAGTTTAGGAACATATTTGAAAATCAAAAATTGTAAGTCCAAGAGCCCGCGTGAAGAACAAGGTGAAGAAAAAAAAGTTCAGGAGCCCGCCTGAAAAACAAGGTGAAGAAATTGTAAGTTCAGGAGCCCACCTGAAGAATAGGGTGAACAAATTATAAGTTCAGGAACCCGCCTGAAGAACAAGGTGAAGAAATTGTAAGTACAGGAGCCCGACTGAAGAACAGGGTGAAGAAAAAAGAAATTCAAGAGCCCACATGAAGAACAGGGTGAAGAAATTGTAAGTCCAGGAGCCCGGCTGAAGAACGGGGTGAAGAAAAAGAAAGTTCAGGAGCTCACCTGAAGAACAGGGTGAACAAATTATAAGTTTAGGAGCCCGCCTGAAGAACAGGGTGAAGAAATTGTAAGTCCAGGAGCCCGCCTGAAGAACAGAGTAAGGAAAAAGAAAGTTCAGAAGCCCGCCTAAAGAACAGGGTGAAGAAATTGTAAGTCCAGGAGCCTGCCTGAAGAACAGGGTGAAGAAATTATAAGTCCAAGAGCCCGCCTGAAGAACAGGGTGAAGATAAAGGAAGTTCAGGAGCCCGCCTGAAGAACAGGGTGAAGAACTTGTAAGTCCAGGAGCCCGCCTGAAAAACAGGGTGAAGAAGTTGTAAGTTCAGGAGCCCGCCTGAAGAATAGGGTGAAGAAATAACAAGTCAGGGACCCTCCTGAAGAACAGGATGAATTTTCAAGTTCAATTCATGAAAATTGAAATCAAGATTCTAGAGATTTCAATTTTCATTTGTAATTTTTCATTTTTTATTAGTCATTTGAATGTAAAAGGAAAAAGTTGCTAACCGAAAACTCGACGGAATCTCACTCGACTTTAATTTTTTTTCTCTCACCAAATTATCTTTATTCTACTCGTGACGTGATTCCCTTATAACCCGGGATAGGTAGGACGTCCAAAAATAGGACTCGGTCACATTTTTCTTTTATTTTTATTTTTATTTTTATCTTTACCTTTCAAATAATTAGAGGTTCAAAAATCATATCTTGTCTACTTCTTTGTATGAAAACTCTTCAAGATTTCACATAACGAGGGAAAAAAATGTAGACACGTGATTTTTTAACTTCCCTCAATTTTAAATATTTATATATTATTTTGATTATTATTTTTATTTTTAATAAATTTTAATAAAAATAGATAATTAAATAAAGTTAACTTCAATATATTTTATTTTTATTCTAATTTTAAAAATAATATAAAAAATAAAAAATAATTTTCCTTTTATAAAATTTTAATAAAAAAATTAATAGTTTTAATACTATTTTATTATAATTATATTTTCTATTTATAAATTGTTATTATATTTTTTTAAATATAAAATTAATTAATTATTATTGTTATTGTTATTATTTCATTTATTTATTTCATTTATTATTATTACTATTATTTTCTATATAAGATAAAACCAAAAAAAATAATAATAAAAAAATTGAATTTTAAAACTCTTCCCTCTTATCTGCTAATGAGATTCCCTCCCCAAAAAGTTAACTCCCCCCCCCCCCCCCAAATTTCCTCTATTTAAAGGACTCTCTCACCCCAGAACAACGTACGTACTTTGACATCCATTAACATCAGATAAAAAAAACAGAGAAAAAAAAATCAATCAAAGAAAATCATCTGTAAAAAAAAAGAAAGTAAAAGAGAATTCGAGATCCGTTTGAAGTTTCTGGTGAAAGTTTCTTGCTGTGTTATTCATTTTAATTCCTTACAGGTTCTTTCTATAATCCTACATTATTTACTGTATTAAATTTTATTAGGAATCAGAATATGAACACTATTACTGTTCCATATACCACTGTATGCATATATGTTCATCTATAAATTTACATGTACATAGAGATTCACATTCGTATGCATGGCAAGTAACGACTCATTCTTCAACTCTCTTTCACTATATAATAGATCAAACATGTATATACAGGGATAAATTTATTTACGAAACCATCCTTATCAGAATCGTTCCCTCTCCAGAATATAACGTCTACTTTTAAAAAAATAAGATCAGAAACTAAAAAAAATCATCAAAAACTAATCCATTTTCGAGTCGACTCCAGTTTGTTCTCGTCGGAGTCATTAACGTCACTCCTATGCGCCTCCCATCTCCGGAATTCCAAGACTAGCACCACTTCCCCTTTTCCTTTTTCTGGCGTCACTCCCTCCCCCTCCCCATTTTCGTCGCGAACAGCCCGTCAACGGGCCAGATCTGGCTGGAGTTCAACGCCACAGCCGCGACAACAACTCCAACCAGCTTATGCGTCTTCTCCGGTGAACCACCGCGCTGCCCCGCTGCCGCGCCATTCCCCTCCCCTTTTCCATTCAGATTCACCGGAAAATACCCCCTCGCCGCCGACGTCACAATCAGATCCGGTAACCCATCGTTCTCCCCTTTCGTTTTCTCTTTTTAGTTATTACTTTATTTGCTGATACCATTTTATCATATACATATAATATAATGTATCTTTTATACTTCCAGATATATCATTATTTTTAATATATTTTATAAAAATAATTAATTTTATTATATTTATATAAATATATATATATATATATATATATATATATATATATTGCTTTGAAAATGTTTAAAATGATAAATTTAGATGATATTATAATTTTTTTAAAGCTATTCAACTGACCACCCTTCAGCATACGCAACTACGCGCCATCTAATCTCTCCATCTTAGGGTGATCTAAAGATGAGCAATAAAAAGCAAAATTTTCAAGAAAAAATTAGTATGTGTTGCATGAATATTTTTATGGTCAACAACAACATACTGAGTAAATTCTCATAAGTGGGGTCAATCTGAGGAGAGTAGAGTGTAGCAGACCTTACCACTACCTCATGGAGGCAAGAGAAGTTGTTTCCAAGAGACCCTCGATCCAAGTGAATATTTTTATGGTCACTTTACTAAAGTGAGTTGAGGGATCGAATATATATGTCAAAGTTCGCAGAGAATAAAGTGTACGCAAATCTTACCACTACCTCGTGGAGCCAAGAGAGATTGTTTCTAAGAGACCCTCGGCCATGAATATTTCTATGGTCACTTTACTAAAGTAAGTTGAGGGATCGAATATATATTTCAAGTTTGAGGAGGATAGAGTGTATGTAGATCTTACCACTATCTCGTAGAGCCAAGAGAGATCGTTTCTAAGAGACCCTCGTCCATGAATATTGTTAGGATCGATTTACGTGCACACACACTAGATCTATGAAGAGGATGAAGAAAACTAGAGAGAAAGTTCTTGAGGATAGAGAGAGATAAGTGAGAATGAATTACGTGGTAACACCCCGTGAGTAAACTCCATGGTGGATGGGCTATTTATATTATTGATTCAAAGTATATATAGTTACACAGAGAAATGAGAATAAAATAGTACGCAGAGGTTGAACCGCATGATCATTAATATATAATAATACATCACATATTAATCAGGCTCCGTTAGAGTGTACACAGATCTTACCACTACTCATGGAGCCAAGAGAGATTGTTTCTAAGAGACCCTCGGCCATGAATATTTCTATGGACACTTTATTAAAGTGAGTTGAGGGATTGAATATATATATATGTCAAGTTGAGGTGGTAGAATCTCTAAGAAAAATATGAGATTCACCTTGCAAGAAATGATATTTGTTTAACTTATTATGGATAAGTTCTTGTTCATCTTTAGAGATTTGATTCCATGAAGATGATAAGTTCTTCTTAGCTTCTCATGTCTATTTTCTTTATGTATTATTTTCCTCACTATGTGGAGGAAAAGATAAGATATTCCTTTCAGTGACGAATTCAAAATTTAAAGTCATTTGATCGTAAGAAGAGAAGGTCAAGCCACTCTAGTTACTTTGATCGTCATGTAGATTTGAACATGTTATAAACCAAACGGGAGAATCTAACCCGAAATACAGGTATGATAGGTGGAGAATCCATTTGGCCTATAAATTCATTAGCATTTCTGTATTTTATTTGTTGTAGGATAATCGGCACACAAGAATCACCCCCGTTTGAGAACTAACAACCTCATTGGTCACGAAGGCATCCCTCTTGGGTCAAGCTAAGGCCACAACTCATTTTTGTATGTTATTTGATGTAATATAATCGGCATATAATAATCACCCCCACTTGAGAACTAATGATCTCATCGGTCACGACTGGCATCCCTCTTGGGTCAAGGCCACCACTCTGAGTCGCGGCCCCAGGCATGGAACCGGTGACCTTATTTGTCACGGCTGAGCTCATTTGGTCACGACTAGCACCCCTCTTGGGTCCAGGCCTCCACTCCTAGCAAACAAGCCACCACTTCGAGTCACGGCCCCACGTATGGAACCGATGACCTTGTTTGTCATGGCTGAGCTCATTTGGTCATGACTGGCACCCCTCTCGGGTCCAGGCCACCACTCCTGACACACAAGCCACCACTTTGAGTTGCGGCCCCATGCATGCAACATATGACCTTTTTTGTCCTGACTGAGCTCATTTGGTCACGACTGGCACCCCTCTTGGGTCCAGGCCACCACTCCTGGCACCCAAGCCACCACTTCGAGTCGCGGTGCCACACATGGAACCAACGATCTTGTTGGTCACGGCTGACACCCCTCTCATAAGGACATCCTTACATCCCTCACTCAATTTGATCTACTTGGCTTTTAAAGTTTTGCTTTCAGTGCCTAGAAGACTCAATAGCATCTTCGAAAAGTAACAATATTTATGTTAGTTCATGTTGGATCTTCAATATGAAAGTTGTGTTGATGAGTTAGTACTTATGCATATATAGAAAATTTTGTCTAGTATTACTTATAAGAACCGATAATTTTAATCTTTCGTGCATGAGTTAAAATACTCCATACACTAAATTGTCTACTATATAAGTAAAGGACACACATGTTAATACAATGATCTCAAATAAAGATTTTATTAATATAATAAACCGTTTTTACATGAGATGAAAATATAATACTATAACACAAACTATATGGTTAATAGTATATCCTAACACGGTCATGACTTCGATTCGAGTCACCCCAACCCCTTCATGGACCTTGCGATAGATAAGATGTTAACATTACCCAACACACCATTTATGTCTTGATCTCATTTAGCTAAGTTTAGTAAAGATGATTAAAGGTCAAAACTTGAAACTTGCAAGTTGTCACTACCTAGACATTGTTTCCATCACCCTTTATATATATGTCCCCTTTGGTTTCCCTACATTTTCTTTATGTAGATGTCATTTCTTTCTCATATAATAACAATTTAAGTTTGATTAATGAGCTAAATAGAATATCCAAACCCAATTTGATGATATGAAAGATTTAAGAGATTTTGTCCATTTTTGATATACCATAAAGACAAATTCCAAATCAAATATCTTCATTGCTGATATGAGATGATAATTCATATTTGGCTGTTTTAAATTATTGAAAATGTTCTCCTCAAAAATATTTATGCCAAATAGAAAATAATAATATTATCATACACTCAAATAAAAGAGAAAGTTGAATGATAGATTTGATTATTTTTTTTCGGTAGAAATAGATTTGATTTTTATTAGATCCTTGTAACACTTTCTCTCATCTAAAAACCTAAACCAAACCTAAAAAATCAAGACCAAAAAATCGACCTTTGTTGGTTTAACTTGGTTTCTAGATTTAAGAATCCTACATGGTTAGTTTGGTTTGATAAATAAAAAGGCAAAATAACATAAATATACACCTTAATTTACTATATTCATACAAAGATTCATCCTTATAAAGTAATTACAAAAATCTCAACTAATTATGTATCTTCAGTGGATGTATCGGGGAGCTAATTATATATCTCGACAGACCCAAAATCAGATAAAATGTATGAAAGCTAATTGTGTATCTTTACACAAAAAAATACATCTTCATTGGATGTATTATGTATTTTGACAGACCCAAAATCGAAAAAAAATGCATCGAGAGCTAATTATATATCTTTACAAAGGAAAAAATGTATCTTCAATGAATGTATCGGGAGTTAATTATGCATCTCGATAGAACTAAAATCAAAATTTTCAATAATTATACAAAATGTTAGAATTTTCTGTAAATAAGCTCCAAACTATCACGATTTATGTTACTTGCCCTTACCGAATAGTCTGAAATAGCGTTCTTTTCTACTGGTGATTACAATATATATTTTGTTTGAACAATTATGTCACACTAGTACTAGCAAATAACAATAGTGTCATACACTATGATAGATTTAATTTTGATTAGATCCTTGTGTAACATTTTTTTCTTATCTAAAAACACGTCTTCCCATACGTCTAACACGTTTATTGAAGCAATTTCACATGGCAATGCCCCATTTGGCCACTTTTGTATAAAACATTTTTGCATGGCTCATTTGGTTGATGTCAAGAATTGGATCTATTTTGTTCCCAAAGTAATTGACAGAGATCTTATTTGTTGGTTGTGATGTAGTATATGATGTGAAGTGTCCCTATGAAAGACTAATGGGACAAATTATGGGTTGTCAAGAAATAACGTACACAAAGGAGAGAGAATGGAAACTTCTCCAAACGTATCGTTCGTCTTATCGAGGGCGGCTTAGTAAAACTAATGATTAAAATTAAATATTAATAAGAGATTTTATATTTTAAATGAAATTAATTTGGATTTTATTTATATATTGTGTTCTTCCTTTTTGAGGTGCATTGTGAAATTGTGACAAATAATTGAATGTATCTAAAGTTCCTATATGTATTTGTGTTTATAGTTAATTCTTGTTTATTATTGAGACAAATCCTGTTATAAAATTGAAATATGAAATTGTTTTAAGGAGAAAAAAGTAAACCATGTGGAGGTGGAGAAATAAAAAAGGAAAGGAAGATAAATCTACTTATTAATTAGTAAGAGATAATGTTGTTGGACAATAAAATTTCATGACCGAGAAAACAAATAATCGAAACATAAAAAATATTACAACAATTGTTTTATTGATTTCAATATGAAATTAATTTGAATTTTATTTATATATTGTGTTCTACCTTTTTGCGGTGGATTGTGAAGTTGTGACAAATTGAATATATCTAAAGTTTCCTATGTGTATTTGTGTTTATAGTTCATTCTTGTTTATTATTCAGACAAATCGTGTTATAAAATTGAAATATGAAATCGTTGTAAGGAGAAAAAAAAATTAATCCATGTGGAGGTGGAGAAATATAAAAGGAATGGAAGATAAATCTACGTATTAGTTAGTGAGAGATAACGTAATTTATACTAGTAAAATTTGAAACAAAATTCTAAAAATCATGTACTAGTTGAAAGTTATGGAAACGAGGATGTTGAGGCTGATGTGCTGACAAATTAAGAGTTTTAGATAAAATTAAAAATGAAGATATTCAGGACAAGACAGAAGTGGTCTTAATGGAGGATAAGATGCGGATGGAATCGAGACTTAGCTGATTTGGACATATGAAAAGAAGATTCATCAGTCCGGAGGTGCGAGAGGTTGGCTAGGATAGTTATAGGAGAGATAGATATAGATCAAATAAGTACTGGAGAGACATGATTAGACAAGATATGACGCAGATTCAACTTACTGAGGACATGATTGTAAATAAAAGAATATGGAGAACACAAATTAAAGTTAGTAGAGGTTAGTTAATACGTAGTTGAGAGTAGTCTAGCTTAGTCTTTCATACTAGTAGTCTTAGTATTACTCTGGTAGTTTCGTTGTTCCGTTTTTGTGACTACTTACTATTTCTAACATTTAAATTATCCTATTATTTTGTGGTAGTGACCGTTCCATCTTAGTATGCATTGTTATGCTTTATTTAGCATTTTATCTTGACTTCTTCACTTTCGTTGATTTACTTTATCAAACAATTTTCTATTATTTTTACTTGAGCCGGGGTTCTATTGCAAATAACCTCTTTACCCGATAGAAATAACATTTGCATACATCATATCCTCTCGAGACTTTATTTATGAAATCACAATAAATGTATTGTTATTTATATATTAGTGTAGTATTATATGGTAATAACAAAAATTGGATCCTTTTACTGGCTTTACCTCAAATCATCACCAAGTCTTGCAAAAGTTCATCATGTCAGATTCGCTGAGAAAAATTACAATTATTATATGTTAAATTTGTTAGATTCAAGATTTCACATGTTAATTTTAAGGATAACAAATCAATACAATTTTCTAAAAGAATATTTAGTTGTAGTAAATCTATTTTTGGTATAGATTTATTTGACGAAGAAAAATTTAGTAAAGATAAAAGTAAATATAGAAAAGAAGAAATTATGTGAAAATATATGAGAGGAAAGGATTTGTTCGATCAAAGTTTATTTAATGAAGAATGATTTGATGAAAATCTCAGCAAATATGAAAAAAAAATATTGAGAAGAAGATATGAAAGGAAATGACTTGCTCAAATCAAGAAATAAGAATCATGGAAACAATATTCACTACAATCCCATGGAAGGAAGAATTCTACATAAAGAAAAAATCAAGATCAATTTGTTACTTAAGTAAAGTCCAATAATCAAGTTCACAAAAGAGTCCACAATCAAAGTGATCGGAATCAAGAAGATGAATGTGTTTATACTCAAGTCAAGATTCAAGGTGAAATGGAGAGCATCTTGAAATTTTTTTGGGTTGCAAAATAAGACCTCATATTTGTACAAGTCAAAAAAAAAATTACAGAGAAATTATTGAGACAAATATTTGTTTCTTTGAAAAGAAGATCTTCTATAGAGATATTTAAATTTGAGATCTATATCTATGAAAGAAAGCTGTCGAATTTGCACTACAAAGTAATAAAAATTGAAATGCTGAAAGATATATTGTTGGTTCAAAAATAAAAAGAAGATATTCAAAAATATTATTGAATACTTATTAGACGGAGATAGCATGAGTATTTCGAAAAATGAATTTGCTGTGTTGATCATGAAATACTACATCTTCAGTCCAAGAATGAAAATATTTATTATGCGATATGAAAGATCTCACATACCATGACTAAAAGTTTTTAGATAATAAAAAAAATTATTAGAAATTATTTACTGAAATATTTCATAAAAGATATAATGAGGAGCTATAGATAGAAGGCTAATTTTATGGGTCTTCTACAAGGAAAGACCACATTTGAAGTCATTCAAAATATCAAGAGATCCTTTATTGCAATATTTTTAAGAAACTAATCAAATATGTACAAGATCGTGAAGTAAAGAAAATCACGCATAAGGGGTGCAACTATCACAACTTGTCTTGTAAAGAGGAGAAGAAGAATCAACAACAATCAATATTTATTATGAAGTAAAATCTTTTTTGATTGCACAAGATCAAGAAGAAAATCTGCACAAATTGTTTGAAGATTCAAAGAAGTATTACAGTTACTATAAATACAAGAATTCATTAGTAAAGACATATGCATCCATACTTACTTTCGTCTCAACCACTCTCAATTTTCTTTGTTCTACTTTCCATAAGCATTGTATTTCATTATCGATTTACTGCGTGGTTAAAAAAGAGAAGAGAAAAAAATACTATTTGGTGAAGCATTGTATTGAGTGATTGTGTCATTATCATTTCTTTGGTGAGCGGGTGAGAACCAAAGAGTCGTTGTTAGTGAGCGAGTGAAAATAATACTTGTTCGTTGTTGGTGTGTGAGTGAAAACCAACCCTTGTTCGTGTTAGGATTTGTCATGAATTTCCTATCTTACTTGGATTCTATCATAATTGTGTTTTACTTCGGAATGGATTTCTTAGTGGAAAAAGTTTCCTACACTACTAAAAAAAAGAGAAAAACCAACCACAAAAAATCGACTACAGCTTGTGGTCGGAAAAAAACCGACCACATGTGGTCGATTTTTATTTTTTAAAAAAAACAATAATATTTTTTTAAAAAAGTGACCACATGTGATCGCTTTTATATTTCAAAATTTCAAGATAATCATTTCAATAATTTTTATATCAATTATTATTTCTTTTAAAAATAAAAAAAACAATCACTTTTGGTTGATTTTATTTAAAAATATAATTAAAAATACTTTTTAAATTATATTTTAAATAAAACCGACCTCAAGTGGTTGGTTTTTAATTTATTTTTTTTAAAAAAATAATTTTAAAAAAACAACCACTTGTAGTCGGTTTTAAAATAAAATAAAAAAAGAAAATAATTTAAAAAATCAACCACTTATGGTTAGTTTTTCGTTAAAATAAAAAAAGAAAATTATTTTAAAAAATCGATCACTTGTGGTCGGTTTTGGAATTAAAAAAATAAAAAATAAAATAATTTTCTAAAAGTGGTCGGTTTTTATTAAAAAAATTCATTATATGGTTGATCTAATATATTATTTTTTAAATCAAATAAAATAAATAAATTACGTTAAATATAATCTTTATCTGTTACTTATATTTCAATATATAAAATAAATATTTTTCTTTGTATATACATTAAATGGCGTTAAAAATGCATAATTTTTGTATA
This sequence comes from Capsicum annuum, assembly GCF_002878395.1. Lineage (NCBI taxonomy): Eukaryota > Viridiplantae > Streptophyta > Magnoliopsida > Solanales > Solanaceae > Capsicum > Capsicum annuum. Next base: position 9,705,760 of record NC_061117.1, read on the forward strand.
ATGAATATGTGTGTATATATTTCATACCGTTGAGATAGTGATATTATGCTATTATTGCATTCATAATAATGTACATATATAACCGATAATTCATCAGATAATGAAAGTGTTCTATTATGAGGTAATATACTTGTGGACGTTATGTATATATAGTACACATTCAAGAGTTCATATATATAAAAATCTTTATATATATATATATATGATGTAGTGATTGATCGATGAACGATGTAGACAAAAACTAGTAGAATCTATAAACATATCATTGAATACCGTGATTTGAAAGGATAGAAGTAATAATATATTGTACATTGAAGTTATATTAATGCAAGATAATCAAATTAATCGATAACTCATCAAAGTATGTATATGAAATACGTTGCATTATATTATTGGATAATTTACTCGTTTACGTATGTGATGTATATAGTACGTATTTAGAACATGATATAATCGATAGTGTGTATATGTGTGAGTATGTATAGGTATATATATTATATACATATTATACAGTGACGGTATATTAATGATACAAGATAAACTAACCGATAATTCATCTGAGTTTATGTAAATATGTTGTATATTATTACGAGGTAGTAAATTCGTGTATGTGATGTATATAATACGTATTTGAAAGATGATAGCTCATTGAATATATCTGTATATGCGTATATCTCGTGTAGTGATGTATGCAGTAATCTAAAGCTAGATAACTAAATCTATATATCAAATATTTTGAATAATAAGTTGATATCATACTATTGAGGAAATAGATATACTATTTTGTGTCAATGTAGACACGCGTATATTGTTGAAGTTGTAATAACGTAAGACAAGTATTGCAAGGTATATATATATATATACAAAATTCATTGATATTATTACACGATTGAGGAAGTATACTATTCGTGTTAATGTGATGATAAACTAACTAATTATATGATTTATTATGCCTTGCATTAAATTATTTGGATGTTGTTATAAATATTATACAATTTATTAAAATTTTAATTTTTAATAAAAATCGACCACAAGTGTTCATTTTTCGATTGATATTTTTTAAAAAAATAAATGAACCGCGTATTTTGGTATTATATGATTGAGAAAATATACTATTCGTGTTAATATGATGATAAAATAATTAATTATATGATTTAAATTTTGTAAAAAAATTTGACCACATGTGATTGTTTTCCAATAGTAACTATTTTAAAACTAAATCAAACACTTATATTTTATTTTGTGAATAATTTTGTAAAAATCGACCACATGTGGTCGGTTTTCAAAAAATTTCTAGAAAACCGACCACATGTGATCGATTTTGAAAAATATTTCCAGAAAACCAACCACATGTGGTCGGTATTTCTGGTATTTTTTAAATACCGATCACATGTGATCGGTGTTCTAAAAATTAATTAAAAATTATTTTGTTATATAAATTAACTCCTACCCGACCCCACCCCACCCCACCCCACCCTACTCGAGCCAATAATATAACACAAATCCCTAACTGAAACACGATTTAACACACACACACACACAATCGCAACATACACACACAAAATACATGCACACCCCGACCCACTGTCGCTGCCGTCGAGAGTGCCGCCACTGACACACCGCCGAGCTTCCACCGCCACCCAGGTACCGACACACACAAAATACACACACTGTTTTCCTCACCAATACAAATTATAAAGAAAAACAAGAATAACAATGGGTATTTGTTAATTTTGGTATTTGTTAGTATTGACTTCATATGGTTACAAAATTAACAAAACAAGGAACACTTTAATTATAAAGCTTCATGTGTACACTCTCATTAACAGGATTGTCAACATCCCATGTCTACTTTCCTTGTTCTTGCAAGTAAAATAGGGTTTACTTTTCTTGATACTCCATTATAGTTTTAGTATTTTGGTGGTTTGTTTATTGTGATTTTAAGCTAAGAATATGAGAAAATAAGGATGTCAAGATTTTTGTTATTTTGCCTAATGATCAAGATTTTTTAATTCTAGTTGCCTAATGGGTTGCTTGGAATTTGATGTTATTGTTTGACATAATTCAAATTTGGAAAAAGGATTGCTTTGCTATTTTTCGGTGACTACATATCTCTTTCTCTTTAATTTAGGCCAAGCAAAGGTAAGTTGATTTCTCTCTATTTTCTTATAATGAAGTCTTTATATGTAGTTTAGTTTGGGATTGTTCGTTGTAGAAGGCTTTGAAAGCCATAGGATTTTTGTGATGATTATATGGTGTGAGAGGGACATGCGACGCCTCTACTTATTTGCTTTGATACACTTGTTCAATTGTTTGACTTATACTATAAATGAATATGTTAGATGAAAGTGATTAAGTGTAGTTACTTTAAGGTGAACTTTTATTTTAAATTTTGTTGAAGCGTAGGTACTTGAAATGTAAACTTTTTATTTTGAATTTTGCTATGCTTGGTAACATGTGAGGTGACTTAGTCACTTGAAATTGATTAAGTGTACGTAGTTGAAAGGAATTTTTGTTTTGAATGTGGTTTAGTTTGGTGACTTGGGTGGTGACTTAGTGACTTGAAATTGATTAAGTGTATATAGTTGAAAGGTGAATTTTTATTTTGAACGTGGTTTAGTTTGGTGACTTGGGTGGTAACTTAATAACTTGAAATTGATTAAGTGTAGGTACTTGACATGTGAATTTATCATTTTGAAGGTAGTTTAGTTTGTTGTTTTGGGAGGTGACTAAGTGACTTGAAAATGTTGAAGTTTAGGTACTTGAAATGAGAATTTTTGTTTTAAAGGTGGTTTAATTTGGTAACATGTGAGGTGACTTAGTCACTTAAAATTGATTAAGTGTAGGTAGTTGAAACCAAGTTATCCGCACCCCCTACAATTGGTATCAGAGTCTATGTTGTTTAAAGTTACGGAAGTAGTATATATTTGGATTTATTTGATTAATTTATTAATTATGATAAAAGTAGATTTAGATATCCACCAAAATATTATAAATATTGCTTAGATGAATAACGAACAAAAATTACAAAAATATAAAGAATTAAAACAAATAATATCTGAAAAACGTAAAGAATTAAAAGTAAGGATAGAAAGACTACAGTATAATATAATTGCCGGAGTTAGTAAGAACTCAATAAATGAACAAAGAAGAATTTATAATAGATGACAAAACATATGAAAATCACGAAGGATTAAAAATAAAAATAGTATTCTCTAATTTAGGAAGAAGATATAAGAAAATAGGTGAACATTTATATTTAATGTTAGAAAAAAGAAGAATTAAAATTAGAAGATAAGTTCGCAGCCATGGTAAGAATCAAAAGAGAAAACGAAGAGATAGACAGAAAAAGAAAATAGATAAAATAAAACAACAAACCACAGAAGAAATACGAAAAATAGAAGAAACTAAAAACAGTAGGATTGCTGAATTAGAAAAAGAACTACAAATATTAAAAGATTTGTATGAAAAGAGATGGAAAGAAAAAGAAGGAAAAAAATAAAGAACAAAAATTATTAAACGAGATAAATCAATTTAAAGAAAAATTAGAAATAAAAAATAAAGAATTAGAAACCAGTGAATTAGAAATAAATACAGTAGATGCTGAAGAAACAAATAATTATGACTCGGAAGATAGTGAAACATATACAAAAATTCTAGAAAACATAGAAAAACTAGAAATTAATGAAGAACAAGAAGCAATTAATAAAGAAAATCTAGAACTAATAAATACAAAAGTAAATACTCTATATAAAAATATAATACCTAGTACATCAGAAATAAGAAAACCAACTTATAATTACAAAAATAATTTTAAAAGATATAATCTAAAGGATAAATATAATAAATGGACACCAAAATAAATAATTAATTACAACTTTTTTAGATTTAGACTGTGTAATAGACACAAATAAAATAATACAACTATGGGTAGATAATAAAATAGATACAACAAACACGCCAGAATATATAGAAAAGACATTAATAGGAACAATAAAATTATGGTTTTTAAACCTAGCCGAAGCAAGTAAAAAAGTATTAAGATCTGATAATAAAACAGAAAGAACATCAACAACTACTAAAATATCACCAACAGAAATATTAAAAAAATATGAAATAGCTATAAGAGATGAATTTAGCAGTATGACAACAGAAGAAGCAGAACAAAATAAAGAAAAAGATATAAATAGAAATTTAATGTTAAAACTAGCAATATGTAATATGTGTTATATAGATGATTATACGTGCGCATTTAAAGAATGTTATTATAAAGGAACATATAATACAGAAGAAAGTAAAGAAATAAGAAGATTATATTTTAGTAAATTACTCAAACAATTTAGTTCAAAAATAACAAAGAGTTGGGATGAAGCAAAAATAGTAGATACCCTAGGAGCAAGAATAAAATTTTTACAACAATGGTATAGAAATCTATGTGAAAAATATAAAGAAGAAATAAAAATGGAAAGAACATTAATAAAAAATTTAGCATGTTGCAAAGATAAAATAGCACTTCAATTTGGATGTGAAGAAAGATATTATAAGAAAAGAAAAAGACATAGAAATATAAGAAATACAAGAAATCAAAATATAAGTATAAGAAACCAAGAAAAAGATATTATGTAAAAAATTATAAAAGACCATATAGGAAAAAGAAATCTATAAAAAAATGTACTTGTTATAATTGTGAAAAGCTAGGACATTTAGCTAGAGATTGTAAAATGCCTAAAAATAATAATAAAAAAAAAGAAATATCAGAAATAAAAATAGAAAATACAAAATATATGCAGATAGACTATATAGATTACGAATTAGAAAGTGAAGATAGTATATATGAAAGTTCAGAGAATGAAACTGATAATGAAATAGATAGTGAATTAGATGAATCAAATGACTGAAGAAGATATAAAAATGAACCAAATAACTGAAGAAGATATAAAAATAATAACAAAGGAAGAATATTTAAATGAAGAAGGAACAGATCAAAAAATAATATTTGATAATAATATATTTGACGAAATAAAAGGAAAAAAGTTAGACCTAAGTGTAGAAAAAATATTTAAAATACCAACAATAAAAAATATATTTAGTAGAAAAAAGGAAGAATACTACATAGTAAGCCAAAAAGAACATGTAATAGACTGTAGATATGCAAAAGGAAGAGCTAGTATACCACTAGTAACAAAAAAAATAATTAATAAAGAAATAAACGACATAAAAAGCAAAGACCCAATAAAATATGTACACCTTGGAGAAACAAAGATATTAATAAAAGCATGTTTTAGAGAAGGAATAGATACACTAATAGAATTATATTTAGCAGATTATAGAATTATAAAACCTATCGAAAAAAGTATAATAACTACTATAAAAGGAAATTTAATATACCAAAAATTTAAATTTATAATAAGTGCGAATTATTCAGTAGCAATAATAGATAAAAATATAGATAAATCATTAGTATTATATTGGAAAATCTCAGGAATAGAACTAACCCCAGGAAGTCAAATATTTACAGCAAGATGTAAAAATCTATATGTATTAACAACAAAATATAAAATAACAGAAAAAAATAAAATTAATAAAATACAAATAGAAAGACCTTTTGAACAATTCGTAAAAACAATTGATAATAATTATTATAGTTACAAAAATATAGACATAGAAGAAGATTTAGAAATAATAAATGATAGAATAAGTACATAAAAAAGAATAGCTCAAGAAAAACCAGAATCATCAAGCTCATAAAAAAGAACAAGTTATGAAACAACTTCAACAATTAATTTAAACCAATATTACATAACAGGAACAATAAATGAAAAAGAATATTTAATACTCTTAAACACATGACAAGAAGAAAATTATATAGCAAAATATCTAGTAAAAAGTGAAGAAATAAAATCTAATAGTAATATATGCCCAGATCTACCAAGGAGTCTAATAAACATTAAAGATACGACAGAAAAAAAAATAATAGGAGTTAGAAAAATAAAAATAGAATTTGAAATAAAAGAAGAAATGCAAAAAACAGATATAATATTAGGAATAAAATGGTTAGAACAAGTAAAACCATACAATATAGAACATACACAATTATTTATAAAATATAATAAAGAGAAATTATTCATAGAAAGAACTTTGACATGACATGAAAATATATGTACTTGTAAAAGTAATAGTAGAAGGATGTTATAATAGGTATTATACACCTATGATAGATACAGGAGCAGAAGCAAACTTATATAGATACAACTATTTACCAGAAAGTAATGGGATAAACTAAAAACACCAATAGTAGTCAAAGGATTTAATAATGAAGGAAGTTTAATTACATATAAAGCTAAAAGTGTAAAAATACAGATATGAGATAAAATAATAATAATAGAAGAAATCTATAATTATGAACTAACATCAAAATATATGCTTTTAGGAATGCCATTTTTAGATAAATTATACAACATATAATAACTAAAGTAGATTGGTGGTTTACAACACCATGTAAATAAAAAGTAAGAGCAAAAAGAGTTATTAATAAAATAAGAAAGAAAACTGATTGGATAAAAGGAAGCAAAAAAATTACAAAAAAGTTAAAAAATATAAAAAATACAAAAGACACAGTAGAACTAGTTGTATTTTTGATAAATAAAAAAGAAATAACTATATTTTCAATAGATAAGGTAGAAATAATAAAGAAAAAATTAAGACAACTATACAGTGAAGATCTATTAAAAGGATGAAAAAAACATAAAACTACTATAAAAATTAAATTAATAGATAAAAATAGCATAATAATTCAAAAACCATTAACATATAATTTTGACGTTTTAAAAGAATTTAAAATGCATATAGATGATTTATTAAAAAAACAATATATAAAAAAAGTAATAGTAAACATAATAGTCCAGCATTTGTAGTAATAAATATAGTGAACAAAAAATAAACATAGTGAACCAAAAAGAAGAAAAAGTAGAATGGTTATTGATTATAGAAATTTAAATGCAAAAACTATGACATATAATTACCCAATACCAAATAAGATATTAAAAATAAGACAAATACAAGAATATAATTACTTTAGTAAATTTGACTGTAAATCAGAATTTTACCACTTAAAGTTAGATGAAAATTCTAAGGAATTAACTGCATTTACAGTACGACAAGGATTTTATGAATGGAACGTATTACCATTTGGATATAAAAATGCACTTGGTAGATATCAACACTTCATAGATAGTTATTTTAAACAATTACCTAATTATATACTATACATAGATGATATACTACTATACACAAAAACTAAAGAGGATCATTTAAAATTATTAGAATAATTTACAAATATAATAGAAAAATTGGGAATAAGTTTAAGTGAAAAGAAAGCCGAAATAATGAAAAACCAAATAGAGTTTTTAGGAATACAAATAGATAAAAGTGGAGTAAAAATGTAACAACATATAGTTCAAAAAATAATAAATTCGAAAGAAGAATTAGATACAAAAAAGAAATTACAATCATTTTTAGGATTAGTAAACCAAGTAAGGGAAAATATACCAAAATTAGCAGAAAACCTAAAGACTTTACAGAAAAAATTTAAAAAGGATGTAGAATATAATTACAACGAAGAAGACAAAAAACAAGTTCAGAAAATAAAAATACTTTGTAAAGAGTTACCAAAATTACAATTCCCAGACGAAAATAAAAAATTTATATATATAGTACAAGAAGATGCTAGTGAATGTAGTTATGGAGGAGTACTTAAATATAGATATGAAGAAGAAAAATTAGAACGTCATTGCAGATACTACTCAGGTACTTTTAATGAAACAGAAATAAAATGGGAAATAAATAGAAAAGAATTATGTTAATTATATAAATGTTTATTAGCATTTGAACCATATATTGTATAGAAAAAATTTATTGTGACCACAGATAATACCCAGGTTCGATGGTGGTTAACAAGAAAACTACAAAACTCAGTTAAAACGAAGGAAATTCGGAGATTAGTATTGAATATATTAAATTTTACATTTACGATTGAAGTAATCAAGACTGACAAGAATGTTATTGCAGATTACATATCAAGACAAAGCTACTCAAAATGATTTACCAATGGAAGAAGCAAATGTCAAAGATACCCAACCAGACTTAATATTACAAGTGTTTGAACAAATGAAGTTATTACAAGAAAGAGTTATCACATTAACTACTGAAGTTACAAATGTAAAAGTGCAGGTTGAGCACTATAAAAAACAAGAAAAAGCTATTAGCAAAGATACTGTGCAGGAAGAGCATATTAAAAAACTAGACCTAGAAGGTGACGATGAGAAACACCTAAAAACTCAAATTACTGACGAAATTACAGTTACAACTGCAGGCGCAGGTGATGTATCCAAGGGAAAAAATATAGTCACTCAAAATAAACGTGAACCACCAAAGAAAAAAAATTATAACCTCAATCAGATATTCTCAAAACCATATACACCAAATATACAAAAATCAGAGTCATCTATACCTCCCCAGATACACACATATTCCGAGTCACTCAATCAACAAAAGCAGACTTATAACCATATCACTCATACATATATTGATAATATTTATACGTTACAAAAATTGTTAAATACAAAACCAATCCAGAGTAAAGATTTAGCAAAACAACACCAAGGATATATTACACAAAAATGTCAGAACTATAACAAACTTAGTGCTTTGCCTAGCACCAGTGCAAACTTAATTACTTTATGTTACTATTATGGACTATTATCTATAGTCTACACAACTACTGGAGAAGAGTTAACAGGAATTCCAGATATTTACAAAGGATTTATGAATTATAAGAGGATTACGAAGGGACAGTTATTTTATGTCCGTTTCTACTCAGCACCAGCAAAAATATTGTTTGATGAAATAAAACAGACAATTACTGTTGTCAAGATAGGAATGACATGAGATTATATAATCCCTGAAAAAATATGAGAACAAGAAGAGATAACCAAAAATCAGATACCGGACTTCTACCAAAAGAAGAGAGTTATTGGATTTAGCAGTATATTGACTGAGTTAGTAAATAATTATATAAATCAAAACCCAGTTTGGATTTACTATAACAAAAATCAATTATTAGTTTACTCTACTTGTAAAAATATTAGAGAAAATGACAGAGAAGAGATAAGAAAATGGGTCATGACGATCCTAAAATCAGAAGAATTACCAGTCACAAGATCTATTACGAAAGGAGTTATTTCAGAAGAAGCTATGGATCAATTCTGTAAACAGGTTGGCCAAAAATACGATGATCACATATGCAACAGATGTAGTGGCAGACACAACTTTATTCCAGATGTGATGCTACAATAGCAGGAAGATAAAAAAGCAGCAGATACGACAAGAAGAAGATAAAAAGAAGACAGTAACAGAGCAATAATAGAAGAAGACAAGTTAATAAATGACTAGAAAGCGACATATTGTATAGCCTTTAATTCTTATACGTAAATTATTAGTTTTGTAAGACTTTTGTATAGATAAGTCTTGTTTTTTTTTAGGGTAGCCAACTTTATAGCCTAGCCTTTTTGACTTTTTTTGTAACATATGAATTATTAGGAAAGATATGTGTAAAAAATTAGGGAGAGTATAGAGTTAACGTCTTTCATCCTTTAGGATATAAATAGACGAGCATTCGCTCAGATAAAGGGCAAGTCTTCATGAGTTGAAGCAAAACCCTCTCTTGTATACAAAACTTTTGAATTATTTAATAAAAATAGGTATATTTCCAAGGAAAAGCTATGAATCATCAAACAGCTATGGAAAATCTAGAATTATCAGATTTACCAGAACAAGTATTTATATTTGTGATTATGAATAGCTAAATTCATAAATTCCTGACAATCATGATATGATAAAATAAGTTCATGTTAGTTACTTTATAGTAGAATTATTCGAAAAATAGCATGTTAAGAAGTTTATTAGCAAAGTGAAAAAGGAGAAAAATCCCTAAAGAACTATGCCATCCTAAAGGTGAAACCAGTGAGGCAAGAAAGCCATGATAGGGGAGTAGCCAGAGTAGAGGCGCTGTTTAAGGGAAAAATATCCAGATTATCATGCTAATAGTGACCGAAGAACATGTTATTTAAGAATAATCTAGTATATAGTAATCTAAAATGATCATATTTTGTTGTGTATGATTGAAGGGAATATTTTGAAAAAAACATCATATGAAAAATGAATACTTATTTATCTGACGAAATGGTAGATAAATTTAAAATACTTGTTTTGTATGTACTTAAGGATATAGAAATTGTAGATATAAGAAAAATCATATTGAAAAAAATATTTGATAAATATTTTATGACTTGAATAAATTACATACCACACCTACCTACCTACTCTTACAAATACTTACATACCAAACCTACACATCAACCATGATAAATTATGTATATTTAGAATATTGGAAAATGGATATGAAAAATATACAATTAGTAGAAAAACTAATGGAAACCAATCTAGAAAAATATATGAGAACTAAGGATATAAAATATACATAATTCCTTAATGAAAATATACAAGAATTATTAAGATTAAAACAAATAACTAATAAATACTATGATAAAGTAATTAATTACTAGAATCCAATTCCAAGTTATCCAAGTTATTTATAGAAACCTAAGCATAATATGAATAATATGACAAGTTATATATCTGATGAAAGATGAAACTAAGATACTTGTTTTATATATTATAAAAGACTTATAATTAGAAGACATAAAGAAAATAATATGGAAAAAAATATTTGATTTTGAAGATGAGTTACTAAGTACTAATTGGATAGAAGATGAATTAGAAAATATAGATTTCTATGGTAGAAATAATTCAAATAGTTATTATTTAGATAGTTATTACACAGATTAAAAATGTTAGAATATATTAACAGAGTTAGAGAAAAACAAAGTTGGCCATACGAAAAAATTAATTATAGAAACTAGCTTAGAAGAGGAAGAGAGAATTATTCATAGAAGAAAAAGACAGGATAATTAACGAAATAGATAACCTAGAATTTAATATCAGATATAGTACAATTAGAATAAGTTATTATAAAGAAATTTGCAGTATCACAACTACTTTAGGATAAAATGATAGACTATGAGTATTTAAAATATTGGAGACAAGATATGAAAGAAATAAGATTAATAGAAATACTTATGAAAGAAAATTTAATTGAATATTCTAGAACAAAAGATATAGAATATTTAGAATACCTTCAAAATAATATACAAGAATTACAAAGACTAAGAGAAAAAAATAAAGAATAATACAGTAAAGTATTTAATCAGATATCATCTAATCATCCTCCAAGATATGAACATTAATAAAATAAAAATAACTAAATTAAACATAAAAATATTTAGAGAAGTTAAGAAATATCCACGCACAAATAAAAATGGATCCATTGTAGTTATAATAGATCTATTTAGTTATCTATTTAAGTTACCCAACTTATCCACACCCCCTACAATTGATTTGTTTTGAAAGTGGTTTATTTTACTAACATGTGAGATGATTTAGTCACTTGAAATTGATTAAGTGTAGGTAGTTGAAAGGTGAATTTTTGTTTTGAATGTGGTTTAGTTTGGTATAAGTCTGTCAAAGGGGCTGGGCCGGGTCAACTCGAAACCGGCCCATGTTAATTTACTGGGTCGTGGGCCGGTCCGGTACCGGGCCCAACAATTTTTTTTTTTAAAAAACAAATTGGAACCTGCCCATTATACTTAGACAGGTCAAACCCGGGTAAACTTGGTCAAAATTGGGTCAAACCTAAGAAAAAAAGAAATTAAAATTTAATAGTTTTTTCTTCAATATACACTATACATACCCACCTATATAAATTTTAAATACGTTAAATAATACACACACACACTATACATACTACATTAGAATTTAGAAAACATACACACATGTCTTGAGCCAGAGGTCTATCGGAAACAATCTTTCTACTTCTCCAGAGGTAGTGGTATGGACTGCATACATCTTACCCTCCCCAGACCCCACTATATGGAAATACACTGGTTTCATTGTTGTTGTTCTTGTTATACACATATACACATGTATACGACTATACGTTAAATATATATACTACTTTAAAGTCTATAGAAAATATATACACATATATACGTACCTACAATATATGTACTACTTTAAATAATATAGATACAATATATACACACTATATATATAGTTATATATTACTTTATAAAACATATACACATGTATTTGTTAAAACTTAAATATATATACTACTTGAGAGTGTATACAAAATATGTACACATATATACGTACTATTACGATCTAATATATATACTACTTTAAATAATATACATACAACATGTACTATATATATACTACTTTATAAAACATATACACATGTATACGTTAAATATACTACTTTAGAGTCTATAGAAAATATATACACATATATACGTACCATACAATATATGTACTACTTTAAATAATATAGACACAACATATATACACTGTATATATACTACTTTAAAAAATATATACACAGGTATACATTAAACATATATACTACTTTAGAGTGTATATAAAATATGTACACATGTATTACGATTTAGAGACTATAGAAAATATGATACTTAATATAATAATACTTGAGTTTTTGAAGTTAAAAGAAATTTATTTTTCATTATGTGTATATATGTTTGTTATGTTTAATTGTCTATTACATAGTATAAATATTGATAGTAAATTAGTAATATATTAAAACTAAGTATTTAATTTAAACTAGAAATTAAATTTAAATGGAAAAAATTATAAAGTAAGGAGTGAATAAATGTTATATTTTATTGATTGCAAAATGATCCAAAATTTATAATGTACATGAATGAAAAATCTACAAATTTTGCATTATTTTTTTCAACTCATCCATGTTAATATTAACGGGTACTGGCATAGGATAGTCAAAATCAATGGGGATGCATTGGACTTGATTGTGTTGAGTTCTCCCTTGAAGTCATAATTTCTTCAAGATTCTGTTTCTCTTTCGGCTCCACCTCCATTCTTTAATTTCTTCGTTCCGCTCTAATCCAATCTCTAAGGCAAACTAGAACATTCATAGCATTACTTCCCAATGAGTGTCGGTTGTCTCCAAGTTGTTGTCGTCCCTGACTAAAAGCGCTCTCCGATACAACGATTGACATTGGAACATTCAATATATCTCTAGCTAATCTTGAAAGCACATGATATTATCTTACATTATTCTTCCACCAATCCAACGCATTGATCCATCGTCTACGATCCTCTATCGGCACTCGAAGGTAATACTTAAGCTCTTTCCGAGAAGTTGATGTATAAGTTTCCGCCTCAACACTATTTCAAATATTTAAATCATAAAAGTGATCAGGAAAATCACTATGTGCCAGCTTTTTAGAAGATGATGGCTTCTCGAGAGGATGAGGAGAGACAGTTGGAGTGATATTTGTCGGTACAGCTACATCAAGTAAATCAACATAATGGTTAATAATTTTTCTATGTAAATGTTCGCATCAATCATAGCCGTATACAAATTTGGTTGTTCTTGTTCTTCATCTTCAGATTCAGGATCAGTATTTATCTTTAAGTTAGAATAAATAAGAGAACTAAAGTGGCACATAGTATTATATTTGATACATGAATTTATTATAGCACCAACCAAGTAAATAGGGGGAATCGAAAAAAATATTTTTTAAATTTAGCAAAAATGACACCAACAGCTTCTTTGTAACCTTCTTTATTCTTATATTCTTTCAGCAAAGCAGAAATATCGGTTACATATGCTAAAATATTACAAACATTAGGATAATAAGCACCTAAAAATTCAACTGTAGCTATATAAATTTTTTTTGAAAACTTAACAAGATCATTAATTACAGCCCAATCAGAATCATGTAGCATACATTCAGCCGAATTAGCAAATGAACCACAATATTGGTTAAAAGTTAGTGTAATAGGAACTCCATAAGCATTACAAGTTTTTAAATAATCATACGTAGCATTCCATCTAGTACCACATTCTTTGGGCATCAATATCGATCTAAGTCCATTTTGTTCACATTTAACTTTAAATTCTCTAGTTCTTTTTTTCGATTATTTCCTTGAATAAAGACAACACCAACCCGAATTTTTTCAATATAAAGCTCAAAAAATTCAAGACCATCTCTTACAATTAAATTATATATACGATAAGCACACTTAACATGAAATATTTCAGGTAAGGGTGGAGAGAGATTAGCTTTTAACTTTTTAATAGCAGTCTTGTTGTTAGAAGCATTATAAAAAATAATACATACGACTTTTCTTTCAATACCATTAAATGTTGCAACTTTACTAATCGATTCAGAAATAAACTCTCCAGTATGTCTAAGATCTTCATCATACAAAAAAGCTAGAATACATTTTTGCATAACAAATTACTATCTATCCAGTGACAAGTAACGGTTAAATAATAATTTTTATTAACAACATGACCAAGATCAGAAGTTAGAGTCATTCTACATTGAATATTTTTTTAACAATGTAGATAAATAATAAACATATTATGAATGATGTCTAAAAATATCAGCCTGACAAGTACTTCTAGGAATACCATTAAACATAGGATTATAAATTGCTTGAATATAATGAATAAAAACATTAGAAGAAGGAAAAGTGAAAGGGAAACAATCCACAACTATCATTTTTGCTATTTCTTTCCGATCCCTCAATTTATGATAATTCTTAGTTAACTAACCGGTTGTTGGGTTCATTCTAGTTTGTGTTGGTCCACCAACAGCCTCACCACCTTTTGTAATAAGAAACTCTCTAGCGTGATTATCTCTTATATGTCTCATTAACAAACCCGTACCCTCTTGATTGCCTTCTCTTTTATGCTCATATACTTGTTGACAAATATTGCATTGCATTTGAGTTTGTCCTTCTAAAGGTGAAAAAAATTCTCATGTAATACTAGTTTTTCTACGAGTTTTAGGGACAATGAAAGGACGGGGAGAAAGATTAACCGATTTAGATCTAACATTAGCATTTCCTACTGCTGGTGTCTTACCAATATTTTCATCATCTTCATCTAAATTAACCGCATCTACTTCATTTTCTTCTTCTATACCATAATTTTTTGAGCTTCTAAATAATCCGTATCGTGAGCACCTACACCTACTTCTTCCTCAAAAGGTTGACTAAGCGTTACCTGAGGCACACAGGTATCTACTACTTGAACTACCTCTACCGCCACTAATTCGCCTTTTACTACCACTACCACTTCCAAGATAAAATTTTTGACACTTTTACCGAGGTTTCTTAATTTATCCATATTATAAATCAAACTAAAAGAAATTCAAAATAAACAAAAATAATAAAAATAAATATTCAATAATTAATACACTAATTAAAAATTAAAAGTAAGAGATGTAACGGAAATACCAAATTTTAAAAGCATCCAAAAGTTGAAACTTTAGAAAACTTCCACTCGTATTTGTAATCGCAAAATTAAAAAATAAAATTGAGCACTTTAGGAGATATTTAGAATATTTGAGAGAGAATGAGATTTGAGAGGATGAGAATTGTGTGAAAAATAATTTAAAAGTGTAGAGTATTTATAGGAAATTTTTTGAATTAAAAAAAATATTTTAAATTAAAAAAAATGGGCCATATGCCGTTGGAGGCTCCAAATGACTATATAACCGTTGGGCCCAACGGTCCATTGGCCCAAAACGGCTAGTTTTCTCAAAAAGAATATTATCGGGCCAGGCAATCGGTGGGCCTGATTCGGGTTAACTCCGGGCCGGGTCAACTGGCAAAAAAAACTGTCCCATCCCAAGACTACCAGCTCGTTAGCCTATGGGCTCACCAGGCCGGGTCAAACCGAGCAGGACGGGCTTACCGGGCCGGGTCAACCCCGGCCCATTTGACAGACTTAGTTTGGTAATATGTGAGGTGACTTATTCACTTGAAATTGATTAAGTGTAGGTACTTGAATTTTGAATTTTTGTTTTGAGTGTGATGGAATTTGGTAATGGGAGGTGACTTAGTCACTTGAAATTGTTTAAGTGTAGATAGTTGAAAGGTGAACTTTTATTTTGAAAGTGGTTTATTCTACTAACATGTGAGATGATTTAGTCACTTGAAATTAATTAAGTGTAAGCAGTTGAAAGGTGAATTTTTATTTTGAATGTGGTTTAGTTTGGTAACATGTGAGGTAACTTAGTCAATTGGAATTGATTAAGTGTAGGTAGTTGAAAGGTGAATTTTTGTTTTGAACGTGGATTAGTTTGGTAACATGTGAGGTGACTTAGTCACTTGAAATTGATTAAGTGTAGGTACTTGAATTTTGAATTTTTATTTTGAATGTGGTTTAGTTTGGTGACTTGGGTGGTGACTTAGTGACTTGAAATTAATTAAGTGTAGGTACTTGAAAGGTGGATTTTTGTTTTGAATGTGATGGAATTTGGTAATGTGAGGTGACTTAGTCACTTGAAATTGATTAAGTACAGATAGTTGAAAGGTGAATTTTTATTTTGAAAGTGGTTTATTCTACTAACATATGAGATGATTTAGTCACTTGAAATTGATAAGTGTAGGTAGCTGAAATTGATTGGTGACTTAGTGACTTGAAATTGATGAAGTATAGTGACTTGAAATGTGACTTTTTTATTTTGAATTTAGGTACTTAAAATGTGAACTTTTGTGACTTGAACTAATTACTTGAATCTGATTTCTTGTGTTGATAGAACCTAATTATAGTTGGATATATCAACAGAATAATGATAATAGAATGAGTCTTATGGTGGAATTTATTGAAGGTATCAGATGATTTATTGAACATGCTAAGACACTTGATGCTTGGTCACGTTTTTGGGCTATTTCTTCTCCTTATGTTAGATGTGATGGTAAAAAACTTTTAAAAGAAGAAGTTGTGAAGGAACACCTTTATAGAAAGCGGTTTCACGAGGACTTTTTAAGATTGCATACTATTCATAGTGATGTTGAGCAAATTAACTTTATTGTTGGTGAAAGTAGTAGGTCTACAGGGCATAATAAATATCAAGATACTAGGATGACAGAAATGGTGCATGATGCTTTTGGGATGCAACACCTGGGCGACATTTGGGAAAATGTCAAAGATGTTCCTAATAGAGAAGCGGGCCATTTTTATGAACAACTGCATGTTTCTAGTCATCCTTTGTTTGATGGGCGTTCACATTCTCATTTGTCTGTTGCTGTTAGATTATTAAATATTAAATCTGATTGGAATATTGCTGAAGGAGAAATAAACATAATGATAGACCTTATTAAAGAGTTAGTTGACCCCGCCTTAGAGGTTCCTGATTCTTTCTATAAGGCAAAAAGATTGGTGTTAAAGTTAGGTCTCTCCTCGGTTAGAATTGATTGTTGTGAAAATGGTTGGATGTTATACTTTAAGGAAGATGCAAACCTAGAGTCCTGTAAGTTTTATCAGCACCCTCGATATAAGCGTGGTTGTAGTGAAAATAAAATTGCTATTAAGGCGATGCATTATTTACCTTTAATACCAATATTGAAGAGGTTGTATGCTTCAAATAACTCAGCTCCTTATATGAGATGACATAGTTAAAATAGAAGGCCCACTGGTGTTATGTGTCATCCATCTGATGGAGAGGCTTAAAAGCATTTTGATGCAACTTATCCAGATTTTGTAGCTGAGCCACGTAATATTCGTTTGGGATTATGTGCGGATAGCTTCTCTCCTTTTTCAGTTGGTGATGCGCCATATTCATGTTAGCCAGTATTTATCACCCCGTATAATCTTTCTTCTGAAATATTGATAACTAGTCTATATATATTTCTGAATTGTGTTGTTTTGGCCCACGTAATCCAAAAGGCAGAATAGATGTCTACTTACAATATTGGATTGATGAACTTTAAATTTTATGGCATGATGGGGTTGAAACTTGGGACATTTCACTTAAATAGAATTTCAATCTGCGTGCATATCTAATGTGGACTGTTAATAATTCTCCTGCTTATGGAATACTGTCTGGGTGGATGACAGCTGGAAAGTTGGCTTGTCCATACTGCATGAAAAAAACAAAATTCGTCACATTGAGACATGGCAAGAAAAATTCATGATTTGATCGTCATCGTTGTTTCTTGCCACCTGATCATGATTTTAGGAGACTCAGGAATGCATTCAGAAAGAATAGAACTGAAAATGATGGTCCACCTCCAAGGTTAGCTGGTCATGACATCTGGGAGATAGTTCAGGATTTTCCTAAAGTTAGTAAGGAACCATTGTATAGGCTTGATGGATATGGCATTTTGCATAACTGGACTAAGCAAAGTATATTTTGGAAGTTAGAATATTGGCCTGATAATTTACTTAGAAATACTGTTGTCATGCATACTGAGAAGAACTATTTTGACAACTTGTTCAACACGGTTATGGATGTCACCGGCAAGACAAAGGATAATCCTAAGGTAGACTTGATTTACCAAAATATTGCAAGCGCAGAGAATTATACTTACAGGAGGGGCCCAATGGCAATGTTCTTAAGCCCAAGGCTAGTTATACATTCAAGTTGGATCAAAAGCAAAAAATATGTGAGTGGTTCCAAAGTTTAAAGATGCCCGATAGATATGCCTCAAATTTGGGAAAGAAGGTTGATATGGCACAAAGAATCTTACAGGAAATGAAAAGCCACGATTTTCATGTTTTCATGGAACAATTACTTCCAATTGCTTTTATTGATTCACCTGAAAACATATGAAAATCAATAGCAGAGATTAGTTTGTTACTCAAAGACTTATGGCCACCACATTAAAAGAAGAAAATATGGCGCGAATGACAAGTGATATTGTTGTTATCACTAAAAAGTTGGAGAAGATTTTTTTGCTAGAGTTCTTCGACGTGATGGAACATCTTCCCATTTACCTTATCCGTAAAGCTCGGCTAGGTGGTCCAGTTCAAACTAGGTGGATGTATCCATTCGAAGGGTAAACAATTGTAACATATCTAAATTCATACATATCTTTTTAAGTATAGTAAACATCTAATCTTAAATTGTACAGGGAAACTAGAAAATTGAAAAAGGATCCCCAAAATAAACATAGGGTGGAAGGCTCTATAGTTGAGGCGTCTCTTGCAAGAGAAACGTCTCAATTTTGTTCATACTACCTTGTTGATGAAGTTTCTTGCTCAAGAATAGACCGAATCTTCATCAGGACGATGAGAATGAGCCTCATTTACAACTGATATCAATTTTCAATCAATCTGGCAGTAAGGCTAAAAAGACCATATTTCACCAGCTCACTACCATGAGGCACAAATCAACAACTTTGTATGTTTTTCTGAATTGCCCGAAATTTGAGCCCTCTCTAAAGTAAGGAGATTAAATATTTACATATCTTATTTATTTACTCATTCCCTTAAGAAAACTAATTGTGTTTCGCATGTTGGATCTTCTATTCATTTAAGACTCAATTCTACGAAAATCAAGTGTATGCATCCTTTGCAACATGGTTTACATATGAGGTTCGTAAGTGTACTAATATTTCTACAAATTTTAAACATTTACACATTCTTCAACTAATATATATATATATATATATGTGTGTGTGTGTGTGTGTGTAAAATATTTTTAGGTACACCAGTCACCAAATGGGGCTGCATACAATTAGTTCTTGAGAGATATTTCTTTGAGACCAGTTGAAGCTCATACAATGTCCCATTACACAATAAATGGGTTTAAATTTTTCACTAAAGAAAACTCCAGAACTAGGAAAACAAACAATAGTGGTGTTTGGGTTAATGGTGATGATGATGTTGATTACTTGGGCATCATACAAGTGATTATAGAACTAAAGTATGTTGGTTTTCCAATAAAAAATTATCCTCTTTCGATGTAAGTGGTTTGATCCAAGCACAAGAGGCACAAAAGTACATAAGTAGCATAACATCATTGAAGTGAAGCACAATAGGTTGTATCCTGTTTACGATCCCTTTGTTCTCGCACAAAATGCTAAATAAGTGTGTTGTGCTTCTTATCCGTTGCGCAATGATAAGTCTGATTGGTGGACTGTAATCAAAACAAAGCCTATAGGACAAGTGGAAGTTGACAATGTGTTGGAGACTGCGTATCAAAATGAAATGTTGATTGATCACCAGTTAGTAGACATTGATTTAGTGGATAGTTTGAATCACTAAAAAATATATTTAAAGAAGTTAATATTGCAGAAGAAGAGGCTGAGTGGGTAGGAGATGAGGAAACTTCCGAAGAGGGTGAATGATTTAGTAGAGAATCTTCAGGAGAGAAGGATTAGTTTGTGTAGATTGTATTTATTATGTATTGATGTATTTATGCTTTGTCCTATTTACCTTTATGTTTCTTGTTTAAGATTGATATGTAATATACTGTGTAAGATTTTTGTTTTCACTTTTCCATAATTTATGTAGTAATAGAAATATTCTTGCCTTTTTCGTGTTGTTGGAGCGATTTGAAATGTGAATTAGTAACTTGAAATTAGTTACTTGGAATGTTTTCTTATATATTCATTTTGTAAGGACTAACTACTTGTTAACTTTACATAATTTAGATAGTAGGTAGAGGTGAAAAAGATAAGCAAAAAGTTGATCCTACAAAAACAAAAAAGAAAAAACAACCTTCGCTTTATATATGACCGACAGGTATTCATATATCTGAGGGTCGGTTTGCTGACGCGCCAGCACGACCCTCATATTCTAAGTCATCGTAGCATTCAGTTCCTGTTCCTACGCATGTGGGTCCACTTCATGTGTCTAGAGCGACTCATTCTACTCCCGTCCCTTTGCCACCACCATTACGGTACTATCAGACGACAGTTGGTACATCCAGGCATCTACCATCATTTGTAGTACCCTCTACTAGCAGTCACCCATGTTCTCATAGTGATTCTACTGGATCTATTGGATTGAAGGAACTTTATCTTGGAGGCACGCCATCCGGTGCTTCAGATCCGCCCATGCCAGTGCATCCACCAGCACTTGTTACACAGCTCAGAGATAGAGATGATTATCGGAGGCGGTATATTATTCCATATGGAATAGGATAAGATTTCAATACAACAACATCATTCATTTTTCATTTACTATATTATTATAATCTATGAAATTACTGTTTGATTTTGTATTGTAGGTTTACGTCCGATGCTGGAATTGAAAAAATTACGACTAAATACATTAGTCAAAACTTCAATGGCTATTGGACCAGTTGGCAAAAGGTTCCAGAATATGATAGAGAAAAAATGTTTAAAGAATTTCATGTAAGGACTTAACTTATCGACTGCTTAACACATTGTTAGAATAAAAAATTAAATATTATATTTTTGTTTTTGTTGTAGAATATTACTGGTGGGATGAAGCACATAAAAGTGCTATACGGAAGATTTTTATAGAAGAGCTAAAGCCAGAATGAACGGTCTGTTGAATTATGCCAAAACGAACAAGGTACGACCAGGTTTTATACTCGAACCCTTATGCCAATTTATCTTCACTATTGAAATAACGATGAATACCAATTGTTGAGTGAGAAAGGATAGAAAGTCAGGGCATCATCCAAGGGTGGCTCTCTACATACTGCGGGTGCAGTTAGTCGGACTATTGTGGAGGAAAAAATGGTATGTCACTTTTACAGTTTTAATTATTTGGTTCTATTTAAATTTTTAATTATTTGAATATTAATAATTTTATCATATGTAGGAAAAAAATTGGGTAGAAAGGTAAGACACGATGAAGTATTCGAGAAGACACATGTGAAGAAGAAAAAAAACCCAACTGATGAATATGTCTGGGTTGAGTCTCGTGCAAAAGCTGCCCATGTAAGAATCAAATTTTGTATTTATGAGTCTTTTTATCAAAGTTGAAATTATTCGAGTAAAAGTAGTTTAATATTTTCTTACAATTAATTTTAACTTTACTTTGAATATAGGACAAATATATGCAGCTTGTTAATGAGTATTATAGTACTCAGCCTCCTGAAAGTTAGGATGACACAATACATGAATACGTAGAGGAGAAGTTATGGCAAGAAATTGTGGGTCCTCCTGTTAGAGGTCAATACTATGGATACCAAAGAAAGTATTTTGGCGAGAATTTTAGGTCTTCGTTCGACCCTACATCTTATCCCTCATCAATTGATAGAGAAATCATTGAATCACTAAGAAATATGGTTTCTAAACTCATTGAAGAGCTTGCTGTAAAGAGAGAAAGGGCGAAAGAAAAGGAGGAGGAGAAAGAAACAACATCACAAATCAGGATGTTGTAGTAACAGTTCAACTCTTTTATTCGATCTGTAGGGATTCTTCCTTCATGTCCTAGTGATGCAGTTCGGGCTGCAAAAGGTCTAGGCCCACTGGATGATATCAGTACAGATGAGGAATCAGATCCTGTGTGTGAGATAGAGGATGCAGATGACGAAGACGATGATGGTAAGTGGTAGTTTTTTTAATTTTGTATGTGTTGTAGTATGAATTCGGAGATGAGTTGTAGTTCTTACACTTTTGTATGTTTTTAGACTTGTATTATATGTTGGTTGTTTTAATGGAATGTAGCATATTTATTGTATGCTCATTTGTTTGGCTGGTTGATAGAATGTAGTATATATAAGCTTTTCATTTTTAAAAAAAAATTACCAGAAAAACCGACCACATGTGGTCAGTTTTCTGGAAAATTTTACAAAAACAGACTACTTCTGGTCATTTTTTTTAAAATTTTTTTAGAAAACCAACCATATGTGGTAGATTTTTTTGGTAATTTTACAAAGGTTTTTTAAAATAAATAAATTAATTTAAAAATAAAACCAACCACATATGGTCGATTTGGTTAAAATTAATTAATTAATCTAAAATAAAACTGACTACTTGTGGTCGGTTTTATAAAATTAAATAATTAATTTAAATAAAAGTACTGACCATACGTGGTCAATTTTTTAAAAATTAATTAATTAATTTAAAAATAAAATCGACCACTTGTGGTAGGTTTATTTTGAATTTTTTATTTTTAATTTTTTTTCTTTTTTTTTTAAATTAAATTTTAAGCATATATATATATATATATATATATATATATTTATATTTCAAATAACTAGTTGTAGACACGGAATTTTGTCCCTTCCCTAAAGCATTTTTACCATTTTACCACCATCTTACTGCGTGCCCTCACCCGTACGATTATATCCCACAAAAATATAAAAATAACAAATCCCCAACCAACCTAATCCAAAATATTCTTGTGATAACAAATTAACAACCTCTCCCAATTAAAAATGGACACATCACCACCCCCTCCTCACCACAACCCAACCCAACCCCCGCATACCCCTTACCCCCACCCTCTCACGTGCTCTTTCCATTTTCCTCTTAACAGAATTTCTAGAGACCCCACTGAAATTTTCCATTCCACTCATATACACAACATCATATACCAAGGGGGCCCACAGATTAGTTCTCAAACAAACAATTCTCCATTTTTCTCTTCTTCACACCATAAACACACATTCGGGGAACCCATTTTTGTCATCATCTTCCTCCCTAAAATTCAACATAAATGCACAAAAATCAAACACATACACGCACCTCACCATATAATCACTCACGATTTACACCATCACAGAATACGCACATACAGAAACTACGAACACCCCCCCAATACACCATTTTCTTTAATTGATCTTCCACAGAGCTGACATTCAGAGATAATAACAACAATCAGAGATTTTTCATTTTTTGGAGCTCTAAATCGAATACACGCAATACACTAAGAACACGCAATCTCACCTCTCTCTTCTACACCAAAAATCTCGCATACCACACAGAAGATCGATATATTTTCTTTCTTCTCACGTAAAAATCACACACATACACTCATGTCTCACTGGAAATCACCCACACACATACGCACGCAGTAAAGGAAATAACGAAAAATGTAGGGGTGATTGATAAAAATTTCGCATAGAGATCTGAAAAATAGCAAGAAATCTGATACTGTTTTGAATTTTCCAATGATATAGGCGCCGGCGTCGAGGTCCATCGTCAGTGTTGGTCGAATCAGTCTCAAGTCCGATTGTTATTTTCGATACCGAGTTTGGTTTGTCTTTGGAGTTCCCATTCGAGGATTTTGATTTTTGGACTTCTTTATTATCAACGAAATCAGTCTATTGAGGTCCATTTCTTTATCCTTTTTTCCTTCTCTCTGTTTTGATGGGTTGAATTGGCTACTTGTATGTGTTTTGTTGATTATGTTGTTTGATCTCATTTAATGTTCATGCATTAGATGACGAAATATGGAATGGTGCTGACTTGTTGTTTAGATTTCGTTATTAGAATCAATTAAAGATTGTTGAAATTGTAATTGTGGATCATGGAATTTGGGTGTTAAAAGAGAATTTTTGGGTGGAGTTACGAGGTTGATAAAATTGTGAATTTGGTTTAATGATTGATTTTATTGTTGATCTTTTTTGTTTAATTCAGAATACGTGTGAATATTGTTGGAATGCGATAGATCATGACATGTTGAAATGGATAGGCAAATAGTGGTTCGGATAGGCAAAATTTAGGGATAAATGCTTCGTTGGATATTTGAAGGTGGAGTTGTGTGTTGAATTTTTTCTAGTTTATCGCATTCGATTGAAATGTATTCATTTGGCGGGGTGATGCCCCAAAGTTTCATGTATTTATTTATCGGGGAATGCCCCGATGCACTATGTTGGCGGAAGATGTTCGTGATGAAGGCCCAAGGCATCGGGTAAAGCACAGGAGCGTAGTTAGGATTAGTGTAGGTTAGAATAGGATTTATTTTTCGCATTTTTTTGTTTTGGACTGTATAATTGGACTGAACATTATATTTTGGATTTGTTTTGTTTTGTTTGTTTGTTTGATTGTTTTATGTGTTTTGTGTGGTTTATACATTTGTAATGTCAAAATTAGCCGATACACTCTACCATACGACCGTGGTCGAACCACGGGATCGAGGGGTGCCTAACACCTTCCCCTCAATCAACAGAATTCCTTAGCCGGAATCTCTGTTCACAAATCAGTTTTAAAGAGTCAAATCATTTTGAAAAGAATTTTCTAATGGTGACTTGGCACACCAGATTATGCCAAGTGGCGACTCTGAGTTTTTAAATGTAAAAATAATCCTTTTTCAGAACAAATCTTCATTTTATCACTTTAATAATGAAAACCCTTTAGAACTTAAATTATATTTGATTTGGTAAAAAAAGGGTGTGACAGCTCTGGAGACTCTGCTGGGGATTTTTCAGAATTTGAGCTTACTTTTTGGAGTTGTATCGGCTTAGTTTGGCATTAAGGGTGTATAAACATTGTTTATGTTATCATTTGTGTTTGTTTTTATCATTGTTGAGTGCCTACGTGCTCTTTGTTTATAGCTTTTTATCTTATGTGTTATCGCTTTATATCTGGCATCATGTGCATAACCCGAGTCATTCTTTCTGCAACAAGTCCGTAGTACACGTGTTGTACACGACCTCTAGTTGAGTCACCCTTATTTTAGGAGGGGGAGCCATCGATTGTATGGAGTAGGTGGAAAGCAAAGAAACCACTATCGACCATATGTTTCCCTGAATAGCCTTGTTAGTGAATCCCAACGTAGGTCTTCCTTTAGGCTATGCTTATGTGCATTATATTGAGACCGAGGGGGACCCACTTGGTCCTTTGTAGGAGACTCACCTCTAAAGCATCCCTACATGCTAAATGTGGCATTTTTTTAGGGTAACGGGGTTATTTGATAGACTGATTTGGGCAAAAACATGTGTTAGAAGCAAAGTGTGTAGGCAAGGAATTATTGAAAAAAAAGGAAAAAAAAAAGAAAAGAGTGAAAAAAAAGAGTTTCATAGTTTTTAGAACTCTTTATAGCTTTTATTTTTCACAATCAAAAAATTCAAAAAAGATTTTTCTTACCTTTTTCACGCATTTACTAAAAAAAAAAAGAACTCAAAAGATTTTCCCTTTATCTCTATTAGCATGCATTCATAATTCAAAAATTCTAAAAAAATATATTTTTAGGAGCTTTTTATAAAAGGAAAATTTCAAAATAGATGGCAGAAGTTTTGTACATTTCATATAACGAAAATTCTAAAAAGATTTTTCTTTCATAGTTGTTGGTATTAGTTTTATGTGAAGTGTCTAATTAAAAACTCAAAAAATATTTTATTGACGTTTTTCATCGTCTGTCTTCGGCCGCGTCTCTCAAGTCAAGTCTTAGTTTGTTTTCATCCTAAATTGTCCAATCTGGACGAACTACGCACCCCTGATTCTCTTCTCTCAGGAGTGAGAAACGTAGGCAACCTATTGTTGGTTTGGGGATCTTATTTAAAAAATTCAACAAGATTTTCTTTACTCTTTATTTAGAATAGGTGTTTCACATATGCCTCGAAAAGAAAACTACAAAAAGGTTTTCCTTAATAGTCGTAATTTTCATTTTTGGTTGATCTTATTTCAAAAAAAAAAAATCCTAAAAATTTTCTTCACTCATCATTTAGAGTAGGTGTCATATATATCTCTAAAAGAAAAACACAAAAAGATTTTCTTTTAATAGTTTCAAATTTCATTTTTGTATGAAATTCAAAATTGAAAACCCAAAAAGATTTTCCTTTGGTAATCATAGGTTCCATTTTGTATAGGGATTTAAACATAAAAAAATGCAAAAAACATTTTCGTTAATTCCTTTGACAATTTATTATTTTCTTTTCTTTTTAAAGTTTCAAGAAAAAAAAAGAAAAAAAGAGTTTAATTGGCCATTTTGGCAAGACTTCACAAACTACGCACACCTGATTCTCCTCTCTCAGAAGTAAGCTACGTGGGCGCCCTTCTTGGGTTTGGTGATCTTTTCTAAAAATAAAGAAAAGAAGAAAAAGAATTTTGAAAAAGTGTTGCACTCTAATACATTTGTTATCTCTTGTTCAGTTAGTTTAAGGTGGTTGGTTTGTGGCATCCTGGCTGGTCCCCCACATCACACCAAATCCAAGGAAGAGTTTGTTATGTTCAACAAGGATATAGAGAGTGAAATCATGGATCAAACAAAGAGTCATGAAAATGAGAGTTTGAAGCAAGAAATTAGGAGACTAAGGCAACAAATGACAGAAATACACCGAGCTTGGGCCTGTGGGTTGACTCCTCCTTCTCTATTTCCCGCTATTGATCCTACAAATACCTTGAGTTTTCCACCAAAATTGCAAAGTCAGTGTCCTACTGTTGTTGATGCGCCGCAACATGACTCAAAATTCATTCTAAGCCCAAAGTATCTCAATACTTCCACCATTTTTCCTCTAGCTCCTTAGTATAAGCCCGCTACATTCACAACACCATATGTCGTTCGTGATCTTGTTGGTCAATCCTCTACTGAGCCTTCTATATTGGCTAGTCGCCCAATGGTTGTGCTTCCCCATGCTACTAGTGGAGCCTTGTTCAATACTCTTGGTGATAATTTCTATACTCTTGATCCTACTTTTAAGCTAATTGGACCACCAAAATTTCTTAACGAGAAGTCTAGTGTGCCAGAAGAGCTAGAGAAAATGGTTGGAAAAATGAAGAGTGCAGGAAATATTGTGAAAAGTTCCCTAAGACTTACGAGTGAAGAAGATGTTTCATACAAAAACAGGGGCATGCCTTCAAGTGTTAACCCTCCTTCAAGCCTTGAGATATCAAAATTCGAAGAGCAAGATGGACAGGAGGAATTCGTGAAACATTTGGGACAATATTGCAACCAATTAAAGGAAACTGGAGGGGAGAAGAATGAGAAAGATACAACTACTATTGTAGTTGGAGAACGGGTACATCCAAGAAGATGTCGTCGTCGTTGTCGTCAGTCTCAAGTCCAAGTTCATACCCAAGCTCTCTATAATCCCTCTCAAAATCCATTATACTCTATTTCCCTACCTCCATATCAAGTATACTGCACACAGTTATATGTTCAACTACCTTCTTACCCACAATGGCGGGCACCAACTCCTCAGAGTCATCATCAAACTCCACAAACATACCAAAGCCCTTCTAGGCCAGATTTTTTTATCCAAGTCAAACAATGAAATGAGGCAGAAATTGAGGGATAAATTCACACCAATTGGAGAGTCGTATGTTAGTTTATTTCAGAGATTGGTACAGTAGAGCATGATCACTCCTCTCCTTGGTTATACTCTTGACCCTCATTCAAGAAGTTTTGATCCTAATGTACGATATGCATATCATTCTGATGTTCAGGTTCACAGTATTGAAGATTGTCGTGCTTTGAAAAGATAAATTGAAAAGATGATTCAAGATAAATCAATTATGGTGCAAAATATTGACAATGTGAAAATCTCTAGTCATGCTGATATGCAAACCAGTGCCTAAGTTATCAGGCTAAGCAATTGAGAAGTTACCCCTCTCCCTAGGTTTGGTAATTTGTTTTGTTTTATTTT
Source organism: Capsicum annuum (assembly GCF_002878395.1). Lineage (NCBI taxonomy): Eukaryota > Viridiplantae > Streptophyta > Magnoliopsida > Solanales > Solanaceae > Capsicum > Capsicum annuum. The sequence goes on from NC_061117.1 coordinate 9,734,229, forward strand.
CTGTTATTCAAATTATTTCAGAGTTGTAGTTCGGGATCTATCTTATTTTGTCCCTTTGTCATTATGTTCAAACCCTTCTATCTTTCATTTCAACTAAATAGAGTGTCCTTTTTTTCCCTTTGCATTTCAAATATGTATTTGTTTGTTTTCTTTACATAGTACATTTTATGTTTGCTCTAGCGATATGACGTGCTTGCGGAATTTTCAGCTAGATCTTAAAATCCAATTTAACCCTAAAATATTGGATCAGAGGGCTAAAGTTAGGATAAACATCTGAGAAAATAGTAGAGTGCTGAGACATTTGGCGACAAGTTGAAGCCTTTTCTGAAAATTAAGGCAATTATTTTGAGATCACATGAATAACTTGGTCATTAATTGAAAAACATAGCTCAATTTGGTCAAACAGTGTCTGCTGATCCTATCAAGGGGATCAAAAAGAAATCAACACCACGAAAGCATGAGTCATTCAATGTGAGGGATGTACAACAAATATAGAGTTGTATGTTTGACAAGTATAGAAAAGAGGTGACACACATGCTCAGGGCAAGTTAGTGTTGTAAAACATATCATAAGTGATGTTGATCGTGCACTTTCACATTGCATGCTAAGTACTAGTATTTTCAAGAATTGATATGACGAAGGCATTTTATTTTGCTATCCAAACATTGTGTCATCCTTTGTTTACCCCATTTGAGACTTAGTGTTATTTTCTTTCATACTCCTCTTTTGGAATCAAGATAAAGCCAGCAAAGCTCAAAAGAAAAGTATCGAGCAAGAGAATAGAGTCAGAAAGTTTCAAAAAACAAAGAGAAAAATGTGTCCAAGAAGGAAGAAAAAAGTGTCAAGAAATTAAAGTCATAAAAATCATAAAGAAAAAAGAGTCAAAAGAAAAAAAAAAAGAAGAACAACAAGTCAGAATCAAGCAAAAAAAGAATAAGCTGCCAGAACTACTCATGGCCTGATTCTCCTCTCTCGAGGGTGAGATACGTAGGCTGCCTTACTCAGGGCTCGGTCCAACCAAATAAAAAATTTAGAATTGTCCATTCAAAAAATTGGGGCATGAGTTAATCCTCATTGTTTGAGTCGATTCAAAAGTCAAAAAAAACTAGGGCATGAGTTAATCCTCATTGTTTGAGTCGATTCCAAAAGTTGTAAGTCCTATCCCACTTTAAGTGTCGTTTGGGAGCCATGCCATCCTTTCTTTCTAACCCTATCCAAAATTCAAGTTACAACCAAAGAAAGACCTTCAAATCAATCTTTGAGAATGTTAAGGCTAAGCATGTAATGGATGTGATGACGCATTTTGGGAACTACTTGTCTTCCTTAGCAGAATCAGGAGAGAAATAAAAATAAGAGAGTCTTATTGGAGAAAACCCTTACGGGCACCGTAAGATAATGGTAAGTTGAGAGAGATAAAAATGAGAGAGTCTTATCGGTGACAACCCTTATGGGCACTATGAGACAACTGTGAGTTGAGAGAAATGAAAATAAGGGAATCTTATTGGTGAAAAACCCTCTCAGATATCATAAGGGAATGGTGAGGTGATAAAAAAAAAATGAGAGAGGCTTGTTGGCGAAAACCCTTCAAGGTGCAACTAGTCGAATGAGGTCTCCGAATGCAATTGGCCCAAGAAAGCAACTCACTTTTAGGGTCATTAACTCAGAAACAATTTGTGAGAGTTCTGGATGGAAAGATCAGGCAGTTTAATCCGATGTGCATGTCATAATCATTAGAGTTGACTGTCATTTTCAGATAAACTTTTCTTTCATCTTTTTCAATAGGGACATTCATTGTCATTTCTTTCTTTTCTATAGTTATATTTTTATTTTCTTGAGTCAGTTATCCAAATAAAAGAAAAATTGTTGTTATTTTTCTCTTGTCTTTGAGTCAAGTCCATGTCAAAACAAGTGAGAAAGGATCTCAAAACTGGCTACCAATTTTGAAGAATAGGTTGATGAAGTAGTGAGTCAAGAGTCAAGGAAAGCTGCATGGATATAGTTTTTGTAATTTCATTTATGTTTTTAACTTGTAATTTTCATTTTTATTTGATGTAATGACAGAGCCACGGACCGGAACCTCGATGGGACCTCACTTGACTCTCCAACTCGGTTGTCCTTCTTCCTTTTGTTTCTTCCTGTGAATAATGGTCAGGTTAAAATTCTGTCTCGTTGTCTACGTCTTTGTATGAAAACACTTTGTTTTTACATGCAAAGTGGGGCATGATGTAGACACGTAATTTTGTCCCTCCCCGAAAGCATTTTTACCATTTTACCCACATCTTACTGCGTGCCCTCACCCGTACAATTATATCCCACAAAAATACAAAAATAACAAATCCCCAACCAACCTAATCCAAAATATTTTTATGTTAACAAATTAACAACCTCTCCCAATTAAAAATGGACACATCACCAACCCCTCCTCACCACTACCCTACCCAACCCCCACATACCCCTTACCCCCACCCTCTCACGTGCTCTTTCCATTTTTCTCTTAACAGAATTTCTAGGGACCCCACTGAAATTTTCCATTCCACTCATATACACAATATCATATACCAAGGGGGGCCACAGAATAGCTCTTAAACAAACAATTCTCCATTTTCCTCTTCTTTACACCATATACACACATTCGGGGAACCCATTTTTGTCATCATCTTCCTCCCTGGAATTCACCATAAATGCACAAAAATCAAACACACACACGCACCTCACCATATAATCACTCACGATTTACACCATCACTGTCACACCCCTTTTACGTACTCCAAAAGATTTATATTTTAAGTTTCGAAAGGGTTTTTATTATTAAAGTGACAAAATGAAGATTTGTTTCGAAAAGGACTTTTTATATTCAAAACTCAGAGTCGCCACTTGGCATAAATCGGGTGTGCCAAGTGACCCTTGAATATGCTTTTTAGAAAACAGATTTGACTCTTTAAAACTGATCCGCGAACAGAGATTCCGTCTAAGGAATTCTGTTGACCGAGGGGAAGGTGTTAGGCACCCCTCGATCCCGTGGTTCGACCACGATCGCTTGGTAAAGCGTATTGGCTAACTTTGACACCACGAGGGTATAAACCACACAAAATATGCAAAAACAATCAATCAAGCAAACAAGATAAAACAATCCAAAATTTAGTGTCCAGTCCAATTATACAGTCCAAAAAAAAAATGCGTAAAAATAAATCCTACTCTAAATTAATTCTAGACTAATGCTCTACCCGACGCCTCGGGCCTTCATCACGAACGTCCTCTTGGTACAAAATACTCAGGGCATTCCCCGATCGATAAACACAAGTACCTCGGGGCATTCTCCGACTGAATAGTACATTTTAATCCAAATACGATAAATTAGAAAAAAAACATTCAACCAATATTTCATATTCAAACATTCAACCAATCAACAAGTTCTAAAATTTGCCTACCCAAACCTATATTGCCTATCCATTTCAACCTAAACACGATCCAATCGTGTTCACAAACTTAAAATTTATTCCGAACTAAACAGAACAACCAACAAACTAACATTAATCTAAAATCATTCTTTTTATCAATTTCTCGATCCCGCCCCGCTAGCTTCGTTTTTATCAATCACATTACGCATATAATCTTCACATCACAACTTCAACAAAAATCCACCAACCATGGTTGCACCAACATAATCAAGACAATTCAATAAATCAAGGTAAAGAAAAAAGGAGTTAAGAAAATGGACCTTTCGATAATCAATTTCAGTTGAATAATGATGTTAAAGAAGCCCAAATTTCGAATCCCGAATAGAAGACCTCAATCGAAAAAACTCCCAAGCTCGGTATCGCCAAAATTGAAGCTCTAAACTGGTTGTGGGAAGCAGATTAAGACAAAACGGGACCCCAAGACTCAAAACAGTAGCAAACCGATGAACCACTGTATGTTTCGACCTTTTTCCGACGACACAGTCATCGAAGTAAATAACTGGATGCGACCTCTACCTCATTTCAATGCGTGTCTCAATTTCCAGTGAATCTAAGCTGAAAACAGAGAGAGGGTGACCTATTTTTGGCACGAATTTGGGTCGAAATGAACTGACAATACTATTCTCCGATTTGATTCACCGGAACAGTAGCCAAACCATGGATTTCAATGTATCTGGTAGCTAAGACAATGAGTTTCCGATGAGTTTCGTCGGAGAATTCAACCCCCGTCAACCTCGTCTACCCCTCTTCTCTCTTGTTCTCTCTCCCCTCACTTGATCTCACTCTCTCTTCTACCTCTACAACTCTCTATGTGTGTGATTTTGTGTGTGGAGTATTTCTGTGAGTATATTTGTGAATTTCTTGGTGAAGAAGATGATGGAAAGAAGAAGAAAAAAAATTGTGTCCTTTCTCTTTTTTTTATATGTATGTGAATATGGTCCCTTATCCGTGTCCATTCCCTGGGTTCAAAAAAAACGTGTAAAAAGAGGGTAGGGGGTAGGGTAGGGTAGTAGTAAGGGGGGTAGGGTATGGGGGCATAGGGTAGTGATGTGTTGTCCAAAATTGATAGGAGGAGTGGTTAATTTTGTTACAAGAGAATAATTAGGGATTAGGTTTGTTATTGTTTTGTATTTTTATGGGATATAATCATACGGGTGAGGGCATGTGGTAAGACAGGGATAAAAATGTGTAACTTGGGTCTTCGGGAGGGAAAAAATTAGGTGTCTACATCATGCCCCCTTTGCATGTAAACATGAAGTGTTTTCAGACAAAGAAGTAGACAACGAGATCAAATTTTGACCTGACCATTATTCAAGGAAAGAAACAGAAGAAAGAAGAGCAACCGGGTTTTGACTTAGGACATCTTACCTACCCAAGTTATGAGAGAATCAAGTCACGGGTATTTCAAAATATTGGAAAGAGATGGACTATACCGAGTTGGAGAGTCGAGTGGGGTTCCATCGAGGTTCCGGTCCACGGCTCTGTCATTACATTAAAAATGAAAATTACAAGTTAAAGCATAAATAAAATTACAAAAATCCTATCTATACAGCTTCTTTTGGACTCTTGACTTGAGTTTCATCACCCTATTCTTCAGGCGGGCTCTTGACTTGCTATTTCATCAACTTGTTGCTATGCTTTCAACTTCTTCACCCTGTTCTGCAGGCGGGCTCCTGAAATTTCATCAAAACTAAAAAGAAAATTATCCCAAAAGAATATTATTATAAAGAGAAATTTCATTTATTTGCTAGAAAAGTAAAGTTTCAAAAACAGAAATTGAATTTTTGCCCCAGTTTATCCTCAGAAGACTTTTGGAAAAGTCACATCATACCTACTTGCATGTTGCAATGATGAATCAAGACTCTGACTAAGAAATACATCTCTTAAGAGTAAAATTAAATAACCAAGACTAGGAAGTGCATCTCCTAAGAATTGAAGTGAGGGATTCTAACTAGAAAGTGCGTCTTCTAGAGATACAAGTTTAAGTTAAAAGTGTGTCACCTAAAAAATGAAAACTAGCAAGGAAGTGCGTATCCTAAGGATTAAGTGCAATAACTAGACTAGAAAGTGCATCTTCTAGGAATCAAGACTTAAGTTAGAAAGTACATCACCAATGTTGCTTGAATTATCAAAATAAGGAAGTGCATTTCCTTACCAATGCCTCTTGAATTACTCAAACAAGGAAGTGCGTTTCCTTACAAATGTTTCTTGAATTGCCCAAGCCAGGAAGTGCGTCTCCTTTCAAATGTTGCTTGAATTACCCCAAATAAGGAAGTGCATCTCCTTATCAAATGTCGTTTGAATTACCCAAACAAGGAAGTGTGTCTCCTTACCAATGTTGCTGGAATTACCCGAACAAGGAAGTGCGTCTCCTTACCAATGTTGCTGGAATTACCCGAACAAGGAAGTGCATCTCCTTAAAAATATTGCTGGGATTACCCGAACAAGGAAGTGTGTCTCCTTACAAATGTTGCTGGGATTACCCGAACAAGGAAGTGCGTCTCCTTACAAATATTGCTTGAATTGTCAAAACAAGAAAGTGCGTCCCCTTATAAATGTTGTTGGAATTAGCCAAACAAGAAAGTGCGTCTCCTTACAAATGTTGCTTGAATTACCAAACAAGGAAGTGCATCTCCTTACAAATGTTTGCTTGAATTTCCCACACAAGGAAGTGCATCTCCTTACAAATACCGCTTGAATTACCAAACAAGAAAGTGTGTTTCCTCACAAATATTGCTGGATTTACCAAATAAGGAAGTACATCTCCTTACAAATGTTGCTCGAATTTCCCACACCAAGATTATCATAAGGAAGTATTTTATTTTTGAAAGTGTGGTCCCATTTTTCAGGAGGAACCCGAACAGAAAGTAAAATCTCATTTTTCAAAAGGATCCTGAACAAAAAGTAAAATCTCACTTTTCAGGAGGGTCCTAAATAGAAAGTAACTCCCATTTTTCAGGAGGGTCCTGAACAGAAAGTAAAATCTCATTTTTCAGGAGGGTCCTGAACATAAAGTAAAGTCCCACTTTTCAGGAGGGTCCTGAACTGAAAGTAAATTCCCATTTTTCAGGAGGGTCCTGAATAGAAAGTAAAATCTCACTTTTCAGGAGGGTCCTGAACAGAAACTAACTCCCATTTTCCAAGAGGGTCCTGAATAGAAAGTAAAATCCCATTTTTTAGGAGGGTCTTGAACATAAAGTAAAGTCCCATTTTTCAGGAGGGTCCTGAACTGAAAGTAAATTCCCATTTTTCAGGAGGGTCCTGAACATAAAGTAAAGTCGCACGGATGTGCATTTCCAATGGTAACTGAATTAAGTGAAGCAAATCTGCCCTTATCTCAACAAAGAAAATTCGTCAGTTAAAAACTTAGTGGTAGTTTGCAGCACTTAGCTTTCCAGGTATTTGCTCTAGTGTTCATTCCCTTCATTTTGTTTCAGATTGCTGACATTTGCCCCTGCTTTGTCGTGTCATTGACCCAAACTCAGATCAGTAAGAGTGACTCCAAAATAACCACCGTATCTCTGCTTTGTCATGCTTCTCAGATAAATCCTTCAAACCTTGGTATTTTCATAAGTTCACAATTATGTCTCTTTCATATGCTGACTTTGTCTTGCATTGTCCAATTGAAGAAGTTGGTGGCCAGTTTTGAAATATTTTCTCACTTGTTTTGATATGGACTTGACTCAAAAACAAGAGAAAAATGACAATGACTTTTATTTGGACCACTGACTCAAGAAAACCAAATAAAATAAAGAGAAAAAAGAAAAGACAATGAGTGTCCTCATTTGAAACAAAGAAATGACAAATTTTCTAAAAATGATAGTCAACTCTAATGATTATGCCATGCATTTTGGATTAAGCTACCTGATCTTTCCATCCAACGTTTCTACCAATTATTGTCGAGTTAATGGCCTTGAAACTGAGTTGTTTCCTTAGGCCAATTGCATTCAGATGTCATTCGGCTAGTGACATTTTGAAGGGTCTTTCCCTCAGCTCACCCTTGTCTTATGGTGTATGTGAGGGTTTTTACTAATGAGACTCTCTTATTCTCATTTCTCCCAACTCAAAATCGTCTCACAGTGCCCGTGAGGGTTTTCACCAATAAGACTCTTTTTTATCTCTCTCAACTTACTATCGCCTTACGGTGCTCGTGAGGGTTTTCACCAATAAGACTCTCTCATTTTTATTTCTCTCTTAATTCCTTGGGCTGAGGAAGACAGGTAGTTCCCAAATACATCATCATATCCCTTACATGCTTTGCCTTAACATCCCCAAAGATTAATCTGAAGGTCTTTTCTTTAGTTGTAACTTGGCTTTTGGATAAGGTTAGAAAGAAAGGATGCCGTGAGGCCCAAACGACACTTGAAGTGGGTTAGGACATACAACTTTTGGAATCGACTCAAACAATGAGGATTAATTTATGCCCCAGTTTCTTTTGACTGGGTGATTCTAAATTATTTATTTGGTTGGACCGAGCCCTTAGTAGGGTAGCCTACGTATCTCACCCCCGAGAGAGGAGAATCAGGTCATGCATAGTTCTGGCAGCTTGTCCTTTTGCTTTGATCTGATTTTTTTTTCTTTTATTCGCTCTTTTCACTTTGCGATTCTTTTTTCTAACTCTATTTTTCTTGACACTCTTTTTTTGGAAACATTTTTGTCTCTTTTTTGTAACTTTTGACTTTATCTTCTTACTCGACACTATTCTTTGAACTTTGCTTACTCTATCTTGATTCCAAAAGAGGGGTAGAAAGAAAATAACACTAAGGCTCAAATGGGGTAAACAAAGGATGACACAATGTTTGGATAGCAGAATGAAATGCCTTATCATATCAATCCTTAAGAATGTAAGTATATAGCATGCAATGTGAAAGTACACGACCAATATCACTTATGACATGTTTTACAACACTAACTTGCCTCGAACATGTGTTTCACCCTTTTTATATACTTGTCAAAGATACAACTCTACCTTTGTTATGCATCCGTCACATCGAGTGATTCATGCTTTTGTGGAGCTGATTTTCTTCTTGTTAACCTTGATATAGGGATCACACATCCACTATTTGACCTAATTGGGACCTGCCTTTCGATCGATAGCCAAGTTATTCTTGTGATTCTCAAAATAATTGCCTTAACCTATTACCAAATATCTCAGTACTTTATCTATTTTCTCATATGCTTTTTTCTAACTTTAACCCTTTGATTCAAAGTTCATGCTTAAACTGGATTTTAAGATCTGGCTGAAAATTTCACTACATGTCATATCACTAGAGTTAACACAAAATGTACTATGTAAAGAAAACAAACAAACAACACATATTTAAAACACAAAGGAAAATGAGACACTTCATTTAGTCAAAACAAAAGATAGAAGGGTTTGAACATAAACAACAAAAGGACAAAACAAGACCGATCCCGAACTACAACCCTGAAATAATTCGGAGAATAGAAAATAAAACAAAATAAGCTACCAGACCCCTTCCTAGTAAGGAGAGAGGTCACTTCTTAATTGCTCAGCCTAACATCTTAGCCACTGGTTTACATATCAGCATGACTAGAGCTTTTCTCACTGTCAGTGTTCTATACCATGATTGATTTATCTTGAATCATCTTTTCAATTTCTCTTTTCAAAGCACGACAATCTTCAATACTGTGACCCTGAACATCAGAATGATATGCACATCATACATTAGGATCAAAACTTCTTAAATGTGGGTCGGGAGTATACCCAAGGAGAGGAGTGATCATGTCCTGCTGTACCAATCTCTGGAATAAACTTGCATACGACTCTCCAATGGGTGTGAAGTTATCCCTCAACTTCTGTCTCATTTCATTATTTGGCTTAAATTGAAAACCAGGTCTAGAACGGCTTCGGTATGTATGTGGAGTTGGAGGATGACTCAGCAGAGTTGGCGCACGCTAGTGTGGGTAAGATGTAGGTTGAACATAAGGTTGTGCATTATACACTTGATATGGAGGTGGGGGAATGGGATATAATGGATTTTGGTAAAGATTCTGTGGAGCTTGGGAATAAACTTAGGTTTGAGCCTGTGGGTAACGATAGTGTGGTCCTCTTGCCCATGCCTGTTGTCCAACTGCAATGGCAGATGCATCTTCCACATTCTTCTTTCCTCCCACACTTCCCAAACCTTTTTGAATTTCTTGAGTAGTCACTTTTAATGTTGCAAAACTCACAATGCGACCAGTCTTAATTCCATCCTCTATCATCTCCCCCATTTTGAGGACCTCAATAAATGGCTTGCCTAATACAGGTAACAAGTGTTGATAATATGTTTCATCCTACGCTTGAATAAATGCCTCCACTATCTTACTTTCTTTCATTGGCGGTTTCACCCTAGCAGCTTGTTTACGCCATCTAATCGCATACTCTCTGAAAGTTTCAGTACTCATTTTCTTCATATTAGTTAAGGATTTCTCGTCAGGAATCAACTCTATATTGTATTGAAATTGTTGCACGAATTCATTAGCCAGGTCATCCCAACTATTCCACTTGTCGATGTCTTGGTCAACAAACCATTCTGAAGCTAGACCTGAAAGACTCTCACCAAAATATGCCATGAGTAATTCTTCCTTCCCTCCAGCGCCCCTTAGCTGGTTGCAATAGCATCTCAAATGTGCTATAGGATCGCCATGTCCATCATACTTCTCAAACTTCGGCATTTTAAAACCAAGAGGAAGATGTACACCTGGAAACATGCACAGATCTTTATATGAGATACTTTTGTACCCCTCAAGTCCTTGCAAGTTTTTCATAGTCAGTTCCAAACTTCTCAATTTTTTGGCTATTTCCTCTTGTTCTTCTGTCATAACAGGTTTCTCAGTGTTAGGAGGAAATTCAGGCGGTTGAGGAAAATCATGAGGACCAGTCGACTTAAATGTGGGCTCGGGAGCGTAATACTGATCACTAAAAATATTCAATACAGGTTCGCTTGTAGAGTGGGGAATCACAACCGTTGGATTGACATTAAAAGCAAGAGCTTCAGACGTAAGTGGGGTTGCAAAAGCATGAATAGCAGGCGGAGCCGAGCATGTGGTAATTTTGTATTGAGGAGTAAGGAAATGAATATTGGAAGTGGTTGGATATTGTTGCCCCGGAGTCGATCCTGATGCATGTTGTGGCATATCAACAAAAATGAGAAATTGTGCATGTGACACGGGAGGCACGCTAGAAAGATATTCTAGATTATCAGTGGGAACTGGAGGAGGCGGCAACCCATTAGCCCAAGCTCGATGCATTTCTATTATTTGCCGCCTTAGTTTCCGAATCTCTTCATTATCTCCTACATTCTCATTCCCCGAACTCCTTATATGATTAGTGACAACTAACTCGGTATCCTTGTTGGCCATAACTTCCTCTGTGACTTGGAGCAATATGGAGGACCAGCCAAAATGCCACAAACCAACCACCTTAAACTAACTGGACAAGAGATAGCAAATGATTAGAGTTCAACAGTTTTTCAAAACCTCTCTATTTTTTTATTTTATTTTTTTTGAAAAGATCACCGAACCCATGAAGGGCGCCTACGTATCTCACCCCCGAAAGGGGAGAATCAGGTGTGCGTAGTTCGTGAAGTCGTGCCAAAATGGCCAATTGAACTCTTTTTCTTTTTTTTTTCTTTTTGAAACTTTAAGAAGAAAAGAAAATAACAAATTGTCAAAAAGAACTGACGAAAATCTTTTTTTTCATTTTTAGGCTTAACATCCTTATACAAAATGAAAACTATGATTAACAAAGAAAAATCTTTTGGGGTGTTTGATTTTGAATTTCATAGGAAAATGAAATTTGAAACTATTAAAGAAAAATCTTTTTGTAGTTTTCTTTTAGAGATGTATATGAAACACCTACTCTAAGTGAAGAGTGAAGAAAATCTTTTTGAATTTTCATATTTCTGTACAAAATGAAATCTATGATTACCGAAAAAATATTTTTGGATTTTTTATTTTGAATTTCATGCGAAAAATGAAACCTGAACCTATTAAAGGGAAATATTTTTTATTGTTTTCTTTTAAAGATGTACATGAAACACCTACTCTAAATGAAGAGTGAAGAAAATCTTTTTGGATTTTTGAAATAAGATCAACCAAAAATGAAACCTATGACTATTGAGGAAAATCTTTTTTTTTCTTCTTTTTTTTTTCTTTTCAAGATATGTATGAAACACCTACTCTAAATAAAGAGTGAAGAAAATTATTTTTTTTGAATTTTTTAAATAAGATCCCCGAACCAACAATAGGCTGCCTACGTATCTCACATCCCGAAAGAGGAGAATCAGGGGTGCGTAGTTCGTCCAGATTGGACAATTAATGATTAACTAATAGATTGACCCTAACTTAAAAGATACAACCAAAGACAAGCAAATAAAATCTTTTTTGAATTTTTAATTAGACACTTCAACTAAAACTGACACCAACAATTACGAAGGAAAATCTTTTTGGAATTTTCACTATATAAGAATGTACAAAGCTCCTATTGAAAGGAAAAAATATTTTTGGAGATTTCGAATTATGAATACTTACTAAAGAAATACAAGAAAATTTTTTTAACGTTTTTGATTTTGTGGGAAATGAGTGCAAAAAGTAAAAAAATATTTTATTATTTTTTTTAATTTTTGAATTGTGAAAAACAAAAGTCATAAAGAACCCTAAAAACTACCAAATCTCTTTTTTTTGTTCACTCTTTTTTTTCCAACAATTTCTTGCCTACACACTTTGCTTCTAACTCATGTTTTTGCCCAAACCAATCGGTCAAATAACCTCGTTACCCTCAAAGATGCAACATTTAGCATGTAGGGATGCCTTAGAGGTGAGTCTCCTACAAAAGGCCATATGGGTCCCGCTAGGTCTCCGTATGATGCACATAAGCATGATCTAAAGGCTGACCTACGTTGTGGTTCACTAACAAGGTTGTTCGGGGGAGCGTATGGTCGATAGTGGCTGCTTTGCTTTCCACCTACTCCGTAACACCGAAGGCTCCCCCCCTAAAACAAGGGTGACTAAACTAGAGGTCGTGTACAACACGTGTACTACGGACTTGTTGCAGAAAGAAGGCCAGGGGGTGGACACATGATGACAGATATAAAGCGGTAACACATAGGATAAATACTATAAACAAAGAGCACGAGAACGCACAAAAGTGAAAACAATAACACAAACAATAATCACAAACAATGCTTATACACTCGTAATGCCAAACAATGCCGATACGACTCCAAAAATAAGCTCGAATTCTGAAAAGAGTCCCCAGCAGAGTCGCCAGAGCTGTCACACCCCTTTTACGTACTCCAAAAAGATTTATACTTTAAGTTTCGAAAGGGTTTTTATTATTAAAGTGACAAAATGAAGATTTTTTTCGAAAAGGACTTTTTATATTCAAAACTCAGAGTCGCCACTTGGCATAAATCGGGTGTGCCAAGTCACCCTTGAATATCCTTTTTTCAAAACAGATTTGACTCTTTAAAACTGATCCACGAACAGAGATTCTGGCTAAGGAATTCTGTTGACCGAGGGGAAGGTGTTAGGCACCCCTCGATCCCGTGGTTCTTCCACGATCACTTGGTAGAGCGTATCGGCAAACTTTGACACCATGAGGGTATAAACCACACAAAACATGCAAAAACAATCAATCAAGCAAACAAGATAAAACAATCCAAAATTTAGTGTCCAGTCCAATTATAGAGTCCAAAAATAAAAAAAAATGCATAAAAATAAATCCTACTCTAAATTAATTCTAGACTAATGCTCAACCCGATGCCTCGGGCCTTCATCACGAACGTCCTCTTAGTAAAAAATACTCAGGACATTCCCCGGCCGATAAACACAAGTACCTTGGGGCATTCCCCGACTGAATAGTACATTTTAATCCAAATACGATAAATTAGAAAAAAAACATTCAACCAATATTTCATATTCAAACATTCAACCAATCAACAAGTTCTAAAATTTGCCTACCCAAACCTATATTGCCTATCCATTTCAACCAAAACACGATCCAATCATGTTCACAAACTTAAAATTTATTCCGAACTAAACAGAACAACCAACAAACCAACATTAATCTAAAATCATTCTTTTTATCAATTTCTCGATCCCGCCCTGCTAGCTTCATTTTTATCAATCACATTACGCATCTAATCATCACATCACAACTTCAATAAAAATCCACCAACCATGGTTGCACCAACATAATCAAGACAATTCAACAAAGCAAGGTAAAGAAAAAGGGAGTTAAGAAAGTGGACCTTTCGATAATCAATTTCAGTTGAATAATGATGTTAAAGAAGCCCGAATTTCGAATCCCGAATAGAAGACCTCAATCGGAAAAACTCCCAAGCTCGGTATCGCCAAAATTGAAGCTCTAAACTGGTTGTTTGATCTCATTTAATGTTCATGCATTAGATGACGAAATATGGAATGGTGTTGACTTGTTGTTTAGATTTCGTTAATAGAATTAATTAAAGATTGTTGAAATTGTAATTGTGGATCATGGAATTTGGGTGTTAAAAGGGAATTTGGGGGTGGAGTTACGAGGTTGATAAAATTGTGAATTTGGTTTGATGATTGGTTTTATTGTTGTTCTTTTTTGTTTAATTCGGAATAAGTGTGAATATTGTTGGAACGCGATAGATCACGACATGTTGAAATGGATAGGAAAATATAGGTTCGGGTAGGCAAAATTTAGGGATAAATGCTTTGTTGGATGTTTGAATGTGGAGTTGTGTGTTCAATGTTTTCTAGTTTATCACATTCAATTGAAATGTATTCATTTGGCCGGGTGATGCCCCAAAGTTTCATGTATTTATTCACCGGAGATTGCTCCGACGTACTATGTTAGCGGAAGATGTTCTTGATGAAGGCCCGAGGCATCGGGTAAAGCACGGGAGCGTAGTTAGGATTAGTGTAGGTTAGAATAGGATGTATTTTTCGCATTTTTTTTTATTTTGGACTGTATAATTGGACTGAACATTATATTTTGGATTTGTTTTGTTTTATTTGTTTGATTGATTGTTTTATGTGTTTTGTGTGGTTTATACATTTATAATGTCAAAATTAGACGATACGCTCTACCAAGAGACCGTGGTCGAACCACCGGATCGAGGGGTGCCTAACACCATCCCCTCGATCAACAGAATTCCTTAGCCGGAATCTCTGTTCGCAAACCAGTTTTAAAGAGTCAAATCGTTTTGAAAATGATTTTCTAAAGGTGACTTGGCACACCGGATTATGCCAAGTGGCGACTCTGAGTTTTTAAATGCAAAAATAATCCTTTTTCAGAACAAATTTTCATTTGGTCACTTTAATAATGAAAACCCTTTTGAACTTAAATTATATTTGATTTGGTAAAAAAAGGGTGTGACACCAACCATACGTGGTCGGTTTTTAAAAATCTACCACATTTTTACCGATCACGCATTTTGGTCGGTTTTGTGGTCGAAAATGCAGAAAAACCTACCACATGTGGTCGGTTTGTGTGGTTGATTTTTCTTGTTTTTTGTAGTAGTGTTAGTAGGAAAAGATCTCTTTCTTATTATATTTCTATTAGATTTATTATGAAGGGTTTTGTAGCTCTATAAATAGAAGATCCCTCTTCTCAAGTCATTAACACAATAGCATCGACAATGTAGTCGTTTAAGAGTTTTGTTTAGGGAGAGATTTTCTCCCAATTTGTTTTTATGCTTTTTTGTTTTAGGTTATTAATATGTGGGCCAATTGGACGAATAATATCAATAATATTATGTTGTAGTATGTTTTTCTTGTCATCTTAATTATCTTCTTAATAGTTTGCAAACTATAAGCTTACGTATGACACCCTCTTGATTTCGAACCCAACAGTTCGTTATTGATAAGCAAGTGAAAATCAACCTTGTAAATATTGGCGGTGAACGGGAATAATCACTAAGGTTGTACTCAACTCAAGCTACAAAGAATTTAAGAAGAGAACCTCCTTGCAACCTAAAAAAGCTGGAGTAGAATACCACATTAATTTTGAATCAGTATAGAAATTTTGATGTCATTTATTTATGCTCTCATATTATATTCTGCATCTTGAATATTTATTTGAAGGACTAACAATTATTTGCAGGTTATAGCGTCATCAATCGACTGGGTTCAAACAGTAGTCGACTAGCTAATTTTTAACAGGCCAATTTAACCCCCCCTTCCTCGACTCCCCCTCCCTCCCGCCTCCACCCCTCCCCTTATACTTTCAAAATTAACCTAATAATATAAAAATTTATACCCTTATACTTTCAAAATTAACCTAATAATATAAAAATTTATATATTATCAGTATATAAAACTTAAACTTCTTTAGAATTTATTTTTCTATATATAAGTTTCTTCCTGTACCCTAGACAAACCATCAGAGAAAAACCATTCAATTATTACATTTGAAGAATTGAAATTGAAACATACAATGTTAATGATATTTACTTTCTTTCAAATTTCAACTAAAATCAGAATGTGTTTCTTCTTCAATTTTACATACTTCATTCGTTTTAAAAAAAATTGACATATGTTAAAATTAAAGATATGCTAAAAGTACATTCTTCAATTTTAAGAATTTTTTTATTTTGTTGTTGTGGTCTTAAATTGAAGATATGTTAAATATATCAAAATATGCTTGAATCTTATGGTGTTAAACATGCTACATAAAATGTTGAAATTAAAAAATTATTAAAAAAATAATCATTTTTTTCGTAACAAACTAAAAAAAATATATATTATTATTTATTTTTTTTAAATGAAGGGAGTACTATAATTTTTAGGTAAGGCGCATAATTAACTCAAAGACTAAAAATAAAGGTGAACTGCGCAATGGACCTACAAGTACAAAACTTGGCTTATAAGAAGGAAACTTACATATTTGGCTGCTCGCCAAAAATAATTACAATCGCTATATATAAAGAGACAGGAGCACAATAAGTATAGAATTTGCAGATTTAATTGAACTCAATAACTTTCGTTTACATATTGTATTTATCTTAAGAAACGCAATCCCTAACTGTAATAATAATTGAGCTTTAACCTTCGATGCTATTAAACATAGTGTTGGGATTTCACAACCCTGCAATAATCGTATGTACTCCCTTTATTCTAAGGTCAAACCCATCGTTAGCCCCCTAAAGTTGGTACGATCTTTCACTTTGGCATCTCAACTGGACGTTGTTCACTTTTGACACCTCAAGTAGCCTTAAACTGTGTCACTTTGACACCTTTTGCTGATTCAGCAAAGAGAGTATATTACACTCGCTTTTGGGCGCGTTTCAGGGGTATTTTCGTAAATTTTTAAGGGCATTTTCGTAATTCTGTTATCTTTAAATTTTTTTTAAAATTATACATAAAGATTTTTAAAATTTCTTCTCCACTCAATTTTTCTTTATCTTAACCTCCATTAATGGAGGTTGAATTTTTAAAGAATCAATGGAACACACTACCACACTAACAACAACCAAATTACACCCAAAACATCAACCCAAAATTCTCCTCTTCCACTCACGACATCATTAACACCAAAAAAAAAAAATGTTCATTCCATCAACCCACTCAAAGAACATAGCAAAATACTCCTTTCTTCTCCATTTTCTTTTACCTATTGAACAAACGCATAAGACTTCAATAAGAAATACCCAAATCAATATTTCTCCAAAACTTCTGAAAAATACAAAGAATCACTAAAAATTCAATGATTTACTTCTTAGGGGAATTTTATCAAATACAAAGTGTGCAAAGAAAACTGAAATTATTTAGAAGGGCAAGTGCAATATTTTTTTTGCTTTTCCACAAGGATAGTGGATTCTTTACTAGTAAGAAGGAATCAAAAGGTAAATTGGTCAAGGCAAAAAACTTTAAATATTAACAAACTACATGGCATAAGAGGGATTTAATTATTTATATTTTCTACCGATAAATAATTTTTTAACTGAACATTGGCCTCCTCTTTCTCCATGTCTAAAATTCGTGAAGCTTTTAAGGAGGATCTATCATCCTCAGTGAATGAGGAGGTATGTTTACTTTTCTGAAAAATTCTACCTCCATTAAAGGTTCAACTTCCATTAATGGAGGTTGAACTTAAAACGTTAGATAAGGAAGATGTGGATTTTTTTGTAACTATTTAATGAAAGAACCATGTGTCATTAATATATTGGACACTTAACCATTTATTTTGATCCTTTTTTTTGTTTTTAAAAAAATTGTGGGTGTAAATAATGATGTGACCTTTAAAATGAGTTGGCACGAACTCATTGTCCACTTAATTCATGCTGAAAGCGTGTGTAATTCACGCACCAGAGTTGGTGCTGAAAGGTGCCAACGTGACACGTTTTATGACTACTTGAGGTGTCAAAAGGGAACAACGTCCATTTGAGGTGTCAAAGTGAAAGATCGTGTCAAGTTTACGAGGCCACCGATGAGTTTGACCTTGTTCTAATTTATGCGATAGAGTTTAACTCGATATAAAGAAGAAAAATATGATTTTTATTTTTTAAAAAAATAATTATAATCTTAAATTTATCATAACATTTTATATAAAAACAGTAGCTATATAAAGCCCATTTAAATGGAACAAACATTGGGCCTTCATGCCCATTCACTTTTGGGTTGGGCACTGACATTACATTATTGGGCCTCTTGTTACACAAGCTAAGTAGGTCTTAGCATTTTTCGCGTGTCTTTGTAATTAAGTGAGCTTTAGCTATGACACCTCATTTATTTATTGCTAGATGTTACCTATTTATGAAATTTTACGTAACTTAAATTTTCGCTAATCTAGTCGCTTGAATTAAAAATAGCCTGAGACTATCTAATCAATATAAATGTATAATATATGTATACTGACTAAGGAAAGTCAACAATGAATCCAATTGACTAGATAATTAAAAGATCACAATTTCATGTCATATGCATCGTAATGTATTCCATTCTTATAATGACATAATTTCGAGATAAGTATATTAATGCCAGCCGTATCAAATTTAATTAATGCATCTAATACTAGACAAAAGAAGCATCTTATATTCAACAATTTCAAATTATTTTATAAAAAGATCCAACTAACTGTTGGTGCAATATGAAAAATGCAAAAATCGAAACTCTAACTCTAAGAATAGGAAATTAAAGATAAAAGAATAGAAGTCTAGTCTTTTCGTTTACATGCGCCCCCACCCCCCCACCACCCTCTGTACCTCCCTTTAGCAAATTATTGACCTTCAAATCTTTATCTCAAGCACCCTCTAAGCTTCCGATGAAATGTCTACAGATTTCTTAGCTTGATTTAGTGTACAAGGTTTTGAGAAAACTCGACTTGCATCAACTTTTATGAAGGATCAATAGAATTTTTATCAATCAAGTCAAAAAGTTCATCACCAATCCCAAAACCAAGCATTCTTGCCATGTCTTTGGTCTTGAGCCTTGGCATTGGAATCTCATGTCTCTTCAACCAAGAATACACTACAAACACTTTATTCATCACAAACAATTCCAATGCTTCTGGATTGAACACTACTCCCATTTTCATACTCATCTGTCAACAAAAACAAATACTGTAAATTTTTTTAAAAAAATATGTAAAATAAGAAAGTTTGAATGGCCAAAAGTTCTTGACATAACGGTAGGAGTTATTATCATGTGATGATCAGGAAGTCACATGTGGAAGCCAGTGATGGAATAAGGATTTTCACCAAAAGTACTTGAATAATAGAGAAATAAACACATTAAAAAAATCAAGGAGATTCAACGTATAATATGATATGCAAAAGAAACAAAAGTAATTGATCTATTTACATAATGTTGTTTTCCGGCCGAGGAGTGTCCATTGACTTCTTTTGTAATAATGCAAGGTAAAATTATGTATAATAGATCCGAACTAGTCCAAGTCATTTGAGGGACCCGACATCAAGGGCAGAGCTAGGGAGCGCAAGACGATTCACATGAAAATAACAGTATATATATACGATATCAAAATAATTTTAATGTACCCAGAGTAGATATTGAATTCTCTTAACCTCTTCTATATAATTTGAACTCCCTTAGTTAAAAAGAATCCTGACTATGCCACTGTCTGTCGATAGTGTGAACTTAGTGCACTTGTTTAATTTGGTTTGATCAATAACTCAAAACGCTGCAACAGATTAAAATACAGTAATTATGTAAAAAAAAATATATATATTTTTTTATAATTATGGTATCTGTGCCAACTTTTGTACACATCAACTAAATTCGCGGGATACCTGCCACCTCCCACCAGCAACAGATCCTATCTGTTAACTCTGTCCACCAAGGGTAGGATAAATGAGAAGAATCCGTAGTGTTTACTTTTGTCTTTGCTGAGATTTGAACCTAAGACTCAACGGAGTTCATTGACCACTAGGCCACACCCTTGCATGCATGTAAAAATTCTTTACACTATCAACATACATATATTTAATTAAAGAATTAGATACCTGATGGGGTACCAACATTGCTGCATAACGTGCAAGTTCTCCAGCTCTCCAATCCAATAAAACTGGTAACCATGGATAAGTAGCATCTAATTGAACAAACCATAGTCTTATATCTGGAAATTCTGATAATTCCCTTTGATCATATTTGTCTTCCCTTTGGTAATTGATTGTAAAACCAATTGTCTTTTCCATAAACTCTTTTGGCTTGGCTGTTACATTTTGCAACATGATTAGCATCATATATAAGTATCTGTGTTTTAAAAGGCGTTTTTGGGGACGAGCTCTGTAGTGAGGCGTATCAAAAATGCACCGTGGAGATGATGGGGAGCAAAAGTCTCAAAAGACATGCTCAACAATTTGAGGCGTATGCCTGAGCATGAGACGCGTTTTTATGTTGGGGCGTAAGCCCAAAAAACATCTTCAAGTTAAAACAAAATTGTTGAATAAGTGACAAAAGAGAGTTGCTCGGACCCTTCACTTCAACTCTGAAGTTGTAAGTTCGAGTTAATAAAGGAGCAAAAACAGTGGCAGCTCCTAGGAAGGAAGGGGTAATAAAAAGAAAAAAGAATTGCTGAATAAGTCCTTTATATAATATCCAAGTTATCATTCAAGTACTAATATAAAAATGGATAATATTATGATCGAGTGTATGTAGACCTCACCCATGCTTTAGGAGGCAGAGAGAGGGTTGTTTCTTATAGACATGAAAAGGATTTGAAAGCACGTCTCAAAGAAAATACGAGTGAAGAAGCTATGGAAAAATACTCTAGAACGCATGTTAACGTATACTAAAAAAGGAAACGTTATACTACAAGAGTAATAATAAGATAATCGAAGTGCAAGAAATAATCGAAGGACAAGAAACTAAATGAGTAATACTACAACAACTAGTATGGAAAGATAAACAAGACAATATTCTACTACCTACTAACCTACTACCCTAGTTCCATCTCCTTAACGGTTAGTAGTTACTTTTTCCTTTTTTAGTATAGGTTAACATGTTTTCTAGATTATTTTTCCATTGCTTCTTCACTCCTGTATTTTTTTTCCGGTATGCTTTGAAATGCTTTTCCTGTCTACCAGAAGCAATCCTCTCTCTGCCTCCTAAGGCATAGGTAAGGTCCACATACACTCGACCTTCCCCAAATCCCACTTGTGAAACTATACTGAGTATGTTATTATAGTAAGTGGACGGAATCAGACAGGTCCCGGATTAACCATTAGGGAACCCTGTCTCACAGTATCTGCACATTTGTCCTACTAATCTTTCAGTTGATGAAAGTTTCTAACCCATTGTTCATTTTAATAGAAGTATGTAAATTGAGGAACCCAAACTTGTTTAAGACTAAGGCGTAGTTTTACTCATACATATAAGTTTTACTTATACGTATACACTATTGAGTATAAAGAATTTTTTCACTGTCAAGTCAATTTTATCTATCATAGCTTGTATCGGAAGTGGATGCAATATTGCAGCATCAAGTTCATGTGAACTCAGTACTTTTGATGTAGAATATAAATCTTTATATCAAATTCACTAAAATCACGACAAATGACAAGTTTGGAAGCATATACTACTAAAAATAGTGTACTACCTCGATTTCCTTTGGTCTATTTTTGCACTGCTTTTAATAGTGATATTTTTAAAGATATACTAATAGATACAATGCTAAGAACCTTAATAATTAAAATCAATGAACTTAAATCAATTAGTGAGATACTTACCAGATGAGGATGAAGATATCCCAGTGGCATTCTGAAATGGGGATAAATCAAGACTTTGAATAATGTCATTATCTATTACTACTTCGTATCTACCTTCTGTTGGTGGCATTGGTGGAGGTGCTTCTGTATCTGTTAAAAGAAAAAGTCAGAATTTGAAATTAATTCGAAAATTATGATCATTTAATAAATTTTATATAATAAGTTTCTTAAGATAAATATAAGATTTGATAAAAGCAAGTAGATTCAACAAAATCTATAAGTTCTACTCTAGTTTTGACTCCTGACTTAAGTGACAAATAATGTTCTCATCGTAGTACATTTACGATTCAATAGGAATTGAACCAACGAATTGACCAATTATGAGCCAGTCTTATCTTTTCAAAATCTAACATATGGACACTAATAAATTGAAACATGAAAACATGAAGAAATAAAAGAGAAACTAGAAACGACATCTATTATTTTAATCAACGAAAAATTGTCAAATAAGGAGATGCTTAAGCAACGAACAAAGTTGTCTCGTAGTCGTGTATTCAATAGGAATTGAACCAATGAATTAACCAATTATAAGCTAATCTTATCCTTTCAGAATAATAACATATGGACTTCAATCAAGTACGCACACCAATAAATTGAAACATGAAAATATAAAGAAATAAAAGAGATATACTAGAAACAATATCTATCATTTTAATGAAACACAAAATTGTCAAACAAGAGGTACTTAAGTGACAAATAAAGTTGTCTCATCGTCGTGCATTTGGTAGGAATTGAACTATCAAATTGACCAATTATGGGCATATCTTATCCTTTCAGAATAACAACATATGGACAACATTCACTTGAAACATTAAAAATGAAAATTAAAAGAAATAGATAAGAAACAACATTTGTTGTGTCAATGACACCAAAAATAAAAAAATCTATGAAATATTTAATTGCGAACCTAGTAATTAAAACGAGATATGAATTCTGTGAAAAGTTAAAAATCTATAAACTTCAAATTAAGACTCCGACAGAATCATAGTAAATGAATGGAATTAAAAGATATGCAAATGACCTCCATCCATCTTCACTTCTCCTTGACATGGCAAATTTTAAGAAATAATATTTAATAGATGTAAGTTTACTAAATCATTTTTTGAATATAATTTAATGTTTTGAAAAATACATTGAATAATGAACAAATAGACACAAAATGATATATTATCCATTGATATCCAAAAATGGACAAATATGTTAGACATCTATACTGAACAGGTAAAGATGGACGAATGGAGTAACATATACTTACTATCTTGGTCATCATAAAGGGAGAGGTCAAAATTCCCAGATGGATTGAATGATACAAAAGTAGCAACTTGTCTCAAATGTGAACAACAACAACAAGAAGTGAAAGAAATTGAATTAATCAGTGGAACCAAAGAAGGAATTGTTTGTTTGAGTGGAGAAAAAAGTGAATGTAATGGTCTTATGGAAGCCATGGATAAACAAGAAATGACTTTTGCTAAAAAAAATTATTTTGACAGTTAAAATAGGAGTTTTTTTTTTTTTAGCTTATCATCTTTTTATTCTGGCCTTATGTTTTAAAATTTACTATATCCATATTGGCTATTTTGGAAGTGTGTTTTATTAAATTGCAGAATTGGACTAGAACTATTAACATGTTACAATCCCTTCCCTGGGCAAATTTAGATGGAAAGTTTGGAGCACGTGAATTTGTGGTTTCGCCGTGAAATCAAGTATTTTATTTATATATTTTTTAAAGTTTGTATAATATTATATGCTAACACCTATGTTGTAAGAGGATTTATCAGCCCACTTTGTTGAAGATTGAGTTATTTAGCAAGAGGGTGAGGGATCAATTCTCATGGGGTATGTGAAAATAGAATCAACTGATAAAACGAATCGATAAAAATATTATTGAATTATTGATATTGAGTTATTGGATTAACAGTATTTTAACGGTTTTGTTAAAAGATTTATTGGGCTATCAGTTCGATTTTCGGTTGTAAGATTATAGTTAATGGTTAAACCAATATCTTGATAGGATTATATTAAAATTATGTTTTTATTTGTACTTATATAATAGTTATTTTAGATTTAAATACATACCTTATTGTCTTTTGTATTTATAGTTGTTGTCTTAGTTCTTATAATTTGTGTAGACTTTCTACATGAAGATGGTGTAAAACAAATAAAATAAGAGAAGGTTAACAAAACTTAGGGGAATATTTTCTTATCGATTAAACCAAAAATTGAACCGATAAAGATCAAAAATCAATTAACTGAAAATTGATAGCAAATATATTATTGGTTCAGTTACCTATTTAGCATATTTATAGACCAAAAATCGATAAACTAAATCGATAATACTCAAAATCAAATCGAACCGACCGATGCGTACTCCTAATTCTCGTCGAATACATTTTTTCTTCTTTTTTTTTTTAAGTGGTGTGCCCATGTTCTAAAAATCCTAGCACCACTTCTTCCCCTGTCCCAGAAGCGAACCTACCTTGGCAGTAGAGGGGGTACGTGCACCCGCTAGCCTAGAGAAAAACTCTGTGTATATAGTTTGTATATCTGTATATATATCAGGGTGTTATGTTAAATATATGTTGTGCACCCCCGAAAATAATTGACTTGATTGGTAAGATGGTTGAACATGTCAATTAAAGTCTTTTTTTATTGCGTGATGAGTCGGGTTCGAAACTTAACAACAATATTTTTTTATTGTTTCTTTTTCCAAATACACTATCTGTTTGTTGTATTCTGTTTGAAATTTTAAGTGCGCACACACACACACACACACACACACACATATATATATATATATATATATCAATTGATTAAAAAAATTTCCTATTTAGTAATCATTTATTTTACATTTTTTTTCTTTTGTGTATTGTGGACATTGTTAACGTATTTTTCATTTTATTTCAAAATACAAGCTCTCCTCCAACTTCAAAATGTAGATATTCTCCTCATCTCGTACTGTAAATGTTTATTTCTTTCATCTTTTGATCATTGATTTATTTTTAATTTAAAAAATTAGTAATTTAAAGTTTGAGATAGGCTTAAACCAAACGTTTTTCGTACAACCATCTAGCAAACAAATCTCTTGAATTTCATATTTTTCAAAAACTTTTTATTATTATTTAAAAATAAAAGTGCATTGAATTAAGTATGATGGATAACACACTTTTTTCATATTAAATCTAATTAATGATATTCAATAATATTAAAAGTTTGCTTATAAAATATTATAATTAATAAGTTTTCAAAGAACTGCATGTCGAACTTTGACATTATTAATTACAATGTTAAATATAAAGGTGCAACCGTCAAGTTCAAATCTTAGGTTCGCCTCTGCCCTCTCCCCAATATGGATGAGGCTAAATTTTGTACCGACCAATATGAAAAATAGTCAGTATTTGAAATTATTTTGCAAAATAATCACTTCTGATGCTGAAATACGATAATTGTGCCATGAAATTCGAACATAAACAAGAAAAGAATTTCTGATTTTGTTTTGTAATTTCTTAAATCTCAATAATAGTGTGTCTAAATCTCAAAGTTCTCAAATAACTACTTGCAAATGAAACTGCATGCAGAACCAATATATACAATATAAATTGGTTTCACAAGAAATTTTCTTACAACTTTAACCATCGGAAGTGAATCAAAAATATTTAGAAAGCACCGCACACGGGCCAAGTTTAGTGCGCGTGAAATTCATCACTATCGCGTAAGGGCGTTGAGACCATAGCATGTTATACGAAAGCGTTGCTTTCTCTGTAGTGTTACGTTGTCACACTGCTGCCCGCCTAGAAGAGCAACTTTCTTTGTAGTGTTGTCACACAAGATAAGCATATTGCTGCCAGCCTGCTGGTCGATAGAATCAAAGTTATCCTCTGGCCAACTGTCCACTCAGGCAAGTACAAAAGTCACAATATAATCACGCAACAGATGCTGCTGGTGTGCTTCCTGCTCGCGAGAAAAGAAAGAAAAGCGACAGGAGATGAACGGTGGAGGAAAGTAATGCAACACGAGATTTAAGTGTTGGAGGATAAATGAAACACAGGCAAGAGAGATGTTGTCTCTGCATAAGAGGCTAGATTGTTATCTTGGGTAACCATCAAGTGAAGGGAGTTGATTACAGCAAGACCTTTGCTCTGGTTGTTAAAATGATACAACAACAACATAGTCAGTGCATTCTTATAAAGTGGAGTTTGGGAAGGATACTATTACCTCAAATGAAGTAAAGAGGTTGTGTTTTTGGGAAGGGTAAAGTGTAAGTAGTCCATACTATTACCTCGGATGACAGAGGCGGCTCAAGCGTATTGGGGGCCTAAGGCCAAATTAAAATTGGAGTTCTTAAATTAAAATTAAAAAATTATATTTTTTAATTTAAAATCTATTTTTCTAGCTTTTTGAGATGCAAAGTCATTAATAATTTTTTATAATCGATTTCTTCTAACAATTCTTTTTCAATTGATAATATAGCCAATCAACTTAATCTTTTTTGAGACATTGTTGACCTTAAATAAGATTTTATAATGTTTAATTTTGAAAAGCTTCTTTCTGCGGGAGCGACTGTTACAGGAATTGTTAATATTATTCTATAAGCAATATAAGCATTTGGAAAAGAATCAAGTCGTTTTATTTGATTGAGAATCTCGATTAGAGTATTATCTTCTATTTGTATAATTTCCCTTGGCACTTTTAGTTCGGAATACAAATCTATACTGTCAATATCAAAGTGAGTATTATGTTTTAAGAAACATTCAAGATTAGGACAATATTTTTTTAAAATTCTCTTCATCTAATGATCACAAATTTTTTCATTAAATAAAAAATTAAAAATACTTTCATATGCTTCAAATTGTTCAAATCTATTTTGAAGTGAAGAAATGACTTGGTCTACTATATATAAGAAGTAATCAACTCTAAAAGATACTTCAAGAGATTTTGCAATTTTGTTATCGATATTCTCATCAAATTGTTTCTTTCTATAAATTACACGTTTACTACAAAATTGAGGTTCTATATTCATCTCTAATGCAATTTCCTTAGCTACAATCATAGCAGTTGTAAATCCTTCTTCTCTATATTTTTTGAAAAAAGAAACAAGTCCTCTTAATTGATCTATGGCAACATCAATATGCATATCTTTTGATTGTAAGCTTTTGCTAATTGAATTAACAGGAAGCAGTACACCATACCAAATAGTCATACCTAATAAAAATTTAAAATTTTTAAGCTCATAAACTGCTAAGCAATTAGCTTCACTTTTAGTTTTTGGATTATCACTAACTTCCACTAATTTCAATAAAGCATCTCTTATTTGTGAAGTTTGAAATCTTATTGCTTTACTACTTTTAATACGACTTTTCTAACGTATTTGTGACAATGATTTAAGAGTTAAATCGAATATACTATCTTTTAAAAATTTTCATCTCTTAGTGGAAGAAGAAAATAGTGAATATATGTGTTGTACCACTTCAAAGAATGATATAACTTTTGTGCAAGAAATTAGTCATATTGCATATTACTAAATTCAGATTATGACAATCACATGGTTTATAAAATGATCTAGGATTTATATCAAGAAGTTTTTTTTTTTTACACTTTTTGATGTTTTTCCTTTATATTAGATCCATTATCATATCCTTGTCCTCTTAATTTATCAACATCAAGTTCAATATATTTTATTTCATCTAAAATAACTTCGAAAAGACCTTTTCCACTTGTATCATCCACTTTTAAGAATTCTAAAAAATATTAGACAACTTTTATTAGAGTTGTTGAAATATCCACGCTCCGTAATATAAAAGAGATTTGTTCTTGATGACTTATATCTGGGGTTCAATCGAGTATGATGGAGAAATACTATGGTTCTCTAATTTTTTAATAATTTTATTCTTCATTTCACTTTCCAACAATTTTATTGATTCATTTTGTATATTATGCTCAAGATAATGGTTATGAATTTCATCATGTTTGATTCTACAAATATGTTCTTGCATGATTGGATCAAATTCTGTAATCATTTCACTAAGACTTAAGAAGTTTCCATTATTTTCTTGGTAAATCTTTTCGTTCTTTCCCCTAAATGCTAAATTATTTTTCCAAGAGTTTATGACAAAAATATCATGACACCACATTTTTTCAATGTTCTCTATCTCTATTAATTTGGTCTAGCACATTTTTATATTGATTCATATTGATTATATGTTGGTTGGTCGTTTCATGAGTCCTAAGTTTAGTACTAAAATTTTTTCAATCTCTACTACCCTTTGTAATACCCCGTATTTCCCTAACTCAGTTTAGCTCTCAGTACATGAGTAATTCTATATAAAATTTTCAAAATACTTATAATTTTCTAGTTTAAGATCTGCCATTTGCGTAGAAAATTCAGTCAGCTTTCCAACGATATAAAATTCGCCCAAATTCGATACCCGAATGAAAAGTTATAGCTATTTTTGTAAAATAGTGTGCCAACTAGAGAAGCACCGCATCGCGGTGAGGGTCCAAATGACAATTATGAAATTTTAGTGTGCCATCGCGATAAGCCCCCGTCGAGGAGAAATGCCAGTTCCCAATTGATATTTTTCAGTGAAACTCCGCGATAACGGCGCGTCGCACCAAGGGCCATTTTCAGAATTGTCATTTTTCAGTGTGACTCCGTGATCATGGCGCGTCGAGCCAAGGGTAAATTTCATGCTCGTCCTTTTTTTTGAACAATTTCAGTCGATTTCCAGTGGCTCACCGCGATGCCACCACATCGCGGTGAAGGCCAAACTTGGGATTTTCAGTGACAAAAGATTAAATCTTTTCAAAGGTAATTTGATCTTTTTCCATTACCCAAAACAGTCCTAAACATGAAATTAATGCCCTAAATAACCTAATTAGTCTTTATTTACTCACTTTCTCTCAAGAATAAATCATTCTCTCTCAAATTAACAAAACTCTAGCTTTAAGAATCTAGAACAATCCTCAAGCAATCCTCCAAGAACCTTCAAGAACTCATCTTATCAGGTATGTTAGGTGTTCATTCATGGGTTTCTTTCACCCATAGAGTCCAAGAACCCTATATAAAAATACAAGTTTTCAGATTCGTGAATTCAATGCTTGAAATTGATTGTATTCATGTTCATGATATTGTTTTGGGTTTTGATCCATGATTAATTACAAGCCTCATGAAATTAAAATAGCATGTGTGGTGAATTACATGATTTGCATGTCAAATCCTTGAATTTTCAAGTTGAAGGTTGAAGCCATGATATTTATGTTATTACTATGTGAAATAATCACGCTCCCCAAGTGTTTGATAAAATGTCTATGTTAATTGAATAGTGAAATCATGGCATGTTATTATGTGGACCCATTCATGTACAAGTTCATGTATCTCAAGTATTTGACAAAATGTCTAAATGAATGCATTGTTACCAAGCAAGTATAATTATGCTTTTAAGATTATGCCATGCTTAACTTTTAATGCTATCGAGTCCCGAGGTATTCAATACTCAAAAATCTTGTTGTTTACCTAGAGCCACAGTAGATATAGAAAAGTCTCATAAATGTCACGATCAGTAGTACTCAGTCAGTTACAGAACTCAGTGAAACTCAGTATCAGTCTAGTTCAGCTCAGTAGAATAATTGGTGTCATTCAATTGGGAATAGGATTCAACACCAAGTGAACCAAAGAATAGGGGCTCACCTGCCAATAGAGAGCATGACACTTAGTAGCAGTCCTTGCATTTCAGAACTACATAGCCAGCGTAGGTTGAGATATTAACCTGCCAGTTGAAGATTGATAAGGTATTTTACCTGCCAGTGAGGATGCCACCGTTCTCATTCAGGGCACCTGCCAGATGAGGGTGACTCTACAACTTGTCTTTACCTGTGGCATGATACTGATACCCATCCAGTTGGGGTTACAAGTTGGACCCCAATCCATTCAGAAAGGGGCATGTCGGTTAAATGATTACCTCCTACAGTTTCAGTTTCAGTCTGAGTATAGAAATTAGTTCAGTTCTACAGAATCAGGATTGTTAGACACAGTCACTCAGTTATCAGTAATTCAGTAATTAGTAACCTCAGATATCAGTTACTCAATTATCAGAACTCAGTACTCAACTTCAGTAAAATGTCAAATACTGTATATATGTATATATATAGTATTGCATACTCAGTATTTATAGCAGTTTAAGTTATCCATGTACTTTCATTCAGTTATATTTATATCATTCAGTCAGTTATTGCTCATGCATATGAACCCTTGCATTCAGACTTACCTTATCTAGCATAACAGTGCATTCCATGTACTAACGCATACTCTTTTTTTACGCTATGATGTCTAATATCATAGGTCAGACGCTTAGGTTCCTGACCGTGCTTAGACAAATTCAGTTAGCAATTGCAGATTCAGTAGTGATTCCTCATTCATTGAGGATACTCTTTTATTTCAATATTTTAGTAGACTCAGTATTTTATTTGTTGGAGTTAGTTGGGGGCTTGTCTCATCAACTCTACATTCAAACAGTTCAGTTAGAGGCTTTCCAAACTAGACTAGTTCAGACAGTATTCAATATTTTAGATGTTATTATCAGTTGCTATTTATCAGTATCGGATTATGAACCTTATGGCATTTCAGCCTATATTCTGTATTATTTAAGTATTTTTATTCAGTGCTCACAACAGGTACCAATCATGGGTTAGCTTGTGATCCTTCGAGATCGTAAATACCGTGTAGCCTCCGGGGTGCAGACTCGAGGCATTACAAACTTGGTATCAGAGCCTAAGGTTTAACAGAGTCCTAGGGAGTCTGAAAGCCGCATCAAGTAGAGTATTGTGCATGGGTGTGTAGCATACCACACTTATGGACAGGAGGCTATGAGATATTTTAGGAAAAGTTTCCTTCTTTCAGTATTCATATCCTGTGAGTGAGCATGAGCTTAAGTAAACTCTCAGTGTAATCCATTTCTTCCTTTCGTTTACAGTAAATGCCTCCCAAAAAGACCAACGAAAGAAGAACAAGAAATCAGCCAACACCTCAGCCCATTCAGGCAGATCCCCTGGATGAGCATGTTTGTTATGCAGAATTTAGAGCTGCGTTCACTACTCTACCCCATTCTGTAGCAGCTCAAAATGAATGGCCAACTGCTGTTCAGGCTAACCCAGTGGCCAATACTACTGCATCCAGGATTTGGGACTTTAACTGAATGAATCCTTCCCTATTTTCAGGATCTAAGTCTGAAGAGGACCCATAGGAGTTCCTTGATCAGGTTTAGAATGTCATAGATACTATGGGAGTGACTTCCAATGAGAGTGCTGAGTTAGCTGCCTATCAGCTACAAGATGTAGCTCATACGTTGTTTAAGTATTGGAAGGTAGACAGGGGTACATATACAGAGCTCATAGAGTGGGAAGAGTTTGCTACTACTTTTCTAAATAGATTCTTTCCCTTAGAGCTGAGAGAAGCTAAGGTGTTAGAGTTCATCAATCTTAGGCAAGGAAACATGAGTGTGAAAGAGTACTCCCTCAAGTTTACTAAGTTATCCAGATATGCTCCTCATGTAGTAGTAGGCAGTAGGTCTAGAATGAGCAAGTTCGTATCTGGGGTGTCAGAGAGTGTGGTTAAAGAGTGTAGAACTGCGATGTTAATTAAGGAATTGGCTATATCCAGGCTCATGGTCCATGCTCAGCAGATAGAAAAGGCCAAGGATAAGGAGAGAAAGAGGGAGAATAATAGAGCTAGAACAGTAGCTTCAATTTCAATCAGCCTAAGTCAGAAGGCGATAACCGTTCCTAGTTTTATCCAAAATATTCAGTTCCAGCTCCTTCCTTATCAAGAGCTCCATTAACTAAGTACATAAATGGTAACAAAGATAGAGCTCCAGGCTCTAAATCTCAGGGTAGTATTAGTAGTGCTCGAACAAACCTTTTTTGCCAAAAATATGATAGAAACCATTAAGGTGTCTGTAGAGCTAGCAGTGATGTATGTTTTGGGTGTGGCAAGCCAGGCCATAGAGTCATAGATTTTCTTCAGTTAGGTTCTCAGGGTCAGTATAATCGTCCTATCACCCGAATCAGTAGGGTGCCACTTTCAGTGCCACCAGTGGGCAACGTCCAAACTGGCTATACGCACTTCAGTCTAGACAAGATCAGGAAAGTTTTCCTGATGTGGTCACTGGTATGTTACAGATCTTCCATTTACATGTTTATGCCTTATTAGATCCAGGAGCTTCTCCGACTTTTGTAACTCTTTACATAGTTGTCAGTTTCAGAGTCAGACCAAAAATCTTAATAGAACCGTTCTTAGTCTCTACGCCAATGGGTCAGTCTATCATAGCCCGACCGGTATACAGGAACTGTCTGATTATGATATCTCAAAAAGTCACTTCAGTAGACTTAGTAGAGTTAGAGATGACGGATTTTGATATTATTCTTGGCATGGATTGGCTCCATTCATGCTAGGCCTCAGTTGATTATAGAAACATAATTGTTCATTTTTAGCTTTCAAATGAACCAATCCTTAAATAGAGGGGTAGTACTACAGCGCTTAAGGGCCAGTTGATTTCATACCTTAGAGCAAGAAAAATAATATCCAACGGATGTTTCTATCATCTTGTGCTAGTCAAAGACTCTAGTTCAGAGATTCCTAGTAATGAGTTAGTTTCATTTGTAAATGAATTCTCATAAATATTTCTCGAAGATCTTCCTGGAGTTCCTCCCGAGAGGGAAATTGACTTCGGAATAAACCTTCTTCCAGATACTCGGCCTATTTTAATTTGGCCATATGAAATGGCTCCAGCTGAACTCAAAGAGCTAAAAGAATAGTTGAAAGATCTCCAAGACAAGGGGTTTATTAGACCCAGCGTCTCTTCATTTAGCACACCAGTTTTGTTCGTTCGTAAGAAAGATAGTTTACTTATAATGTGTATAGACTATCATCAGTTGAACAAAGTCACAGTCAAGAATAAATACCCACTTACCAGAATCGATGACTTGTTTGACCAACTTCAGGGTGCCAGTTACTTTTCTAAGATAGACCATAGATCAGGCTATCATTAGCTTAGATTCAAAGAATGTGAGATTCTAAAAATAGCTTTTCGAGCCCAATATGGTCACTTTGAATTTCTAGTTATGTCCTTTGGTCTCATAAATGCCCTAGCAGCCTTCATGGACTTAATAAATCGCGTGTTTAAGCAGTACTTGGAATGTTCATTATAGTCTTCATCAATGACATTCCTGCCTATTCATGTAGCGAGAATAATCATGCAGATCACCTTAGAATCATACTTCAGACTCTCATAGCCCATCAATTGTTTGCCAAATTTAGTTAGTGCGAATTTTGGCTAAGGTCAGTAGCATTCCTTGGTTATATTATTTTCGGTGATGGCATTAGGTGGTTTGATCCTCAAAAAATAAAGTGGTAAGAAACTGGCCCAGACCCATTTATCCATTATATACCAGGAGTTTCTTGGGCTTGGTTGGCTATTACCGATGGTTTGTTAAAGGGTTTTCTTCTATTGTATCCCCCATGTCCAGATTGACTCAAAAGAAAGTCAAGTTTCAGTGGTCAGATTCTTGTGAGAAGAGTTTTCAGGAGTTGAAGACTCGACTCACCTTAGCTCAGTTTTGACTTTGCCAGATTGTTCTAATGGGTTTGTTATGTACTGTGATACATCCAGAGTAGGTTTGGGTTATGTTCTTATGCTAAGAGGTAAGGTCATAGCCTATGCCTCTAGACAACTTAAGCCCCATGAGAAGAATTACCCTACCTATGATCTGAGTTAGCAACAGTAGTGTTTGCCTTAAAGTTATAGTGGTATTATTTGTATGAGATGCATGTAGATATGTTCACAGATCACAAAAGCTTGTAGTATGTGTTCTCTCAGAAAGATATGAATTTGCATTAGAGAAGGTGATTAGAGTTGTTGAAAGACTATGATATGAGTGTTCTATATCATCCAGGCAAGGCCAATGTAGTGGATGATGCTCTCAGTAGGTTGTCTATGGGTAGTGTTTCCCATGTTGAGAACAGTAAGAAGAAGTTGGTTCAAAAATTTCATCAGCTTGCCCGACTAGGTTTTCACTTAGTCGATTCAGCAGAGGGTAGTGTGTGGGTGCAGAATAGTTGAAAATCATCTCTAGTTTCTAAGGTGAAAGAAAAGCAGGACAGAGATCCCAGTCTAGTTAAGCTGAAAGAGTCTGTCAGAGATAAAAAGGTAGAGGTTTTCTCCCAAAAGGGAGATAGTGTGTTGCGTTGCTAGGGTCTTCTATGTGTGCCAGGTGTAGATAACTTGAGGCAATAAATTCTTGCAGAAGTGCGCGGTGTACATTAATTGATTTATCCAGGGGCTACTATGATGTATCGTGATTTGCGGGAGATTTATTGGTGGAGTGGTATGAAGATAGATGTTGCAGAGTTTATAGCTAAGTTCTCTACGTGTCAACATATTAAGAGTTACCACAAGAATCCTAATGGGTCCATCAAGGAGTTCAGTATTCCTACATAGAAATGGGAAGATGTAAACATAGACTTTGTAACAGGTTTGCCTCGTACTTGTCGTCAGCATGATTCGATTTGGATTATCATATACAGGATGACCAAATCCGTTCATTTCTTGCTAGTTCATACTTTCTATTTATCCGAGGACTATTCCAAACTCTCTATCAGAGAGTTGGTCAGGTTGCACGGAGTCCTAGTGTCTATCATCTCAGATAGAGTTACCTAGTTTACCTCTCATTTCTGGAAAGCATTCCAAATGTCCTTGGTACTTGAGTCCACCTCATTAAAGCTTTTTACCCTCAGATAGATGGTCAAGCAGAAAGGACCATTCAGATTTTAGAAGATATGTTAAGAGCATGCATTTTTTATTTTAAAGGTAGTTGGGATGACCACTTGCCTTTGATCAAATTCGTATATAATAACAACTATCATTCCAGTATTCAGATGGTTTTGTTTGAAGCTCTTTATGGTAGGAGATGTAGATTTCCAATTAGTTCGTTTGAGGTAGGTGAGGCCACAGTAGTAGGGCCTGATTTAGTATTTGATGCCTTAGAAAAGGTTCAGTTGATCAGAGAAAGCCATAGGGCAGCGCAAAGCCAATAGAAATCGTATGCAGATGTGAAAAGAAAAGATCTCGAGTTCGAGATTGGTGATTTTGTGTACTTGAAAATCTCTCCCATGAAGGGAGTAAAGACGTTCGACAAAAAGGGGAAACTCAGTCCCCGATATGTCGGTCCTTACAGAATTCTAAGCCATTTCGGAAAGGTAGCTTACGAGCTTGAGTTGCCTTCAGATCTAGCTTCAGTGCACTTAGTATTCCACGTCTCCTTGCTAAAAAAATGCATTGGTGACCTAACAGTTGTAGTTCCTTTAGAGGACATAAATATTCAGAATGATCTCTCTTTTGAAGAGGTTCCAATCTAAATCCTTGATCGTTAGATTCACAGACTGAGGAACAAAGAAGTTTCTTTGGTCAAATTTATTTGGTTGAACCAGTTCGTTAAGAGAGATACTTGGGAAGTAGAAGCAGATATGCGGACCAAGTATCCTTCCCTCTTCTCCGCAAACTCAGATTCAGCTTGAGGTAACAATATTTCTTAGATTTACTTAGTTCCATGTTCAGATACAGTTACAAACTTGGTATCAATTACCGTTATATCATCTTCATGACAGTCATGCATTCATAAATTAGTTAAGCCATGTACTCATGCATTAAATATGCATGTTCGGTATGAAAACTCAGTTTAATAGTAGTTCTAATCAGGCAATCATGCTTCAGTTGTGCATGTTCAGTATGTAAACTCAATCTATCAGTATTTCGTAGCTTAATCAGTCTCATTCAAGGATGAATGTTCCCAAGGGGGAGATATAGTAATCACCTGTATTTTTGTAGCTCAATTTAGATCTCAGTACATGATTAATTCTATATAAAAGTTTAAAAACACTTAGAATATTCCAATTTAAGACCTGCCATTGAGTAGGAATTTAGTCAGCTTTCCAATGCTATAAAATTTACCTAAATCTGATACCCAGGTGAAAAGTTATAGCAGTTTTTGTAAGACTGTTGCTAACTGAAGAAGCACCACATCGCGGTGAGGCTCCAAATGGAAATTGTAAAATTCCAGTGTGCCATCGCGATAAGCTCATATCGCGGAGAAATGCCAAATCCCAATTGGCATTTTCTAGTGAAGCTCTGCGATAACGACGTATCGTGCAGAGTGCCATTTTAAGAATTATTATTTTCCAGTATAACTCCGCGATCATGGTGCATCGCGCCAAGGGTCAATTTCATGCTCGTCCTTTTTTGAAATAGTTCTATTTGATTTTCAGTGGCTCAGCGCGATGCCACCACATCGTGGTGAAGGCCAAACTCAGAATTTTCAGTGACGAAAAATTAAATCTTTCCAGGGGTAATTTAATCTTTTCAATGACCCAAATCAGTCCTAAACACAAAATTAATTCCCTAAATAACCTAATTAGTCTATATTTAATTACTTTCTCTAAAGAATAAACCATTCTCTCTCAAATAGACAAAATCCTAGCTTCAAGAATCAAGAACAATCCTCAAGCAATCCTCCAAGAACCATCAAGAGCTCATCATCTCAAGTATGTTAGGTGTTCATTCCTAGGTTCCTTTCACCCATGTAGTCCAAGAATCCTATTTAAAAATACAAGTTTTCAAATTTGTGAATTCAATGCTTAAAAATGATTGTACTCATGTTCATGATATTATTTTGGGTTTTGATCCATGATTAATTACAAGCCTCATGAAATTAAAATAGCATGTGTGGTTAATTACATGATTTGCTTATTAAATCCTTGAATTTGCAAGTTGAATGTTGAAGCTATGATATTTATGTTATTACTATGTGAAATAATCATGCTCCCCAAGTATTTAATAAAATGCCTATGTAAATTAAATAGTGAAATCATGACATATTATTATGTGGACCCATTCATGTACAAGTTCATGTATCTCAGGTGTTTGAAAAAAATGTCTAAATGAATACATTGTTACCAAGCAAGTATTAATATTCTTTTAAGATTATGCCATGCTTTATTTTCAATGCTATCGAGTCTTAGGCGTATTAAATACCTGAAAATCTAGTTGTTTACCTAGAGCTACAGTAGTTACAGAATAGTCACAAAAATATCACTTTTAGTAGTACCCAGTCAGTTACAGAACTCAGTGAAACTCAGTGTCAGTCCAGTTCAACTCAGTATAATAATTAGTATCATTCAGTTGGGATAGGATTCAGCATCAAGTGAATCCAAGAATGGGGGCTCACCTACCAGTAGAGGGTGTGACCCTTAGTAGCAGTCCTTGCATTCAAGAACTATGTAGCCAATGTAAGGGTACCACCATTACCATTCAGGTCACCTACCAGATGAGGATGATTCTTCAGCTGGTCTTTACCCGTGGTACGGTACTAACACCCTTCCAACTAGGGTTATAGGTTGGACCCTCATCCATTCAGAAAGGGGGTATATCGGTTAGATTATTACCCTCCACAGTTCCAGTTTCAGTCTCTGTATAGAAATCAGTTCAGTTCTACAGAATTAGGACTGTCAGACACAGTTGCTCAGTTATTAGTAATTCAGTTATCAGTAACCTCAGATATCAGTTACTCAGTTACCAGAGCTCAGTACTCAACTTCAGTAAAAGCTTATATACAGTATACATGTATATGCACAGATTGCATACTCAATATTTACAGTAGTTTTAGTTATCCATATACTCTCATTCAGTTATATTTATATCATTCAGTCAATTATTGCTCATGTATATGAACCCTTACATTCAGCCTTACCTTATCTTGCATTTTAGTACATTTCACGTACTGATGCATACTCTTTCTTTGCATTATGATGTCTCATATCATAGGTCGGATGCTCAGGTTCCCGACCGCGCTTAGACAAATTCAATTAGCAGCTGCAGATTCAGTAGTGATTCCTCATTCATCGAGGATTCACTTTTATTTCAGTATTTCAGTAGAATCAGTATGTTATTAGTTGGAGTTAGTTGGGGGCTTGTCTCATCAACTCCATATTCAGACAGTTCAGTTAGAGGCTTTTCAGACTAAACTAGCTCAAACAGTATTTTGCATTTTAGATGTTATTATCAGTTGCTATTTATCAGTATTCAAATTATAAACCTTATGGCATTTCAGCGCATATTCGGCATTATTTCAGTATTTTTATTCAGTACTCACAGCAGGTACCAGTCATGGGTTAGCTTATGGTTCTTTGAGATCATAAGCACCGTGTAGCGTCCGGGGTGCAGACTCGAGGTGTTACAAACTTGGTATCAGAGCCTAAGGTTCATTTGAGTCCTAGGGATGTTGAAATCCGCATCAAGTAAAGTTTTGTACATGCGTGTGTAGTGCGCCACACTTATGGACAAGAGGCTATGAGATGTTATAGGAGAAGTTTCCTTTCTTTCAGTATTCATGTCATGTGAGTGAGCATGAGATCAAGTTAAACTCTGTCTAATCCTTTTTTTCCTTCCATTTACAGCACATGCCTCCCAAAAAGAACAACAGAAAAAGAAAATAAATTAGCCAACACCTCAGCCTATTCAGGTAGATCTCTCGGACGAGCATGTCTCTCATGCAGAATTTAGAGCTACATCTACTATAGCCCATTCTGTAGCAGCTAAGAATGAACAACCAGATGCTATTCAAGACAACCCAGTGGCCAATACTACTGCAGCCAGGATTTGAGATTTTACCCGAATGAATCCTCCTCTATTTTTAGGATCTAAGATTGAAGAGGATCCACAAGAGTTCCTTGATCAGGTTCAGAAAGTCACAGATATTATGGGAGTGACTTTCTGTGAGAGTGTTGAGTTAGCTACCTATCAGCTAAAAGATTTAGCTCATACGCGATTTAAGTAGTGAAAGGTAGACAGGAGCCCATAGAGTGAGAAGAATTTGCTACTACTTTTCTAGATAGATTCTTTCCCTTAGAGCTGAGAGAAGCCAAGGTATTAGAGTTCATCAATATCAGGCAAGGAAACATGAGTGTGAAAGAGTATTCCTTCACGTTTACTCAGTTATCCAGCTATGCTCCCCATGTAGAAGAAGACAGTAGGTCCAGAATGAGTAAGTTTGTGTCTGGGATGTTAGAGAGTATGGTTAAGGAATACGAAACTGTGATGTTAATTAAGTTGATGGACATATCCAGGTTCCTGTTCCATGCTCAGTAGATAGAAGAGGCTAAGAATAAGAAGAGAGAGGGAGAACAAGAAAGCTAGAACCGGCAGCTTTAATTTCACTCAGCCTAAGTCAAAAAGCAATAACCGTTTCTAGTTCTGTCCCAAATCTTCAGCTCCAACTCTATCCTCAGCTAGTGCACTAGTAATTATGTTCAAAAATGGTAACAAAGATAGGGCGCCAGGCTCTAAATCTCAGGGTAGTGTCAATTGTACTCAAACAAACCCTTTTTGCCAAAAATATAATAGAAACCATCAGGGTGTCTGCAGAGCTGACGGTAATGTATGTTTCGAGTATGGTATGCTAGGCCACAGAGTCAAAGATTGTTCTCATTCAGGTTTTCAGGATCACTATAATCATCATTCAACTTAGTCCAATCGACTGAATCAATAGGGTGCTGCTTCCAGTGCTACTAATGGGCAACGCCCAAACTGACTTTACGCACTTTAGTTTATACAAGATCAGGAAATTTCTTCTGATGTGGTCACTGGTACGTTACAGATCTTTCATTTATATATTTATTCCTTATTAGATCTAGGAGCTTCTCTGTCTTTTGTAACTCCTTACATAGCAGTCAATTTCAGAGCTAGACCAAAAATTTTTATAGAACCTTTCTCTATCTCTACCACAGTGGATCAGTCTATCATAGCCCAACGGGTATACAGGAACTGTCCGTTTATGATATCTCAGAAAGTCACTTTGGTAGACTTAGTAGTGTTAGAGATAATAGATTTTGACACCATTCTCGGTATGGATTGGCTCCATTCATGCTATGCCTCAGTTGATTATAG
Source organism: Capsicum annuum (assembly GCF_002878395.1). Lineage (NCBI taxonomy): Eukaryota > Viridiplantae > Streptophyta > Magnoliopsida > Solanales > Solanaceae > Capsicum > Capsicum annuum. The sequence continues at coordinate 9,773,895 of NC_061117.1, forward strand.
AAATAGAATTGTTTTTTTCAGTTTCCAAATGAACCAGTCCTTGAATTGAGGGGCACTACTATAATTCTTAAGGGTTAGTTGATTTCATACCTTAGAGCAAGAAAAATGATATCCAAGGGATATGTCTATCATCTTGTGCGAGTCAATGACTCTAGTTCAGAGACTCCTAATCTCGAGTTAGTTTTAATAGTAAATGAATTCTCAAAAGTGTTTCTCGAAGATCTTTCTGGAGTTTCTCATGAGAGGGAAATTGACTTCAAAATAGACCTTTTTCCAGATACTCAGCCTATCTCAATTTTTCCATACAAAATGGCTCCAGCTAAACTCAATGAGTTAAAAAATAGTTGAAAGATCTCCTAGACAATGGGTTCATCAGACCCAGCATCCCCCCATGGGGCACACCAATTTTGTTCGTGCGTAAAAAAAATAGTTCACTTAGAATATGTATAGACTACCATCAATTGAAAAAAGTCACAGTCAAGAATAAATACCCGCTTCCCAGAATAAATGACTTTTTTGACAAACTTCAGTGCGCTAGTTACTTTTTTAAGATAGACCTCAGATCAGTCTATCATCAGCTCAGAGTCAGAGAATGTGACATTTTAAAGACAACTTTTCGAACTCGGTATGGTCACTTTAAATTTCTAGTCATGTCCTTTGGTCTTACAAATGACCCAGGAGCCCTCATGGACTTAATAAATCGTGTGTTCAAGTAGTAATTTGACATATTCGTTATAGTTTTCATCAATGACATTCTTGTCTATTTACGTAGCGAGAATGATCATACAGATCACCTCAGAATCGTACTTCAGACTATCATAGCCCATCAATTGTTCTCCAAATTTAGTAAATGCAAATTTTGGCTAAGGTTAGTAGCATTCCTTGGTTATATTATTTTTGGTGATGGCATTAAGGTTGATCCTCAAAAGACAGAAGGGGTGAGAAACTGGTCCAAACCTATTTCTCCGTCAAATATCAGGAGTTTCTTAGGCTTGGCTAGCTATTACCGAAGGTTTAATGAAGGGTTTTTGCCTATTGCATCTCCCATGTCCAGATTGATTCATAAGGAAGTCAAATTTCAGTGGTCAAATTCTTGCGAGAAGAGTTTTCAGGAGTTGAAGACTCGACTCATCTCAGCCCCAATTTTGACTTTGCCAGATGGTTCAGATGGTTTTGTTGTGTACTGTGATACATCCAGAGTAGGTTTGGGTTATGTACTCATGCAGAGAGGTAAGTTCATAGACTATGCCTCTACATAACTTAAGCTCCATAAGAAGAATTACCCTACCAATGATCTTAAGTTAGCAACAGTAGTATTTGCTTTAAAGATATAGAGGCATTATTTATATGGGGTTCATGTAGATGTGTTCACAGATCACAAAATCTTATAGTATGTATTCTCTCAGAAAGATTTGAATTTGCTTCATAGAAGGTAGTTAGAGTTGTTGAAATACTATGATATGAATATTCTGTATCATTCGGACAAGGCCAATGTAGTGGCTGATGCTCTTTGTAGGTTGTATATGGGTAGTGTTGCCCATATTGAGAATGGTAAGAAGAAGTTAGTTCAAAAAGTTCATCATCTTACCCGACTAGGTGTCCGCTTAGTCAATTCAGCAGAGGGTAGTGTGTGGGTGCAGAATAGTTCAGAATCATCTCTAGTTTCTGGGGTGAAAGAAAAGAAAGACAGAGATCCCAGTCTAGTTAAGCTGAAAGAGTCAGTCAGAGATTAGAAAGTAGAGGCTTTATCCCAAGGGGGAGATAGCGTGTTGCGTTGCCAAGGTCGTCTATGTGTGCTAGGTATAGATGACTTGAGGCAACGAATTCTTGTAGAAGCACACGGTGCGCGTTACTCGATTCATCCAGGGGCCACTAAGATATACCATAATTTGCGAGAGATCTATTGGTGGTGTGGGATGAAGAGAAATATTGCAGAGTTTGTAGCTAAATGCTCTACGTGTCAGTAGGTTAAGATTGAGCACCAGAAGCCTAATGGATCCATGCGGGAGTTCAGTATTCCCACATGGAAATAGGAAGAAGTGAACATAGACTTTATGATGAGTTTGCCTTGTACTCATCGTCAGCATGATTCAATTTGGGTTATCGTAGATTTAATGACCAAATCTGCTCATTTCTTGCCAGTTCTATTCATCTGAGGACTACACCAAACTCTATATTAGGGAGTTGGTCAAGTTACACGGAGTCCCAGTGTCTATCATCTCAGATAGAGGTACCTAGTTTACCTCTCATTTTTTAAAAGCATTCCAAAAGGTTCTTGGTACCCGAGTCCACTCATTATAGCTTTTCACCTTCAGACAAATGGTCAAGCAGAAAGGACCATTCAGACTCTAGAAGATATGTTAAGAGTATGCGTTGTTGATTTTAAAGGTAGTTGGGATGACCATTTGCCTTTGATTGAATTCGCATATAATAACAGTTATCATTCCAGTATACAGATGGCTCCATTGAAGCTCTTTTTGGTAGGAGATGTAGATCTCTAATTGGTTGATTCGAGGTTGGTGAGGCCGCAGTAGTAGGGCCTGATTTAGTATTTGATGTCTTAGAAAAGGTTCAGTTGATCAGAGAAAGGCATAGGGCAGCCCAAAGCCGACAGAAATCATATGCAGGTGTGAGGAGAAAAGATCTCGAGTTTGAGATCGGTGATTTTGTGTACTTGAAAATCTCTCCATGAAGGGAGTAAAGAGGTTCGGCAAGAAGGGGAAACTCAGTCCTCGATATGTCGGTCCTTACAGAATTCTAAGCCATTTTGGAAAGGTAGCTTACAAGCTTTAGTTGCCTTCAGGTCTAGCTTTAGTGCACCTTGTATTCCACGTCTCCTTGCTAAAGAAATGCATTGGTGACCCAACAGTTGTAGTTCCTTTAGAGGATGTAAATATTTAGAATGATCTCTCTTTTGAAGAGGTTTAAGTCCAAATTCTTGATCGTCAGATTCGCAGACTGAGGAACAAAGAAGTTCCCTTGGTCAAAGTTCTTTGGCAGAACCAGTCCGTTGAGGGAGATACTTGGGAAACAGAAGCAGATATACAGACCAAGTATCCTTACCTCTTCTCCGCAAACTCAGATTCAGCTTGAGGTAACAATCTTCCTTAGATTTACTTAGTTCCATGTCAGATACAGTTGCAAACTTGGTATCAATTATTGTTACATATCATGTTCATGACAGTCATGCATTTATGAATCAGTTCAACCATGTACTCATGCATCAGATATGCATGTTCAGTATGAAAACTCAGTTTATCAGTAGTTTCAGTCATGCAAACATGCTTCAGTTGTGCATGTTCAGTATGTATACTCAGTCTCATTCGAGGACGAATGTATACTCAGTATGTTCAGTATTTCTTAGCTTAATCAGTCTCATTCGAGGACGAATGTCCCCAACAGGGAGATATTATAATACCCCGTATTTCCGTAGCTCAATTTAGCTCTCATTACATGAGTAATTCTATATAAAATCTTCAAAATACTTAGAATTTTCAAGTTTAAGACCTGTCCTTGCATGGGAATTTAGTCGCGCCAAGGGTCAATTTCATGCTCGTTCTTTTTTTTTAACAGTTCTAGTCAATTTCCAGTGGCTTACCACAATGCCACCGCATCGCGGTGAAGGCCAAACTCGGAATTTTCAGTGACAAAAAATTAAATCTTTTCAGGAGTAATTTGGTCTTTTTCCATCACTTAAAACGGTCCTAAACACGAAATTAATGCCCTAAATTATTATATGATGATCTTTAGAGTGGAGGTGTGAGAGGGGAGAAGAATATAAAGAAGAGGATTTTTTAAGAAGCTTTGAATAGATCGAACAAAAGCCATTGTTGTAGATGGATGATTTGGAGAGTTGTTCCAACAAAATAGAAAATATAATGGGGATAAAAGAATTGGTGCAAATAAAAAAAAAGAAAAAGCTAGCCCTTCAAGATGGATAGACACGTTATATCTTGTTGACTAAGATACTAATTTGGTGGTGAAAATAAACTTGATTGGGATTTTTTTCATGGGATAATTTCAAATATATGTATAGAATAAAGTAACTAATTTACAAAAAATAGTCATGTTTTTATTTACAAAGCTATAAAGAAGTTTAGAATATAAAAATATAAAAATATAAAAATATAAAAAATAGAGTGCAGAGGTGTGAGAGGAGAGAATATAAAGAAGAGGATTTTCTAATAAGCTTTGAATAGTTCCTGCGTACAAGTATAATTTGGAAAAAGAATTAGGGCAAATAAAAGAACCCTAGCCCTTCAATATATACACTATATTTTAAACTATATTTTAAGTAAAACATAAATAAATCCCACAAGTTTACCCCTAGTTACTTCTTATTCCTACTCTTTATTAAATTACAAATAATTCCTTATTTTGTAATTTTTGAATTCATAATTAGTATCCGGATACATAATTTCGAAGTTGAGATACATAATTTTGTAATAGTTAATTACTCCATTTTTTCTCGGATACATAATTAGCATTCGGATACATAATCCTGAAGTTGAGATACATAATTTTAATTAATATATACACCCATTTTTTGAAATTATTTGGTTGAGATACATAATACATTAACTAGACTAAAGAAAAATATGTAATAAAATTATGCATCCAAATATTTATGGTTTTATGGATGTATCCGACTATTTTTTTTTTTCAAAAAAAGGAATTTAGATAATTATAAAAGGGATAATAGAGATTTTATGAAATTTAGTAAAAATAAGTTGTGGTGTTATGTAATCTAATTTTTTTGGTGGTGAAAATTAAAGAAAAAAGTAAGGAATTATTTTCACGTACGTATTCCAACAAATTTCGTAGCTTTTACTTAAACCTTATATTTGTATTTAAAAATTATTAAATATGAGGCGATGACAAGTTCTTATCAACTTCAAATTTTGATTTCGACAAACGTATATCACATGAATGGAATTAAAAGATATGTAAAGCGTACATTTTAGGGAAAACTACAAAAAGTAACATACTTAAGATTTAAATTATGAAAAATAGCAACACTTTAATGAAATTACATTATGTAGAAAACATAACATTATTTTAAGTGTGATCCCCCACTTACTACCTTTGAAAAGTTATCATGTATAAGGTTTCTTTTTTCATGTCACTTCTCGTTCTCTTTCCTTCAATTGATTTTTACTTTACTTTTTATTGTGTGAAATCTCTAAGATTTCTCTTTCAATTTTTTTCCTTTCCCATAAATTACTCTTATTTAAATTAGTAGATTCTTTTTTCAAATCAAACTCAATTATGAAGATTATTATCTTCATAATATTCAAAATTTCAAAATAATATTCTCTTATATCTCTAACTTTTTTTTTCTTGCTAGTTTATTCATTTTGTTATCGTTTTATTTTTTATTTTAATTTATTTTTCTTTTTCATTTTTCCTTTCCACTTTATTTTCTCTCTTCTACTTCTCTTTTTTTTTTTCCTTTTTCCTTTTTTTTCTTTTTTTCTTTTTTCGTTTTCTTTTTTTCTTCTCATATTTTTTTCGTTTTCTTCTTCTTTTTTTTTGTTTTCGCTTTTACACTTCTATTTCTAGTTTCTATTTCTCTTTCTTCTTTTTCATTTTTATTTTTAGATTTTTATTTTTCGTTTTTGACTTTTTCTCTCTCTCTTTTTTTTTTTTTTTCATTTTTTACTCTTCTATCTCTACTTTTTATTTTTAAAAGATAAATATTTATATCACATATACATAGTCAAAAAAATATACAAAATAAATAGACATACAGATCTGCATATGTAATTACTGTAAAAAAAACATACATATATATCTACATATGTATTTACAGAAATACATATCTGACTCACATGTATATATAAACATATAAGATATGTATCATGTATTTTTTATTACCTAATATGTATATGTATAAAATTGTCCTTTTTGTTATAGAGATTTTGTGTCTTATATGTTTATATATATACATATGAGTGAGATATGTATTTTTGTAAATACATATGCAGATACATATGTATGTTTTGTACTGTAAATACATATCTAGATATGTATGACTATGTATTTTGTATATTTTTTTGAATATGTGTATGCGATATACATATTTGTATTTTCAAAATAAAAGTTAGAGATAAAAGAGTAAAACAATGAGGAAAAAAAACAAAAATAGAAAAACAAAAAACAAAAAAAAGAGACGTAAAAAAGAAAAAAATATGAGTTTGAGCGGTTTGAAAAATCAATTTTGATCACTATATTGTTCGATCAGTTCAATTTACTATTGCATTACTTTTTTTTCGAAATTCATTTATAAAATATTCAAAAATAATCTAACGAAATAAATTGTTAAATTGTACAATATAACGGAAAATTGATTTTGATCACTCTAACGAAAAATCGTTAATGACTCAATGTATTCAAAAATAATTTAATGAAAAATTAATTTTGATCACTATATTTGAACGAAACATCAGTAATGACTCAAAAAAATTTGAACGAAATAACTATAATGGTTAAAAACAATTCAGAAAAAAATATTTTTTATCGATTTCAAACAGCTGATGAAATTTATATAAGAAAACAATATTACGATTAAATATCTTCAACAAAAGTAACAGTTTAAGTTGAATTTTTGAAAAATTGAACATAAGAAGTTTTAGTTGAATTTGATTTTGATTTTTTTTTAGAATGAAAACGATAATGTAAAACTGAAATTTGAATTTTGATTTCAGTTGGTAACAAATAATGGAAATCATGTTAATTAAGAGGTTTTAATGGAAAAGGAATCTCCATATTTAATTTATGGCTAATTATACCATATTTAACTCAACTAATTTGAGTTAAATATGGACAGTAAAATAATTTATATATGTATTTTTATACCAACAGTTTGTTCAAATACAAAATACAAGTTGCTAGTTTAAGTAATTACGAAAGTGTTGCTATTAAATCGACCTCTTCGCTTCCTCGAGGAGCTGAAAAACCAGAACATGATCAATTTGTGCGCGTGCACCACCTTCTAATTTCTGTTTTTTCTTTAATAATGTGATACGATGGATCTCGAGACATTCTTCAGCTATCTCCCTCATTTGGTTAGCTAAACTATTGTAAGGAACATTCCACCTGGAGATCCACGGCTAACAATCGAACTCCCCACTATAAGTTGGATAATGGTACTTGCAAAAGTGATGAGGGCCATGTATTGCAATGAATTTATCAAGTTGTTTGTTGATGTATACAATTCTTTGGGTGTCATATCATTGAACTCCTTGGGTAGTTGAATAATAAAGTCCTCTTTAGATCGTTGCCATGACTCGCGTATTCATCACATAACTCTTTATATTTAGTGATAAATAATATTCATCGCCAGAAAGAATCTCTTCTTTTTTATGTTCGTGTTGTGATGAAGAGTACGATCTTATATTGGTAGGACAGGAACAATAATAATAATTATATGGGGTTATAGTCATTGAGATGGTACTGATATTGAGGATGGAAGAAAAGGAACTAGAGATTTTCGAGTTTATTATACGATGATCTTCAGTGCGGAGTTGTGAGAGGGAAGAGGAATAAAAAGACGAGGATTTTGTAAGAAGCTTTGAATAGATCGAACAGCCATTGTTGTAGATGGATGATTTGGAGAGCTGTTCCAACAAAATAGAAAATATAATGGGGGTAAAAGAATTGGTGCAAATATATTAAAAAAAGGGAAAAATACATATGTTAGCATACTTAAGTACTAAATTACAAAAAATAACAACACTTTTTCTTAATTATCTTGTGTAGCATTTGTAGCATTATTTTAAGTGGGAGACCACAATTACCGCATCTTAAAAGCATGTTTCATTATTTACGCTAGAACTTTCTCTTTCTTTTAATTGCTTTATACTTTACCATTTTTCATGTTTTTTATCAGATTTTCTCTTTCAAAATTTTTCCTTCTTAACGTCTTTTCCACAATTATTGTTCCACAATTTCAGGTAAATAATTAATTCAGTTATTGCATGTTATCAATTTCTCAATATATATATTTTTTTAATTTTGTACTATAAACAATTTCTCCATTTCATCTTTAAGGTTTTGATTTTTGTAGTTGTTACCGGAGAATCAAGGTCATCGAATTTGCTGAATTTTATTTTGTTTGTTTTTCAGTTAAATTTGATGTTTTATGAGTTGATATAGTTGAAAAAATTAAATTTTGGATGAGAATTGGAACTGAGTTTTGTTTTGTTGCGATAAATGGAGGATAATCGGAGTTGAATGAATATTGTAGATGATTTTGGGTTGATTTATTGTTGTTGGTTGGTTGAATTTTTTTGAAGATAGCTGATATTTTGAAGAAAAAGTGGTTGAAAAAAGTTTCTTCTCCAAAAGGCGAACAAATTAAAAAAAAATATGAGAAGAAAAGAAAAGCAAAAGAAATTGAAAATTCAAACAATGTTGATGACGATGTTGAGAACTCTTTGTGCTAATGAATCTAAAGAAGACATGGAGGAAGAGGTATTTTTTCGTTGTATATGTATTTTTATTTACTGTTATATATTTAGGGATTTCTGTAAAGCTTTATCAATTGGGGTAATATGTATTTTTTCAGTGAGTTAATATGTATTTTATGTTTCTCCTGATATGTATTTAGGAATTGCTGTGAGGTGATTTGTTCTGTTAAAAATACATATGCATGTTATATGTATTTTTTGATGTGTTGGTTGTATTTTATTGATTTATACAGTTTAAGGTGTAGTTTTAATGTGTTTTGTTATTTTTTTTTTTACAGTTTTACAAGATTTTTTGTTTGTTAAATTTGAGAAACATCATTGGGTTCTCGCAGTTTTATAATTCTCCGAGAGGTGCATATTCTTATATAATTCATATGAATTCTCTGGTCACTATGCAGTTGCTCTGGCTGAGATACAAAAATTAGCTGAGATTATCCCATTGTGTGCCAAGCTTGTAAATTCTACGAAAAGAAAGGTATCGATCTTCATAACCATCCAATATACAAAGATAAAAACTTGTCAGATCTTTTTGATGTGTTATTTGCAGATGAATTGGTTCAACATTCAAGTGAAAGCTTGTAAGTACTTTAATATACATTCACCAATATCGTTTGTAGAAATTAAATTTTATTATTTAATTTTTTTTTTGTAGGGACTGTGGTCTGTATATGGTAACATACGCAGAGTGTCTTTCTTATGTAAAAGAGTTCCTTTGATTGAGTTCAACACCAGCACACTTCGTACATGTTATGCTGCACTATTGTGGGACTATATATGGCATGAGAAAACAAAAAGCAAATGCTCATAGCGATGTCGAAGAACCCTTGAGGCCTGACAGGCAAAGCCGAATAACTAGTGTCACTGAAGTTTTAGAAATATGATGATTTTTGAATTTATTACATTGGATAGTCGATAAACTGGTGTATGGATGTTGTTTTTTTTTGTACAAACTTATTTCATGTTTTGAAGTGTTTAAATGTTACTTATTTTGAAGTGAATGAAAGTAATTCATTTCTGTTGTATAAGTTGAATATGTTTTCAATAATTTTGTACTATGTGTTTTACTCCAGTGTTCAATAATATTGGTTGCAGTGCGATTGACCTCTGAAATACATATGCAGTCTTGAAATTTTCAATACAAATACATAAGCACTTACCTTCATATATATATTCTAATTTGTGTTCATTTACTTTCAAAATACATATCAGATGAATTCAACTTTAAGTTTGTGAATTGAATGAAAGAAATTCATTTAAGTATTTTATGCAGTTTTATTTCTTTTGCTGTGAGATTTAGAGATCAAAAATACATATACAGTATTCAAATTTTGCATTAAATAAATACATACAGAATATATCATATGTATTTATCCTTTATTCGATAGTTTCAAAATAAATATGAGGTGATTCAAACTAACTAATTTAGAAAAATGCATGAAATTAATTTATTTTAAAATTTTATTAAAATCATATGAAACTGCATTAAAAACAAATATGCAATATACATCATATTTATTTTAATTTTTCTTCATTCTAAAGCTAACATTCATATGAGGTTAACCAAAGTTACTAAATTTGTACTAAAAATACATATACAGTGTTCAAAATACATATGATATGTAGATTCAAAATACATAAGCAGTGTTCAGATTTTGCATTATATACAAATGCAACATTCATATTAAACAGTGCTTAGATCGCAAATGGTAAATAAATGTTTAGAACCATAAAAATGAGTTCATTATTATAAGAAGTGCAGAAGAAAGTATTAAAAAATAATACAAAATAAAAAATGTATCATTTATGATATTTCCTACAAGAATGTCTGTTGTGACCCTTAGCTCCACATCCAGTGCATGAGTTGATGTTCTTCTTTCCAAACATATCTCGACCCAATTTTCCACGATCCTTCTTTGCAGGAGGTCTTCCAGGAGGGCGTTTGTACTTTGATGACAGTACAATTGTTATAGACGTCTTATTCATCTGGGAGCATACCTAATTTGCATTTTGATATGGTCAATAGAATTTCATCACATTCAACAACTAAATTCGATCATTCATTGATCTAGGATTTTAGAAAATAATTGAATAAAATTCAAATAGAAATTTGTTTAAATTATGTTCATAATTGAAATTCTACAAAGCTTCACAATTTGTTCAAAAAATACATTAAAATAAAATTTGTTTAAAGTAAAATACAAACACAACAAAAATTTTCAACCAAATACAGAAACTACTGAATCGAACAGAAGTAAAACACGTATAACATATATTTTCACATATACAGTTATATTCTGAAATTCCGACAAACAAACCAAAAATACATATGCAGTGTTAACACTAAGCATAGCAAAATTACATATGCAGTTTTAACATTAAACACAAAAAATACATCTGGGAGCATACCTAATTTGTATTTTGATATGTGTCAATAGAATTTCATCACATTCAACAACTAAATTCGATCATTCATTGATCTAGAATTTCAGAAAATAATTGAATAAAATTCAAATCAAAATTTGTTTAAATTATGTTTATAATCGAAATTCTAGAAAGCTTCACAATCTGTTCAATTTTTAGACCGATCAAAATAGCAACAAACGGTCATCAAATAACTAGTCGAACAGTGAAATTTTCATACCTGAAATAACTTCTAAACTGAAATTTGGCAACAAATAGTTGAATTCTGAAGGTTTTTGTTATATATGTTGAATTTACTCCTTCATTGCTTATAACTCGAAATTTGTTTAGAAATTATTCATACAAAATTTAATGGCAAGAACAAAAAACTAAATAGGAGCATCAGTAAATAAATCTATGATGCATCACAAATTGAGTAATTGAAAAAAATGATCGACAAAAACAAAATATACTCAAAAAAAATACGGTAATACCTGAAACAGCACTTAAGCACTAATTCGTAGAAGATAATTGAATTCCAAAGTGTTATCGAGAACAAGGTAATGTTGATAGTTGAACTTTACGAATTTTTTTTGAACATCAACAAGTACAATTGAATTTGATTGTTCAATTACAGCGAATTTGAAGCTTCAACAAAAATTTGAATTGATTTTTTTATAAGGATCATGCGTTTAGCAACTGGAAAATTGAATTGAATTTTTTTTTTTGAAGAAGAAGAATCATGCATATAGCGAGTGGATAATACAATTTTTTTTTTGAATTTGAATAGGGTTGTTGGAAGGTAACGGAAAAAGGGTGATTAGTGAGCTTTTAATGGGATTGTAATATTTAATTGTCAATTTATGGAATTATTACCATATTTAGATCAGATAATTAATGTAGTAAAAACAATTGTATTTGTATTTTTATAGCAACACTTTGCAAAAATACATATCAAAAGTTGCTATAATATGCAATTATGAAAGTGTTGCTATGAATCTCATAATTAAAGGGTTAAGTATGCTATTTCTGAATTTTGACCTAGCCCTTCAAGATGGATGTACACATTATTTCTTGTTTACTAAGATACTAGTGGTGAAAATGCACACTATTTTAGTATTCAAATCAAATTATAAATAAGGAAATAGTAGTAGAAGGTGTTAGAACAATAATGATAATTGTACAAGAATTTAAAATAAAACTTGCTTGGCTTAGAGGCACGATAATAAGCTTCTTGAAGATAGTTGGAGTCTCTCCCACGAGCAAATGGAAGAACAAGTGAAAACTCTTATCTTCGGGATTCAACTAAGCCACAAAACAAGTAGCATTCAAGAATGTTGCTCTTCTATTCTTGAATTGGTGATTTCACTATTTGATCAATGTCTCTCTAGTATTTTCAAGGGGAAAGTAGTTTTGAATGCTTGTCTTTTCAAACCAAAGAAAACACTATTTATAGGATGAAAGTTTCATGCATGAGAAGCATATTAATTAAGTAATAGTTAATAGGTTCATGTATGTTTTAAAACAAAAAATGTCATTCTTTCAAGAACCTATAATGTAAAACTTAATGAATAATGAATTTGTCAAATACATTTTCTTTGTAACTCAAAACTTATGAATAATGAATTTATCAAATTCATTTCCTTTGTAACTCAAAACTTTAAGTGATGCATTTGTTTCAAAACTAATTGAAACATAACTCTTAAAAAATTTTTAACCGATATATTTGTTTCAAAATTTATTGAAACATAAGATCAACAATACCCCACTTGTTTCAAGAAATTTTATCTTTAAAAAACAAAATTCATTTGTGACATCAATCTAGCAACATGCATCAATAATGGTGTCTTTTTGGACTTGAACCATTAGCTAGTGAAGACTTTGTAAATCATTGACTACTTAGTGAACAAATCTTGAACTAAGTGGTTCATTGAATGAAGTAGAAACATATTGCTATGTTCCGGTGAAAATCAAAATCCTTTGACACCTTACGGCCATGTGTTCTGAATCCTTTTAGCTAAGTGCTTTAAGATTTCCCTATAAAAATCTTATTGAAGCGGCCTCCACTTCGCACTTAGTGCGGTGAATTCATCAAGAGTAAATTTGCGTACTCCGACTAAGTAGTCTATGAATTTCATTAAGAGAAATTAATCTCATCCTCCTTTACAACAAAGTATCAGTAAATCTATCAAGAGTGTTCCTACACACTCCAACCAAAATTGGTGTATAGACTTAATAAGAGAATATAATCTCATTTTTTTCTTTTGTAGGAATACTGTCAAATCTATCAAGAGTGTTATTATTTACTCCAACCGATATGAGTCTTATAGATTTATCAAGAGAATAAATCTCAACTTATGCATATCTACTCACTCTCTAGGGAAAAAAGAAATTTTATTGATGTGCTTCACAATTGTAACTTTACTTGTTTTTCCCTTTGAACCTAAGATTACATCATTAGGTAGGGTTACCATAAAGTACAATCAATCTACAATAGGCTTCATTCCCATCCCATTACAAGTTTGTACCACCAATTCCTTGCCTAACCCTTTAGACAAAGGATATGCTAAATTGAGTTTGGACTTCACATATTAAAGCGATATTATGCCATCCTCCAATAATATTCTCACATGATTGTGTTTGAGATGAACTTGTCTTGACTTTCCATTGTAACAATCAGTTGAAGCCCGAAATATAGCAGTTTTATCATCACAATATATAGTCAAAGGTGGTATTGGCTTACCCCATAATGGAATATCTATTAGCATACTCCACAGCCAATCAGCTTCTTCTCCAGCAGAAGACATAGCGATAAATTCTGACTCCGTGGTTGAGTGACTAATACATGTCTACTTCTTTGATCTCCAAGATATTGCTGCTCCAACCAAGGTAAAAATCCAAGCAGTAATAGATTTAGAGTCATTCGGATCAGAATTCCAAGTAGCATCACTATAGCCTTTAAGAACTGCTGGAAAGGTAAAATAATGCAGGCCAACATTAATTGTACCCTTCAAATACCTTAAAACATGAATTAAGGCATTCCAATGCTCAACTCCAGGGCTACCAGTAAACTTGCTCAAAGTTCCTACAGCATAACCAATATCTGGCCTGGTACAATGCATGGCATACATAAGACTCCCAACAATTTGAGAATATGTCAATTGATCAAGAATATCACCAGAGTTTTGTACTAGTTTGATGCTAGGATCAAATGGTGTAGGAGCAGGCTTGTCGTCAATATGACCAAACCTCTTCAGAACCTTCTCAATATAACTTGATTGAGTAATAGTCAAATCACTTGCAGATCTTATAATTTTGATGCCTAAAATTACATCAGCTTCTCCAAGATCTTTCATTTCAAACTGAGAAGCAAGAAAATATTTTGTTTCTTTGACTCTTTCGATATCAGTTCCAAAGATCAACATGTCATCTACATAAAGACATATTATAACACCAAAATTTTTTTGAAATTTACTAAATATGCAGATATCTCCACCATTGATTAAGTAGCCATTAGAAATCATAACTTTTCTAAATTTATCATGCCATTATTTTGGAGCTTGTTTTAATCCATAAAGATATTTAAGAAGTTTACAAACTTTACGTTCTTGACCAGGATTGACAAATCCTTCTGGTTATTTCATGTAGACTTCTTTGTCTAGATCTCCACTCAGGAATACAATTTTCACATCCATCTGATGAATCACAAGACCATGAATTGCTGCTAGAGAAATCATGAGACGAATAGAGGTCATCCGAGCTACAGGTGCAAAAGTATCAAAATAATCAATATCTTTTAATTGAGTAAAGTTTTTAGCTACCAAACTGGCTTTGTACTTATCTAAAGTACCATCGGATTTCATTTTCTTCCTAAAAATCCATTGGCAACCAATTGGTTTACATCCAGGAGAAAGATCTCACAATATCCATGTATTATTAGAAAATATAGAATGCATTTCATCATCAATGGCTTCACGCCAAAATGGAGCATCATCTGAAGACATAGCTTCAGCATAACTTTCAGGATCCTTTTCAACCAAATAAGCTTGAAAATCAAGTCCAAAGTCTTTTGATTTGGCTGATCTTGAACTACGTCTTGGTTGACTTTCTTCCAATGGCTCAACTATTTTCCTTTTAAGAGGAGGAATAGAAGAACTTGAATCTTATTCAAAAGAATATTTTTTCTTGGGATATATATGCTAAAAAAAAGTTAGCATGTAAAGATTAAATAATTGTGTGAGGACTTAGGGTCTCAAGATTTAAAAATCTATAAGCCTTACTGGTTAGTGAATAACCAATAAACACACAATCTACTCCTCTATAGCCAATCTTGGTTAAATGTTGATTTGGTAATCGAACATGAGCCAAGCAACCCCATACTTTAAAATAATTTATATTTGGTTTTCGATTATTCCAAATTTCATATGGAGATGGATCATGATTCCTGGAAGTAATTCTATTCAAAATATGACATGCTAAAAGAAAAGCTTCAATCCACAAATTTTCAGATATACCAGATCCATAAAGCATAGAATTAACCATTTCTATGAAAGTCCTATTTTTTTCTTTCTTCTACACCATTTTGTTGTGATGTATAGGACATGGTCAATTATTTTTCAATGCCTTCTCTCTCACAAAAATCAATAAAATCTGACTTTAAGTACTCTCCACCTCTATCAGACCTAATTGATTTAATTTTCACACTCAATTTATTTTCAACTTCTACTTTATATGTTTTGAAAGTCTCAAATGTTTCATCTTTTGTTTTCAATGGAAAGACATAAGTATATCTTGAGTAGTCATCAATAAAAGTGATAAAATACCTCTTTCCATGACGTGACAAATAATCCATCTCACAAATATCAGTGTGGATTAATTGCAAAAGTGTGGAAGTCCTTTCAACTGTCTTAAAGGGCTTCTTAGTAATCTTGCATTTACTACAAGTAAGACACTTAGTAGTATGATTCTTTCGACAATCTTTGATTAATCCATTATTCACCATATGTTGAATAGCTCTAAAATTCACAAGTCCCAGACGTTCATGCCATAAGTCCAGAGACTCCACAAGATAAGCAGAAATATTTTCATTTTCAATATTGAGTTTACACATTCCATTTGCAACATAACCTTTTCCAACAAACATGTCATTTTTAGATAAAATAAACTTATCTGCCTCAAAAACCATTTTAAAACCATGCTTCAAAAGAAGCGTACCTGGCACCAAGTTCTTTCTAATATCAGGAACATGCAATACGCCCATCAATGTAACTATCTTTCCGGAAGTAAACTTCAGTTCAACAGTTCCTTTTCCCACGACTTTAGTAGAGGAGGAGTTTCCCATATATACAGTTTTACCATCCCCCACTAATTCATAAATCTTGAAAGAATTTCGGTTACCTAATATGTGACGAGTTGCGCCAGTATCTATCCACCATTTCACTTGATCTTCCGCTACAAATACTTCTTTGACCATTTCCATAAGATCATCTTTTTTATTTTTATTTGCTTTTTCTTTCTTCTTTTTGGCTTTGAGAATTCTACAATCACGCGCATAGTGACCAACTTTGTGACAATGATAGCATTCATCAGATTTAAAATTGGCACCATTACACTTGAAATTTGTAGTCTTCTTTGCCTTTGAAAAATTCTTATATTTAGGTTCCTTTTTGTTTGATTTTTCTTCAACCATATGAGCTTTCATGACAGGTTCCTTCAAACTATTATTATCGTGCCATCGTGTCTCTTGTTTAATTTGCAAGTGTTGCAACAATTGTTCAAGAGTCAAATCTTCCTTATTGTGTAAGAGTTTGCTTCGGTACTTGTCACACCCCTTTTTCGTTCTCCCAAAGAATTGATTTTAAGAATTTAAAAGGGTTTTATTATTAAGTGACAAAAAATGAAAATTCTGTTCTGAAAAGGATTTTTTTACAATTAAATTCAGAGTCGCTACTTGGCATAATCCGGTGTGCCAAGTCACCTTTGAAAAATTCTTTTCGAAATGGTTTGACTCTTTAAAATTGGTTTGCGAACAGAGATTCCGGCTAAGGAATTCTGTTGACCAAGGGGAAGGTGTTAGACACCCCTCGATCTCGTGGTTTGACCACGGTCGCTTGGCGGAGCCTATAGGCTAATTTGACATTATGAATATATAAACCACACAAAATCACACAAAACGATCAATCAAACAAACAAACAAAACAAATCTAAAATTATAATGTCCAGTCCGATTATTACAATCCCGAAATAGAAAAAAAATGTGAAAATGTAAACCTACTCTATTCTAAACTAATCCTAAACTAAACTCCTATGATCTGCCCAATGCCTTGGGCCTTGATCACGAACGTCCTCCGGGTACAAAATTCTTCGGGGCATTCCCCGGATAAATCAATACAAATACCTCAGGGCATTCCCCGGCCAAATGAATACATTTTTTCCAATGTGAGAATACCAAATCATTCACCCAATTTTCAAACATTCAACAAAATTTCAAATCTTCAACAAAAGAAACCACAAATTTTAAACTTTGCCTACCCAACCTATATTTGCCTATCCAATTCGGTGACATTTACATTCAAACATAATAAATTAAAATTTATCCGAATCTAACCTTTTCATCAATTTTTTCAATTCCAAACCCCAACTTCTTTTTATCGATCCATTAAAACATGATCAAGTTCTTTCCTCAAACCTTCGAAGCCGAATCACCAAACATCATGATCAACATCAACAAAAATATAACAAGTATAATCACACCATACATAATCACAACCAATTCAATAAACCAAAATAACTAAAGAGAGCGGGTTAAGGAGATGAACCTTAATAACACTTGTTTTCATTGATAATAAAGAAGTTCGAAAAACTGAAATCCTCGAACGAAATCTTCACGACAAACCGAGCTCCAAACCACGAATATTGAATGCAGTAGATTGCAAGAAGACCCCTAACTGAATATCCACACGATTTGAACTCAAGTGAGCTCAGACGGAGGTGGAAAACGACAGACCAAAACAAATTTCGGTGAAGCTCGCTATTTCTGGCCCGATTCAGCTAAAAAAATGATGGAAAATGGGGTGATTTTGAGGAATTGGAACATTTTGGTGGATTTTTAAACCTGCAATACTGTCGACGTTGGTCCGTCCTCCTTCGACTTCTTTCTGTTCACTCTCGTTTTCTCTGAAATCTCTCTGATTTTCTTCTAATTCTATGCATGTATGTGTTTGTGGCTGTGCCTGTATGTTTTTGAATAAAGAAGAAGAAATAGGGAATGATACAAGGATATGCTTCTATTTAGGTGAGTGGAAATGGATTCTGTGTGTGTATTTTATTCCCTCATTGTGTATTGTGTTGTTCTATATTGAAGAAGAAACCAAAATTCCCAAAAAGAAAATAGAGAGCCTTCCTGCGGAGAAGATGAGATGCTAATGATAATGGGTCATCCAATCTTCTGTGGGCCCCCCTCTATATATGGGAATAACGTGTAAAATAAAAGTGGTTAGGGGGATCACGTGGGTGAGGTACGGACTAGTGGGTGAGGTGTCCTAATCTAATAAGAAAGGGTTGTTAATTTTGTTACCAAAAGAATAATTAGGATTGAGTTTGTTAGGAATTTGTTATTTTTTGTACTTTTGTGGAGGAATAATTACATGGTTGAGGGTACACAATAGGATAGGGTAAAAAGGTGAAAATTAATCTTTTGGAGGGACAAAATTACGTGTCTACATCATGCCCCCTTTAAAAGTAAATACGCAGTATTTTCAGACAAAGAAGTAGACAACGAGACAGAATTTTGTCCCGACCTTTATTCAAAATGAATGAAACAGCAGAAAGGAGGGAGACCAAGTCTTGATTTAGGACATCCTACCTACCCAAGTTATAAGGGAGTCAAGTCGCAGGTACCTTAAAGGATTGGAAGAAGATGGACAATACCGAGTTGGAGAGTCGAGTGAGATTCCATCGAGGTTCCGGTTCGTGGCTCTGTCATTACATCAAAAATGAAAATTACAAGTTAAAAAAATAAAAAAATAAAATAAAATTACTAAATCCTATCTATACAGCTTCTGTTGGCTCTTGACTCGGTTTTTATCACCCTATTCTTCAGGCGGGCTCCTGACTTGCAATTTCTTCAACTTATTACTTGCCTTTCAATTTCCTCACCCTGTTCTCCAGGTGGGCTCCTGACTAGCCATTTCATCACCCTATTCTTTAGGCGGGTCCCTGAAACCCAAAATTAAAACTAGAACAAAAATCATTCCAAACAAAAATTATAGTAAAGTAGTATTTCATTTTTGAAAGCGTTGTCCCATTTTTCAGGAGGGTACTGAACAGAAAGTAAAGTCCCATTTTTCAGGAGGGTCCTAAACATAAAGTAAAACCCCATTTTCCAGGAGGGTCCTGAGCAGAAGGTAAAGTCCCATTTCCAGGAGGGTCCTGAACAGAAAGTACAATCTCATTTTTCAGGAGGGTCCTGAACATAAAGTCAAATCCCATTTTTTAGGAGGGTCCTGAGCAGAAAGTAAAGTTCCATTTTTCAGGAGGGTCCTGAATAAAAGTAAAATCCCATTTTTCAGGAGAGTCCTGAACATAAAGTAAAATCCCATTTTTCAAGAGGGTCCTGAGCAGAAAGTAAAGTCCAATTTTTCATGAGGGTCCTGAACAGAAAGTAAAATCCCATTTTTTAGGAGGGTCCTGAGCAGAAAGTAAAGTCGCATTTTTCAGGAAGGTCCTGAACAGAAAGTAAAATCTCATTTTTCAGGAGGGTCCTGAACATAAAGTAAAGTTCCATTTTTCAGGAGGGTCCTGAATAGAAAGTAAAATCCCATTTTTCAGGAGGGTCCTGAGCAGAAAGTAAAGTCCCATTTTTCAGGAGGATCCTGAGCAGAAAGTAAAGTCCCATTTTTCAGGAGGGTCCTGAACTGAAAGTAAAATCCCATTTTTCATAAGGTCCCTGAACTCAAAGTAAAATCCCATTTTTCAGGAGGGTCCTAAATTGAAAGTAAAGTCCCATTTTTCAGGAGGGTCCTAAGTAAAAAGTAAAATCTCATTTTTCAGGAGGGTCCTGAACATAAAGTAGAATCCCATTTTGCAGGAGGGTCCTAAGCAGAAAGTAAAGTCCTATTTTTTAGGAGGGTCCTGAGCATAAATAAAAGTCCCATTTTTCAGGAGGGTCCTGAGCAAAAAGTAAAATCTCACGGATGTACATTTCCAATGGTAGCTGAATTAAGTGAAGTGAATTTGTTCCTATTTCAACAAAGAAAATTTGTCAGTTAAAAACTTAGTGGTGGCTTGCAGCTCTTGGCTTCTCAGGAATCTGCTCCAGCACTCGTTCCTTTTATCTCTGTTCCAAATCACTGACACTTGCCCTATCTTTCTGCATCATTGACCCGGATCCAAATTGAGGGAAATAAGTTCTGACTCGAACAATGGGTTTCCATTTACCATGCCTCAGAGCTGCACTCTTTTCCCAAATCTGAACGCTTCTACGAATCCACCAGTTTGTCAGTTGATAGACTTTCTTTTCTTCGTGTTGAATTACGATCATATTTATTTCATGTGCTGGTCCTTGGCTTTTCCTCATATAATTGGAAAGACTGGTAGTAAATTTTGAAATCCTTTCTCGCTTGTTTTGACACAGACTTGACTTAAAATGTAAAGAAATGATGGTGACTTTTATTTTGATAAATGACAATAAAAAGACAAAAAGCATGAATATGTAAATGAAAGAAAAGGGAAATGTCCCATATTCAAAAAGAAAACTTATCTGAATACGGCAACCAACTCCAATGAGTATGACATGCATTTTGGATTAAGCTGCCTGATCTTCCTATCCAAACTCCCCATTTGTTGTTGAGTTCGTGCCTTTGCCGCTGAGCCGCTTCTTCAAATCCATTGGACTCATACATCACATTCAATTGATGACATCTTAAAAGAATTTTGCCAACAAATCTCTTTCTTTTCACTTTTCACTTTCCTCCTGAACTCGCCATTGCCTTACGGTGCCCGTAAGGGTTTTCACCAATAAGACTCTCTTATTTTTATTTCTCTCCACTCACCATCGCCTTATGGTGTCTGCGAGGTTTTTCACCAATAAGACTCTCTCATTTTTATTTCTCTCCACTCACCATCGCCTTATGGTGCCTGCGAGGGTTTTCACCAATAAGACTCTCTCATTTCTATTTCTCTCAACTCACTATCGCCTTATGATGCCCACGGGGGTTTTCACTAATAAGACTCTCTCATTTTGTATTTCTTTCCTGATTTCTTATGCTGAGGGAGACACGTGGTACCTCACAATGTATCATCATATCCATTGCATTCTTAGCGTTAACATTATCAAAAATTAATCTAAAAGACTTTCTTTAATTGTAACTTAGCTTTTGGATAAGGTTAGAAAAGGATGGCAAGGGTTTCAAACAACACTTGAAGTGGGGGTGAGACTTACAACTTTTGAAATCGACTCAAACAACACATTAACTCATGCCCAAGTTTTTGTTGACTGGGTGAATCTTAAATCTTTATTTGGTTGGACCGAGCTCGAAATAGGGCAGCCTACGTATCTCACTCCTGAGAGAGAAGAATCAGGTCGCACATAGTTCCATAAGTTTGTTCTTTGTTTTGATTTGATTTTTTTTTTTGAACTCTTTCTTTTATTCTTATTTTCTTGACATTTATCTTTGACTCTATTTTGATTCCAAAAGAGGGATATGAAAGGAAAAAATAAAATGAAGCTCAAACGGTTAAACAAAGAATGACACAATGTTTGGATAGAAGAATAAAATACCTTCATCATATCAATCTTAAAAAATGCAAGTACTAAACATGCAATAAAATCAACAAAGGATAAAATATCATACATAATATCTTTTGACCGCATCAGCATTGATAGCCATTTCTGTCATTTTTCCTTCAATATCTGTCAAATATAAGGCTCCATTGGGCAACACTTTCTTCACAATGAAGGGACCTTGCCAGTTAGGGGAGAACTTTCCTTTCGCTTCAACCTGGTGAGGAAGGATACGTTTCAATACCAACTGACCAACTTCAAAATTCCTGGGATGGACCTTTTTGTTGTACGCTCGAGCCATCCTCCTCTGATACAACTAGCCATGACACACAGACGTTAGCCTTTTTTCCTCAATCAAACTCAAATGCCCCAGTCGGGTTTTTACCCATTTGTCATCATCAATCTCTGCTTCTACAATGACTCGAAGAGAGGGAATTTCAACTTCTACAGGGATTACTGCTTCTATCCCATACACTAATAAATATGGAGTTGCCCCTGTTGAAGTGCGAACAGTGGTGCGATAACCTAGCAATGCAAACAACAACTTTTCATGCCACTGTCTAGACCCTTGTACCATTTTTCGCAGTATCTTTTTTATATTCTTATTGGCGGCTTCTACAGAACCATTGGCCTTTGGGCGATATGGAGTAGAATTTTGATGTGCGATCTTAAACTGTTGACACACTTCTTGCATCAAATGACTATTGAGATTGGCAGCATTGTCTGTAATGATCATCTTAGGAATTCCAAACCTACAAATGATGTTGGCATGAACAAAATCTACCACAGCCTTCTTTGTTACTGACTTGACAGTTACTACTTCCACCAACTTTGTGAAGTAATAAATGGCTACCAAAATGAATCTATGTCCATTTAATGCCTTCGGCTCAATCGGTCCAATCACATCCATTCCCCAAGCCACAAACGGCCATAGAGTGTCCATTGCATGCAACTCAGTAGGAGGAGAATGTATCAGATCACCGTGTACCTGATATTGATGACACTTTCGAACAAATCGAATAGAATCCCTCTCCATAGTAAGCCATTAATAACCTACTCGAAGAATCTTCTTTGACAAGACATGACAGTTCATATGCAACCCGCATACTCTAGAGTGTATTTCAACCATGATTTCTGAGGCTTCTCTTGCATCTACACACCTCAAAAGTCCCAAATCTACTTTTTTTATGAATAGTTTCAATCAAAATTCCATCGATTGTAGCTAGTGATTGCCCGGGTCGGTGTGTGATCACCAAAGGTGAAGTAACCCTTCAGATGCTCTCTCCGCCCGGTCAAAGGTTCTTTTTTCCTCCAAGCCTTACGTGCTCTTTTTAGGCTCTTTGAGGTTCTCTTATATAAGATCCCCCACTTAAGAAAAATCCACTGGCCAAACACCTAATAGTCCTCTTTTGATCGTTGGTGGCATATGTTGGGTATTCTTCTAACTGAATGTATCACTTGATATCCAAGAACCAGGGTTCTCCATCGAGCTCTTCTTCAACCGCATTACAGTAAGCATACTGATCATGACTCTGTATATGCACAGGATCGATGTAGGCTTTATTAGGGTGTTGGAGAATTGAAGACAGAGTGGCTAAAGCATCAACAATTTCATTATGAATCCTTGGAATATGCCTAAATTTTACTAACACAAACCGTTGACATAACTCCTGCAAGCATTGTCAATACGGGATGAGCTTCAAATCTCGCGTCTCCCAATCTCCTTGAACTTGATGGATGAGCAAATCCGAATCCCCCAAGACCAATAATTCCTGGACTCCCATATCAATAGCTAACCTCAAACCAAGAATGCAAGCTTCATACTCTGCCATGTTGTTAGTACAGTAAAATTGAAGTTGTGCTGTTACCGGGAAATGTTGTCCCAATTCAGAGATAAGAATCGCACCTATTCCAAATCCTTTCATATTGATAGCTCTATCGAAGAATAACTTCTAACCTGGATCAGCATCTATAACGACTTCATCGACACACGACACTTCTTCGTCAAGAAAATATGTCTTTAATGGCTCGTACTCTTCATCGATGGGATTCTCAGGAAGATGATCTGCCAAGGCTTGGGCTTTCATGGCGGTTCGAGTTACATATACAATGTCGAACTCAGTAAGCAGTATTTGCCACTTTGCCAATCGACCTGTCGGCATAGGCTTCTAAAAGATATACTTCAAAGGATCCATACGGGAGATGAGATAAGTAGTATAGGATGAGAGATAATGCTTTAACTTCTGTGCTACCCAAGTTAGGGCACAACACGTCCTTTCAAGAAGAGTATACCTGGCCTCATATGTGGTGAACTTCTTGCTAAGATAATAAATAGCCTGCTCCTTTTTGCCTGTGACATCATGTTGACCCAGGACACAGCCGAAAGAATTGTCCATGACTGATAAATATAAGATCAAAGGCCTACCAGGCTCCGGTGGTACCAGCACGGGCAGATTTCACAAATATATTTTGATTCTGTCAAATGCTTCCTGACATTCTTCAGTCCATTCTACCACAACACTCTTTTTTAGTATCTTGAAAATGGGTTCACAAGTGGTTGTGAGTTGAGCAATAAACCTGCTAATATAGTTCAGTCTACCAAGCAAACTCATCACCTCTGTCCTATTCTTGGGCAAGGGCAAATTCTGAATGGCTTTGATTTTTGAGGGATCCAATTCAATCCCCCGACGGCTGACTACAAACCCCAACAACTTTCCAGCCGGAACTTCAAATACATATTTTGCCGGGTTGAGCTTGAGATTATATCTGTGAAGCCTTTCAAAGAACTTTCTTAAATATTTAACATGGTCAACCCGACTTTTTGACTTAATAATCACACCATCCATGTAGACCTCAATCTCTTTATGCATCATATCATGAAACATAGTGGTCATGGCTCTCATGTATGTTGCTCCAGCACTCTTCAAACCGAATGACATCAATCGACAACAATAGGTCCCCCATGGTGTGATAAAAGACGTCTTCTCCGCGTCTTCATCATCCATAATGATCTGGTGATATCCGGCATAACAATCCACAAAAGAGGCAACCTCGTGTTTAGCATAGTTGTCTAGCAAAATATGGATGTTGGGCAGTGGAAAATCATCTTTCGGATTTACTCTGTTCAAATCACGGTAATTAACACATACTCGAATTTTGCCATCTTTCTTTGGTACGGGAACAACATTGGATAACCACATAGGATAACGATCCACTCGAATTACTTTGGCTTTAAGTTGTTTCATGATTTTCTCTTTGATTTTAATACTTACATCAGTTTTAAACTTCCTCAACTTCTATTTGACAAGAGGGAATGCGGGGTTAGTTGGCAATTTGTGAGCTACTAATTCAGTGCTTAAACCAGGCATATCATCATAATACCATGCAAAAACATCCTTATAATCAATTAATGCTTGAATCATTTCATCTTTTAGTTGTGGCAAAGCATGTACGCTGATTTTAGTTTCCCTAACATCTTCTTGATTCCCTAGATTTATTGGCTCAGTCTCATTCAAATTAGGATTCGGTTTGTCTTTAAAATGTTCCAACTCTTTGCTTATTTCTTTTAGTGCTTGTTCTTTATCATATTCCCCATCCTGCTTCATTACATGTTGATTAGTTTGGATTTTAAGATCAGGATGAAAATTCCGTATGCATGTCATGTCATTAGAATCAGCATAAAGAGAACTGTATATAAAAAAAAATATCTTAAACACGAAACAAAAGGGACATTGCATTTCATTAAATAAAAAGATAGAAGGGTTTTAACCATAGATGCTAACATAACATAAACAAACTAAATTCTGAATTACAACCCTGAAATAACTCAGATAAACAGAAAGAAAAAAATAAACTACCAAAAATCCCTCCTGACGGGGAGAGAAGTGACTTTCCAATTATTGAGTTGAACGACTGGACCTATGAATTGCACATCTGCCATACTAGTGCCTTCTCTTGCTTTGACCATATCAACTTCAATAAAAATGTTCTGGCAGTTATCAACCAATTCAACTTCAAATTCCACATGCTTCGTGACACCGCTCTTAACAAATGATTCACTAAGTAGTGGCATTGGGCGAGGGAGTGACCATGTTTCCTTTTTCCTTCCCTTGGCTTTCTTTAGATCTTCAGCCGTAGGCTCAAATCCCAGACCAAACGTGCCCACGTTCTCACTCGAACATATAGGATGAACTATACCATTCAGAGACGCTCCCAAACCCTTTCCTGGCTCAAATCCATATTTCCAAAGTTCAATCACCATCATGATAGAAGAGAAAGACAATTGCGGTCCCGGTATAACCTGTCATTCAAGGATACGATTCACTGGCACTGTATTAAAAATTTGATAGATGAATGTCTCCTCTATGTTATTTGCTTCAATAAGATACAAGGGAGAATCTTCGCAGGCAGACAAATCTCCTTCACCGTGAATAACCACTCCTTGCCTGTCATGCTCAAACTTAATCATTTGGTGCAGTGTAGATGCAACCACCTTGGCCTTGTGGATCCACGGCCTTCCCAACAACAGATTGTAAGAGGAGTCTATATTCAATACTTGAAAATCTATGGCAAATTCAACAGGACCTATGATCAACATTAGTTCTATTTCGCCAATGGAGTTTGATTTTGCACCATCGAAAGACCTGACACATACATTGTTGGGCCTGATCCTGTCATCACCAACATTCAACTTTTGCAAAGTATAAATAGGCAGATATTTGCACCTGAACCTCCGTCAATCATAACATGAGTGACGTAAAAATATTCACACTTCACTATAATGTAAAGGCCCCGGTTATGTCCTGTACCTTCAACAAGCAATTCATCATCAGAAAAACTGATCCAATCGACCTTAAAGATTTTTCCGACCATTTTCTCAAGATAATTTATTGTAATCTCCCTAGGAACATATTCTTCATTTAATACCTTCATTAAAATATCACGATTCTCCTTGGAGTGCAACAACAAAGATAAGAGGAAAATTTGAGCCGGGGTTTTCTTCAACTGGTCTATTATTGAATACTCTGGCAATTTCATCTTTTTCAAAAATTCTTCGATTTCTTCATCGGTGATAGGATTTTCGATAGTTGACGGTCCACTCACAATTGGCTTGGTCTTTCTTAAACTTTCAGGCACGAAGCATCTTCCCGACCTAGTCAAACCCCCTACCTCATCTATATCTTCCACTATTTCTTTCCCATGATAGGTCATCACAGTCTGCCCATAATTCCAGGGAACCCTTTTTTTATCAACTATCGAAGGTTAGGTCACTGGTTTGAGGATAGTAGGCGCTGCCAGTACTCCTTTCACCGTCAAGATGGGCTGACTCAGAGCTCCTACCACTGTCAACTTAGGTTTATCCTGACTTAAATCAACATACCTTCTGGCACCTTGTACTGTGATCAGGGGTTTCTTTGTGCTTTCTTGGGATTTATCTTCTCTTATTCCTTCCTGGCTCAATGACATTGCTTTCAAAGACTGCTACATTCACCGATTTCTCCTCAATGGTATGTATCTTGACAATAGGCTTATAACACCTTGAAGACTCTTTCCCATCATATATCAACTCTAATATATTAGTTTCAGCATGGGTTGGCAATGGATTCTGGTTAATATTTGGACCCTTCGGGGCCTGGACCAGTATCTGATTTGTGTCAATTAAATCTTGGACAACTCTCTTTAAATGCTAGCATTTCTCGATATCATGGCCTGGCATGTCAGAGCAGTACGTATACCTTAAAGAATAATCGAGATTCCTCGGCGGTGGATTTGAAAGCCTTCCTTGAATTGGGCTTAAGACCTTCAACTTTCTCAACCTATCAAACAGGCTAGCATATGACTCCCCAAGAGGTGTGAATTGATTTTTGACCGCCTTCTCTTTTTTATACTCGGGCCTAGGTTGAAAATCGTGTCTGGAGGGGTTTTGGTAATTCAGTGGAGCGAATGGGCAATTTTGTGGAGCTTGCACGTGCCACTGTGGGTAAGAAGGGGTTTGGGCATATGGCTGCGCGCTATATACTGGGTACGGGGGTGGTGGAATGGAATATAAAGGGTTTTATGGTGGGTAGTAATGGTGGGGAGAAATATATGGAGCTTGGGTGTAGACTTGGGCTTGGGATTGGGGATAGGGGCGAGTTGGTCTTTTAGGATAGAAATGGGTTCCAGCTACGACAGTCGCCATGTCCTCTTTCTTCTTTTTATCTCCAAATACACTAGATCAACCTTGAATTGCTTGTGTGGTGGCTTTTAATGCGGCAAAAACTCACTATTCGGCCAATCTTGATTCCGTCCTCTATCATCTCCCCCATTTTGAGGACTTCAATAAAAGACTTTCCCATGCTGGAAGTAAATGTTGAAAATAGGTCTCATCCTGTGCCTTAATGAAAACCTCTACCAACTTACTTTCTTTCATTGGAGGCTTTACCCTAGCGGTCTGTTCACGCCACCTTATCGCGTATTCCCTAAAACCTTCAGTGCTTTTCTTCTTCATTTTGACCAAGGATTTTTCGTCCGAAATCAGGTTGATGTTATACTAAAAATGTTGAACAAATTCAGAAGCTAAGTCATCCCAGCTGTTCCACTTGTCGATATCTTGATTGACAAACCATTTTGAAGCCAGATCAGAAAGACTCTCACCAAAGAAGGCCATGAAAAGCTCTTCCCTTCCTTCTGCAGCCCTCAATTGATTGCAATAACGTCTCAAGTGTGCCACGGGATCACTGTGCCCTACATACTTCTCGAACTTGGGCATTTTAAAACTGAGGGGAAGGTTGATGTCTAGGAACATGCAAAGATCTTTATAGGAAACACTCTTATAATCTCCGATTCCCTGCAAATTCCTCATAGCCTATTCTAAACTTTTCAACTTCCATGCTATGACTTCCTGTACCTCTATTGCAACAGGTTTCTTCGTATCAAATTTAAATGCAGGTGGCTGAGTGTACCCATACGGTTCATTCATTCTCAAAGTAGTCTTCGGGGCATAATACTGACTATCTGGAACCTTCAATACTGGCCCACTAGCAGACCTAGAAAGCCCCATTATGGGACGCCCAGCATATATGGGAGCTTCAGGTGGTGGCGGAGCCACGAATATCGGTGTGATCGGTGGCGCCGGCTGAGAAGCAGGTCTTGATTGGGGAGCTGCCAAGGGCACACCAAAACTGCCAGGATAATAATGTCGCGGACTGAATCCTGGCGCGTGCTCAGGTGACTCAGTAAGAGCAGAGAATTATGCCTGAGAGAGCGGTGGGCAATTAGAGATATTCCCAAGACCTTCAGAGAGCGGAGGAGGAGGCATTCCGTTGGCCCATGCCCGGTGCAAATCTATCAATTGTTGCCTGAGCCTTACTACCTCATCATTGTGTTCTAAACTTTCTTCCCTGTGATCCTGATCTGGGTCAATGAGCGAATTTTCAATCTCCTTGCTAGCCATGGCGAGGTTTGCTTTGGATCTAGTGAAGTATGGGTGACTAGCCAGAGTGCTGCAAACCTGCCACTGTTATCTGAAAGAACATGCTCATCAAAGATGACATCCGTTAGTATTAGGGCACATAACAAGCATGGGAATCATATTGGTAAAACTGTCCTAAATTCATGTTCATTTCTACCAGCTTTTGAGGGTA
Organism: Capsicum annuum; assembly: GCF_002878395.1. Taxonomy (NCBI): domain Eukaryota; kingdom Viridiplantae; phylum Streptophyta; class Magnoliopsida; order Solanales; family Solanaceae; genus Capsicum; species Capsicum annuum. Next base: position 9,803,174 of record NC_061117.1, read on the forward strand.
GCGAGGTCATTTTAACATCATCCCGATTTTTATCTACACTTATTTTTATCTACTCTTATTATTATTATTATTATTATTTTTCGCCCCACTTTCCCTCTTTTTTTTTTTCATATCAATCTCTGTTCTTTCCCTTTATTGTCTCATCATCATTTCTTTCTTTTCTTCTCTCGTTATCTGCCTTTATTTTATCATTCTTTATGGCTTTTTTTTTTTTTAAAAAAAGTAGGAAAAATAATGAAAACAGTGAAATAAAATGATTAGATCGAACCCAAAAGCAGGTTGCCTACGTATCATGTTGTACATGAATCAGATCTTGCGTAGTTCGGGCAGCATATGCATAAACATCACATAATTGATTATTTTTTATTTTTTTGCACAAACGAAAACAAACAAACAAAAGAAATATGTAACATCATTTTGATGAAAGAAACAACAAAAACATACAAAGAATTCAGGACTACTTTAAAACTAAACAACAAATACAAAACAACGTTCTAGACCCCTAAGATGACATACGTGAGATTACTAATAAAGACCCTAATATCAAAAACAACTTGACTTCGACTTAAAGCATACACCACCCTACAATGACAGAAACATAAAAGACTCAAACTGAATAAAGATAAGAAATGCTCTTTCAGACTGGTGCTCTGCGTGATAACCCTGGCTGAGATGGACCTGCCTGTGAAGTTCTCTTTCTCCCATTCAAACTTTGTAGCATATCCTATAAAGAAATCCTGATATTAGGGAAGAAGCTTTGGGCTCGTAGTCCTGCCTCATGAGGAGTGCACTTGGAAAGATTATTCTGACACCTTTCTACCGTCTTGAACAAATCTGCTAACTGAACTCTCAGTGTCTCCACATTGGACCCCGCACTTTCATCCTGATGGTCGTCAACTATGCATTCTTCCTGTATTCTCCCTCTAAGCTGCGCTGGTAAGGGATGACTGATACCCTGAGGGATGGATTGAAGCCAGACCCTATATCCCTGAGTGTACCCTGGATTATCCAAACTATCTTTGAGAGTGTCCACACCTAGCTTTGTTGCATGCTTCCAGAACTGCTCGTATTTGCTTTCACCTAAGGCTTGGTCCTTGAAGTACTCAACATCCTTTAGAAGATCCACTACTGGTGGCACGTCCTGCGGCCTACCCAACTAGCGCATTACCCTAGAAGGACTGCATGGTCTAGTGCAATTAGGCCCTAACATAACTAGAAGGAGCTGCATTTGACAACCAAACAAGATTATCTTTGGTTGAAGCCACAGACAAGTCCACAAAATGTTATCCCCAGTTCTTGACTCAAGAAATTCAATCCAAGCGTCGACTCCCACGGGTAACGAGAATTTATCCAAACGCAACCTGAGGTCCATGGCTTTCACTCGATTGGGAATACAACAATCAACCATGTCTGGTCTAACTAAAGAAGGCGCATGCAAATGCTCCATCATCCATAACTGCAATATCAGGTTACTGCCTTAAAAAAATCTCATCCCCCCTTCACTTCGGTTAAAGCCTTATATATTTCTGTTAAGATCATGGGTATGAGAGTGAACCTGCCCTTTTGATTAATGCCTTTGTCATTTTGATCCTTATGAAATAGAGCCATCACCACAGATTGCAAACGTGTATTAATAAGTCTTTCTTCTAGCCGAAACACTACAGTACCTAACAAAGCGAGGGTAAAGACTTCAAGACGCTTTATCTCCCACTCCTCCTTAGTCATATGAAATTCATCCCAAAAGCAATCAAAACCTTTCGAGGGCCCGAATCTAGCGAACAAAAAATCTAAGGAAACCCACGAATCACTTAAACAACCCAAATGCATACCCTTACTTTTTATACCATAAGACTGCAAAAACCTTACGCCAGTATGATTTCGTGCTCGAGTCATATCTTTCTTGATATATGGCAAATGCAACAAACCGGATATTTCTGCCAAAGTAGGAGTCATTTCACATTCCCTAAACCTGAACACCAAACTACTTGGATCCCAAAAGGTCAACACAGCCTCTATTAAATCTGGATGAGGGGTAACATGCAGAAGTTCTGTAAGATCACCTAATATTTTAATCAGTTTCTGCTGATCAAAATAGTTAAACATTTCCCACCACTTGATTAAATTTTTGGGCACCTTGACAACCATCAGTACTCTAGACTTGGTGGACAAATCCATCCTGTAATAACACATAAGACGTTATCTCAAAAATTTGATAGGAGTAGAAGATTCCCAACCCTTGGGATTTTTTGACGAAGGCATATGTCGATGGGACAAACCACTTCATGACTCCAATTTGCCGAACAGAAGTACTGAGCAAAATCAGTCTACTTGGCTAACAACTCTAGATTACAGGGTGAGAGACCTAGGCTAATAATAAGACAAAGGCCAACACAAAGATTACCGGACCCACCAAGGGTTGCCTAGGTATCCCAACCCGAGGGAAGGGAATCAGGTATGCATAGTTCATCTAGATTGGACAATTAACGATTAACTAATAAATTGACCCTAACTTAAGAGACACAACCCAAAACAAACGAATAAATTTTTTTTTTTAATTTTCAACTAGACACTTCAACTAAGACTGACACCACCAATTATGAAGAAATTTTTTTTTGGTATTTTTACTTTTGACAAACAAGTAGAAAAGGCAAATAAAACCCTCTTTTTTTTTTCTTTTTTTGATGAACTTACGGTACTTTGAGAAGATAAATGCAAAACGTAAAAAAAATCTTTTTGAGTTTTTGGATTGTGAAGAACAAAAGCCATAAAGAACTTTAAAATAAACCACGACACTCCTTTTGATTCATTCTTTTCAACTTACTTTTTTTTTTGTTTTTTTTATCTTTTTCATTTTTTTGCCTACGCACCTTACTCCTAACAAATATTTTTTTTTTCAAATCAGTCCGTCAAATGACCATGTTACCCTTAAAGATGCAACAGTTAGCACGTAGGGATGCTTTAGAGGTGAGTCTCCTACAAAGGGTCATGTGGGTCCCGCTAGGTCTCAGTATGATGCACATAAGCATGACCTAAAGGCTGACCTACGTTGTGGTTCATTAACAAGCCTATTCCGGGGAGCGTATGGTCGATAGTGGCTGCTTTGCTTTCCACCTACTCCATAACACCGACGGCTCTCCCCTAAAATAAGGGTGACTCAACTAGAGGTCGTGTACAACACGTGTACTACGGACTTGTTGCAGAAAAAAGGCCTGGGGGTAGACACATGATGCCAGATATAAAAGCGGTAACATATAGGATAAATACTGTACACAGAGAGCATGAAAAAGCACAACAGTGATAACAATAACACAAAAAATAATCACAAACAATGTTTATACACCCATAATGTCAAACAAAGCTGATATGACTCCAAAAATAAGACCGAATTCTGAAAATTTCCCCATCAGAGTCGCCAGAGCTGTCACACCCCTTTTTCGTTCTCCAAAAGAATTGATTTTAAGAATTTAAAAGGGTTTTATTATTAAGTGACAAAAAATGAAAATTCTATTCCGAAAAGGATTTTTTTACAATTAAATTCAGAGTCGCCACTTGGCATAATCCGGTGTGCCAAGTCACCTTTGGAAAATTCTTTTCAAAATAGTTTGACTCTTTAAAACTAGTTTGCGAACAGAGATTCCGGCTAAGGAATTCTGTTGACCGAGGGGAAGGTGTTAGGCAACCCTCGATCCCGTGGTTTGACCACGGTCGCTTGGTGGAGCGTATAGGATAATTTGACATTATGAATATATAAACCACACAAAATCACACAAAACGATCAATCAAACAAAAAAACAAAACAAATCTAAAATTATAATGTCCAGTCCGATTATTACAATCCCAAAATAGAAAAAACACGTGAAAATATAAACCTACTCTATTCTAAACTAATCCTAAACCAAAGTACTGTGATCTACCCGACGCCTCGGGCCTTGATCACGAACGTCCTTCGAGTATAAAATTTTTGGGGCATTCCCCGGATAAATCAATACAAATACCTTGGGGCATTCCCCGGCCAAATGAATACATTTTTTCCAATGTGAGAAAACCAAATCATTCACCCAATTTTCAAACATTCAACAAAATTTCAAATCTTCAACAAGAAAAACCACAAATTTCAAACTTTGCCTACCCAACCTACGTTTGCCTATCCAATTCGGTGACATTTACATTCAAACACAATAAATTAAAATTTATCCGAATCTAACCTTTTCATCAATTTTTTCAATTCCAAACCCCAACTTCTTTTTATCGATCCATTAAAACATGATCAAGTTCTTTCCTCGAATCTTCGAAGCTGAATCACCAAACATCATGATCAACATCAACAAAAATCTAACAAGCATAATCACACCATACATAATCACAACCAATTCAATAAACCAAAATAACTAAAGAGAGCGGGTTAAGGAGATGGACCTCAATAGCACTTGTTTTCGTTGATAATAAAAGAGTCCGAAAAACTGAAATCCTCGAACAAAATCCTCACGACAAATCGAGCTCCAAACCACGAATATTGAACCCAGTAGATTGTAAGAAAACCCCTAACGTACTATATCGAGCACGAATCAAGAAAATAGACGAATTCAAAACCCCTGAAAATCAACAGAGAACTGAATATCCACACGATTCGAACTCAGGTGAGCTCAGACGGAGGTGGAAAACGACAGACCAAAATAGATTCCAGTGAAGCTCGCTATTTCTGGCCCGATTCAGCTAAAAAACCAATGGAAAACGGGGGTGATTTTGAGGAATTGTAACGTTTTGGTGGATTTTTAAACCTGCAATACTGTCAACGTTGGTCCGTCCTCCTTCGAATTCTTTTTGTTCACTTTCGTTTTCTCTAAAATCTCTCTGATTTTCTTCTAATTCTATGTGTGTATGTGTTTGTGGTTGTGCCTGTATGATTTTGAACGAAGAAGAAGAAAAAGGGAATGATACAAGGATATGTTTCTATTTAGGTGAGTGGAAATGGCTTTTGTGTGTGTATTTTGTTCCCTCCTTGTGTATTCTGTTGTTCTATGTTGAAGAAGAAACCAAAATTCCCCAAAAAAAAAATAGAGAGCCTTCCTGCGGAGAAGATGAGATGCTAATGATAATGGGTCCTCCAATCTTCTGTGGGCCCCCCTCTATATATGGGAAAAATATGTAAAATAAAAGTGGTTAAGGGGGTCACGTGGGTGAGGTATGGACTAGTGGGTGAGGTGTCCTAATCTAATAAGAAAGGGTTGTTAATTTTGTTACAAAAAGAATAATTAGGATTGAGTTTGTTAGGAATTTGTTATTTTTTGTACTTTTGTGGAGGAATAATTACATGGTTGAGGGTACACAATAGGATAGGGTAAAAAGGTGAAAATTAATCTTTTGGAGGGACAAAATTACGTGTCTGCAGTACTCTTTCCAAGATGGAGGAAGTTTTGATACAATATCACCAACATGAAAGTTTTCATCAAGAGCAATTCTAGATATAACAATTTTATTAGCTATAAGTTGGAATTCTTGTACTTGTTCAGTGATTGACTTGTCATCAACCATTTTGAACTCCATATAATTTGAAACGAGAAATTTCTTAGAACTCGCCTCTTCGGCTAAATAAATAGCTTGAAGAGTGTCCCATATCTCTTTAGCATATTTGCATTTAACATAATATTGATCATAATATTTGTTAGACATTCCTCTAAGATTATAATTCTTGCACAAATAATCATCATATTGCCATTTGGTAATTTGTTCTTTAATCAAAGTAGCCTCGTCAGATGGTACCTCAGAACCAGGAGCATTAGGGAAAGGTTCTTCAAGAACATATGCCAACTTTAATCATTTTAAAAAGAATTCTATCTTTTCACGCCATCTAGGAAAGTCTTTGCCATCAAATATTTCAAAATTAGGATTAGGCAAAGATGGAATACTATTCGATATTGATGTAGAAGCCATAGAGACAATTATCTTCAAATTGTTAGAACAATAATGATAATTGTACAAGAAATTCAAAATAAAACTTGCTTGGCTTAGAGGCACGATAATACGCTTCTTGAAGATAGTTGGAGTCTTTCCCACGAGCAAATGGAAGAACAAGTGACAACTCTATCTTCGGGATTCAACTAAGCCACAAAATAAGTAGCATTCAAGAATGTTGCTCTTCTATTCTTGAATTGGTGATTTCACCATTTGATCAATGTCTCTCTAGTGTTTTCAAGGGGAAAGTAGTTTTGAGTGCTTGTCTTTTCAAACCAAAGAAAACACTATTTATAGGATGAAAGTTTCATGCATGAGAATCATATTAATTAAGTAATAGTTAATAGGTTCATGTATGTTTTAAAAAAAAATGTCATTCTTTCAAGAACCTATAATGTAAAACTTAATGAATAATGAATTTGTCAAATACATTTTCTTTGTAACTCAAAACTTATGAATAATGAATTTATCAAATTCATTTCCTTTTTAACTCAAAACTTTAAGTGATGCATTTGTTTCAAAACTAATTGAAACATAACTCTTAAAAGTTCTTTAACCGATGTATTTGTTTCAAAATTTATTGAAACATAAAATCTACAGAAGGCAATTGGACTCTATACAATATATTTACCCAAATTTGATTGGGATTTTTTTCATGGGATAATTTCAAATATATGTATAGAATTGTTATAAATATATTAACATAAGCAGTGAATGTCTACTTTACCATATATAGTAAATGTCTACTTTATAGGAATGTTTATTTATGAAAAATTTAGAACTTCAAGGTTATTTTTCCGCTATAAATACAGGGTTTTCCATCATTGTAATTAACTCCTCAAGAATCCATGAGAAATAAGAAGTCTTTCGCTCTCCATTCTTCTTGTTCTTTATTTTATATTTCATAACACATTATACTCTGCCTTGAGCACTTAAAGCTGTGAAAAAAAAATGTCAGGTGGTATCATTCTTTTTGTGTTCAAGTTAATATTCTTGTAATATTATATAGTATAAGATATCACAAGGCTTTAATACTATTACCAATTTTAAGAAAAAGAAAAGATATAAATGTACGCATACGCATATAAGATAATCGTCTCTGGTAGTTGGCCAAATAGGTTTGAATTTTAAGTTATTCTTTTGCCAGGACAATTGATTAAATTTCAATCCTTATATACACGTATAGTTATTCATTGTTCATGAGATTGTGCCCGCAACACATCACACTTTGTCCACTTAACTCTTATATATATTCCTTTAGTTTGTCTTATGCAGGTTGAAAATTTTATGAATTTGCTTTTGCTATGTGGTTTTACATAGCCTGAACTAATCTTGTCATACTTCACAATTCTGAAGCACCAATATTTAAAAGTTCCCATAATAAGTATTTGATGTGGTTAATACATCAATTTCGAATTAATACGATATACTACGATGATATGATGTTGGGTTAAGTCCCATCGGTTTATGCCTAAGACGTCTTTATATGAATAAGATATTGAGTTTGAATTGTCTCAATACACCATATTGATTATATTATGATGGCTAAGGCAGTATTTGATGAAAAATCACAATATCCCATTGATATGCTCCCGAAAGTGAATATGGTAGCAATATGTGATGAATTTGAAAGTGACAACTTGCTCCATTCTTGAATTGAATGCGGTAGCAGTGCATAATATGTCTTAAAAAAGACAAGTGATGATATTTTCACATACTTATTGTGATTAAAATTTAAGATATGTAAGAGAAAATTTCTCTACAACCATATGTATGCCTCAATTTGATCCTGCAGTAGCAATATCATGAAGAGGTTATAAGCTATTAGAATTTGATAGACTTAGGGTACAATTATATTTCATTCCTAGGGAATGAGGATTTTGATTGTTTGAATAAAAACGTTACTAAAGTAAAAGATACATGTCACGGTAAACTTGGAGTTTGCAAAAGTTCATAAATTGATATGAACGATTCCGACATCTCAAAGATGTGCATACTGGATATTGAACATATATTGAAGAATTCAAAAATTCATTCAGAGTTTTTAATGATTCTTGTTCTCATGATAAGTTGGTTGAACCAACTAATGTTGGGATTGGATCTCTTAAAATCTGAAAATTATAAAAGGTGAATATGGGCCCATTCACCTGTCATGTGATCTATTAAGATGCATCGATATAAGATGATCACTTGTACGTTTATTGTCAACCTATAGTTTGATACAAGAGTTCCTAGCTCGAGACCTTTCACACGAAGCCAAGCGTGTGAGTTGCAACGACTCCAAGCCTTGTTCACATCCTTGGCCTTGTGTGAGGCCCTTGTGAGCCCATCCAAGGGCCTATACTTATTAAAATGTAAAGAGGCCCAACAAAACACCCCAAACCCACCCACTTAATGCCAAGGGTATTTTGGTCTTTTGTCCCTCCTTTGTAATTGACTATATAAGTTATTTGTTAGGGCTAGTCTTGTGGTAGTTCATTCATGATATTTTGAGAACACAAGACTTGTAATATTTTGAACTTTTCTATTCCATTGGAGAAGCTCAAAACCGAAATTCCCAATTGGAGTGACACTTGGGTTGAATCTTGTCTAGAAACTAGGATCTTGAGGTCATTGAGTTCCTCTTGGTCCAAGTAAGAGCTTGGTGATAATATTCTTAAATCTTAAGGTTAATTGAGTATGTTCTATATTATATGGTTTTACTTGTTCTAACCATTTTACTCCTAATATTATATCTGCTTTTTGCATTTCTTCTTTTACTTCGAATTCTATTTTTATTTTTCTAACTCCTAACATTATTTCTTTTTCTGCTATATTTTTATTATTTATTAAACTTCTTGGTAGATCTG
>NC_061117.1:9814974-9979123 GCF_002878395.1 Capsicum annuum
CAAGCAGGAAAAATTCAGGTGCAGCGTTAGATGCGTATGCTAAGTAAGATGGATATGTGGTTAGAGAAGATTAAAAGTGATCACATTTGATAAAAGGCGCAAGTAGAACATAGACAAAATGAGAGAGTTATTTGAGAAGGGGTTTAGTCATGTCCCATTTCAACCTCTAAAACCGGAGACGGTTGATCTAAAATCATATGAAAGGGAGTTGTCTCAAAAGACTACAATATCTTGGAATCCATGTAGATCTAGCAAAAATAGCGACAATAGAAGGAAAAAGAAATCAATATGGGCGATGCTAATTTGTTAGGATTAAGTTTAAATCACGTTAATATTTTTAAAACCACCTTCTCTAGCCCGTAATTTTCACTAACAATAGGTGTTGTTTCATACAAATTCAATTGCATTATTAATGGCTCGCTTTAAAATCACTGTTTAGAATCATGACTTATAGGCTCTTTGGGATTAAAATGGTCTCAACCTTAAATTTTTACTAGCAATCCATTACGTTTTTGTTTACCTCACAAATTTGTTCTGATAAATGCTGATCGGAGAATTTGCACAGCACCGAAGACAAGGGTTGGGAAAGATAGTATTTAGTCCATTATCATCGACTAAAAAATTGAGAGTTGTTGCCTCTTATATTATTTGTTGAGTAATTAATAACAAAAATTTTCGATCCGTCTAGTTGATTACTGTCTCATTTCATTGTGCTGGTTCTATGTAGAACTGCTTGGTGCATAGTTGTTCAATGAATTACTAAACGCTTCACTTTTTTTGCCCTCTTAAATTGCCTGCAATATGTGGTATGGACAATCAGAGTTATTCTTAGGTGAATATTGCTGATAGTTGTCACGATCCGAACCAGGGCCCTGGCCGTGACGGACATCCCGAATCATGAAGGCCCGAGAGCCCTTCTAACTTGTAATCATATACACCATTCATATAAATAGGAAATGCGAAAATAAAATCTGCTACGGAAACATGGTCATAATCTAAATTTAGTTTAACAATGAGGAATAAAATCCAATATCAACTAAACACCGTCTGAAACCATCTGCGATGTGTGTTAGTTTTCCTAACATAAGGGGGAGATTATAAGAAACTATGAAGTATGTTAGAAATTATCATCAAATCCTTATTCAAAAGATAATTCAAGTCAAATGTCGAAAGCATCTCATGCTTAAGCTGCACGTGCTCCTATTTTGTGTCCTTAAAAGACAAAGTCTATTGATGCGTGAAGCATGATAGACTAATTGATTCTAAATAAAATAATCCTCTCAAAGGATAAGGAGCAAATAATCATAATAAGAAGGCAATGTGCTCTTAAAGAGCCTGTGACATTACACGTCATGAAACCTTATGAGAGGTTTAGGTACCTAAAAATAATGAAGTGATGAGATCTCAAAATGTTATGTCACATTGTGAACCGATACAAAATGATATAGCATTAATATCTTTGACACAATATTGTGAAAGACTACGAGAATTTGAATTCTACGTTTACTTAAGCATGCTAATGTAGAAATATTTATCAAGTGACATGAAAGGATGCATCTTGGTAAGCATAAAACTTATTTGATTTGCAATCCAAACACTTGAAGATATCACTCATGAAATGTTGAATATTGTCAATTGACAAAATTTACATAAAAACTTTTAAGGATTTAAAATGTTTGATGCATATAAAAGTTTCTGAAAAACTTATTTATAATCCTTATATTGTATAAGCTTATAGCTTGAAGATTACTGAAACTCTTGGAGAGTTTTCAAAAGAAATATAATATTTTCTTAAATGAGAAACATGCATAATTGAATAATGGTTCATTCCGACCTCAAGAAAAAAAAATGAGGAACTCCTTTGTTATGAAGTACCATATCTTAGTGCAATTGGTTCACTAATGTATCTTGCAAATACTATAAGACATGACATAGCCTTTTTCGGTCAATTTGTTAGCAAGGTGTAGTTCTGCTCCTACTAGAAGACATCAGAATGAGATCAAACATATGGGTTTATTTTACTCTAAAGATTATAGTCCCAATCTTTTTGGTTATGCTGATGTTGGATACTTATCTGACCCGTATAAATCTTGATCTCAAAAAGCTATATGTTCACATTAGGGATACTGCTATATCTTGAAAATATACAAAGCAGTCTATCTAGCCACTTCATTGAACCATGATGGGATAATAGCTATTCATGAAGTAAGTCAAGAATAAGTATGGTTGAGATCCATGATACATCTCATTCGATAAAAATATGGTGTGAAATGTGACAATGTACTCATAGTTTTATATAGAGATAATGCAAGCATGCATAGCACAACTTAAGGGAGGATTCGTAAAAGGAGATAGAACGAAGCACACTTCATCAAAGCTTTTCTACATACATGAGCTACAAGAGAATGGTGATATTAATATGCAACGGATTCGTTCAAGTGACAATGTAACTGATTTATTCACCTAGTCTTCTCCAATTAAAACTTTCAAGAGGATGGTGCACAAGATCGGATGCAAAGGTTCAAGGATGTTCTCATTAGGAGGAGTTAATAAATGCTGTACTTTTTTTTCTTATGAGATTTTGTCCTAATGGATTTTTCTTGTAAGGTTTTCAATGAGGCAGCTTATATCGTATTGTTAGAGATGTGTACTCTTTTTCCTTCACTAGCTTTTTTTCCACTGGGTTTTTTCTAGTAAGGTTTTAACAAAGCACATTATATATCAATTAGACATTCAAGAGGAGTGTTATAAATATACCATATATAGTGAATGTCTACTTTACCATATATAGTGAATACCTACTTTACCATATATTGTGCATGTCTATTTATGAAAAAGTTACAAACCCCAAGGTTAGTTTTTCCTATAAATAAAGGGGTTTTCCTTCATTGTAATTCATCCTATTCTCTCTCTACTCTTCTTCTTCATTCTTTATTATTTTATAACATGTTATCAGTACGATGCAAAAGTTCAAGAATGTTCTCATTACGAGGAGTTAATACGCGTTGTACTCTTTTTTTCTTATGAGGTTTGGTCCCACTGAATTTTCCTTGTAAGGTTTTTAATGAGGCAGTCTATTTGTGTATTGTTAGAGATGTGTACTCTTTTCCTTTACTAGATTTATTTTCCCACTGATTTTTTTCTAGTAAGGTTTTAACGAGGCACATTATCTATCAATTAGACATTCAAGGGGAAGTGTTATAAATATATTACCATATATAGTGAATGTCTACTTTACCATATAGTAAATGTCTACTTTACCATATATAATGAATGTTTATTTATGGAAAAGTTAGAAACCTCAAGGTTATTTTCCACTATAAATAAAGGGTTTTTCCTTCATTATAATTAACTCCTCAAAAATCCATGAGAAATAAGAAGTCTCCTCTCTTCTCTCACCATTCTTCTTGTTCTTTATTTTATATTTCATAACAAGAATAAAGTAATTAATTTACAAAAAGTATAATCATGTTTTTATTTACGAAGCTATAAAGAAGTTTAAAATATAAAAATATAAAAAATATAGTGCAAAGAGTGTGAGAGGGGAATATAAAGAAGAGGATTTTCTAAGAAGCTTTGAATAGATCAAACAAAAAGTTATTGCTGCCTGATTTTTAGAGATACTGTCACACCACTTTTTTTAACCAAAAAAGAATTTTTTTAGGTTTGGAAGGGTTTTAAGTGACAAAAAATAAAAAATTATTTTGAAAAGAATTATTTACATTTAAACTTAGAGTCGCCACTTGATATTAATCGGGTGTGTCAAGTCACCTTTGGAAAATCCTTTTCAAAATGATGTTTGACTCTAAAAACTGATCTACAAACAGAGATTCCAGTTAAGGAATTCTGTTGACTGAGAGGAAGGTGTTAGGAACCCCTCGGTCACGTGGTTCAACCACGATCGCTTCATAGAGTATATCGGCTAATTTGACACTTTGAATGTATAAACCAACAAGCACATAAACACGACACAAATAATCAAACAAACAAAACTAAAATTAGTGTCCAGTCCAATTTATTACAGACCCAAAATAAAAAGGTACTGAAATGTAAATCTATGTTAACCTACAGTAATCCTAAACTACATCCACCCGATGCCTCGAACCTTCATCACGTATCATCTTCGAGTACGACTTTCTCGGGGCATTCCCCGGATAAAACAATACCGGTACCTCGGGGCATTCCCTGGCCAAATAGTACAATTGATCCAAAAGAGATAAAAAAAAAAACCCCATACAACACACATTTCAAGCATTCACCAATTCATTAATATAGAATCCTAAGGCTAGCCTATCCCAAAACCTATAATTTGCCTAATCAATTCTACTTATCATGCTTCTATCACATTTTATATCATCAATGAATCAAAGTTAATCCGAATTTATTTTTTATCAAACTCAATCCCTTCCCAAATCCATTCTTGATCAATCAACCAATTCAAATACAGAACCAACCATTCAAAGCCACACAATTATAGACGCTCAAATATACTATCCAAAATTATATCATCAATCACCACAAACCATGCAAAGCATAACATCAACACATCATATTACAATAAAAAGGAAAAAAGATAAAGTTAAAGAATTGGACCTCAATCTTATTTCAAGTGTGAATTACGCGATGAAATGGAGCTTTATGAATCCAAAACCTCAAACAAAAACCCACTTAGTCGACGTTTCTTCTCCTTAAGCAACACTAGATTTCGAACAAAACTTAAATGTTAATAACCCCAAAATTCAGAAACATCCCATTTCCACCATTTTTATCGATTACAGGTGGTGGGAATGGGTTGAGCACGTTCGTTGACGTATTTCTGGTGGTCTCCACCACCAAAATAGTAATAGCAGTGGGAAGATGGATTTGGCCAAACTTTTGGGTATTTTAGGATGGTTTTGGTCGGGATGGTGTATTATCAGCAATTTCCAGATGGTTTCGATTGGGTGGTCTCGGGTTCACTTGTAGAACGGGGATTCCGGCCAAATTTTGCCAAAAAATTAAGGTGGTTGAACTGGTTTCCCCCTCTATTTTTTCTCCAATCAACTCTCTATTTTTAATCTATTTTTCTCTCGATCTCTCTCAATATCTCATCGTCTCTTCCACTATTTTTTTCTTCCCCTTGGTTCTCTGTGTGTGCGTATAAGTAAGTTGTGTGTTTTGCTGTTGTGTAGTATTGCTGTCATGTGAGTGATGGAGGAGTATCTGTTTATATATGAGGTGAGTGTATGGTTATTTTCCTAGTGGAAGGAAAATAAAGGAGTATATAATGGGTGTGTATTCTTTCCCTGGGTGAATTTTGTTATGGGGAATAAAATGTGAGTGGGGTAAGGGGTTGAGTAGGGTAGTGAGGTAGGTAGGGGTGGGGGTAGGGTGGTTAAGATGAGATAAAATTGTTATGGGTTTGTTTAGAATTGGTTATTATTTTGTCATTTTGTGCAAAAATTATGGAATGGGGTGAGAGTGCGTGATAAGGTAAGGATAAATGAGTAAAAACGATTTCGGGGAGGGACAAAATTACGTGTCTACATCATGCCCCTCTTTAGATGTAAACACAAAGTGTTCTCAGATAAAGAAGTAGACAACGAGATAGAATTTTGATCAGACCATTATTCAAAGAAAGAAATAGAAGAAAGAAGGACAATCGAGTTGGAGAGTCGACTGAGGTCCCGTAGAGGTTTTGGTCCGCGGCTCTATCATTACATCAAAAATGAAAATTACAAGTTAAAAAGATAAATAAAATTACAAAAATTCTATCTATGCAGCTTCCCCTGGCTCTCGCTTGCTGTTTCATCACCTTATTATCCCGGCGGGCTCCTGGCTTGCTATTTCCTTACTCCGTTCTCCGAGCGAGCTCCCAACTTGCAATTTCATCACCTTGTTGCTTGGCTTTTAATTTCTTCACCCTGTTCTCCAGGTGGGCTCCTGACTTGATATTTCATCAATCTATTGACTTTCTTCACTCTGTTCTCCAGGCAAGCTCCTAAAATTACATCAAAACTAGAAAGAAAATTATTCCAAACAAAGATTATTGTAAAGAAAAATTCCATTTGCCAGAAAATTAAAGTTCCAAAAACAAGAATTAAATTTTTGCTCTAGTTTAACATCAGAGGACTTTTGTGAAAGTCACATCATAACTACTTGAAAAACCCTAACAAATAAATGCATCTTCTATGGGTTAATTGGAATGATTCGACTAGAAAGTGTATTTTCTAGGAGTCAAAGGGAATGACTCGACTAGAAAGTACATCTTATAGGAATTAAGGGGACTGACTTGACTAGGAAGTATATCTTCTAGGAAGCAATGGGAATGACACGACCAGGAAATACATCATCTAGGAATCAAGGAGACTGACTCGACCAAGAAGTACATCTTCTAGGAATCAAGTGGATTGACTCGACTAAGAAGTACATGTTCTAGGAATCAAGGGGGCTGACTCGGCCAGGATGTATATCTTCTAGGGATCAAGGGGAATGACTTGACTAGGAAGTACATCTTCTAGGAATCCAGACTTAAGTTAGGAAGCAAATCACCTAACAAGTAAAATTCAAGGAAGTGTGTCTCCTTACCAATGCCGCTTGAATTACTGTCACACCCCTTTTTGACCAAAAAAGATATGTATTTTAAGTTCGAAAGGGTTTTATTATTAAGGTGACAAAAATGAAAAAAAATTGTTTTGAAAAAAAAAGGATTATTTACATTATCTTTTCTTATTTAGAGTCTCCACTTGACATAATCCGGTGTGCCTAGTCACCTTTGGAAAATCCTTTTCGAAATGGTTTGACTCTAAAAATTGATCCGCGAACAGAGATTCCGGCTAAGAAATTCTATTGACCGAGGGAAAGGTGTTAGGCACCCCTCAATCCCGTGGTTCGACCACGGTCGCTTGGTGGAGCATTATGGCTTATTTGACATTACAAATGTACAAACCACATAAACACACAAAACAAGCAAGCAAACAAATCACACAAAATTCAAAACAAACCAAAATAACGTTCAGTCCAAATTATACAATCCAAAATAAAAGAGTTGCTGAAATATAAAACCTATTCTATTCTAAACTAATCCTAAACTAAACTCCACCCGACGTTCCGGGCCTTGATGACGAGCCTCCTTTGCGTACATGCTACTTCGGGGCATTCCCCGGATAAATCAATACAAATCCTTCAAGGCATTCCCCGGCCAAATGAGTACAATTTAAACTTTTCGAGCAATAAAGTAGAAAGTACCATTCACGCACATATTCAAACACTCCAACAAATCGTTATTCCTAAATTTGCCTACCCGGCCTACGTTTGCCTACCAAGTTTAACGTATCACAATTCTATCATGTTCAACATTATCAATACATCAAAATTAATCAATATTCATTTTCCTCCATTTTTAATCCCCACCCTAATTCATTCTCAACCACGTGATTAACCCATTTCAATACACAATCCACCAATCGAGAATAACAAAAATTCATCAATCATGCTTAGCACATCACACACCCAAATGTCACCAACAGTTCACATCAACAAACAAACCACGGTATCGAATCACACGCAATCACAATCACATAAGAATTAAATAAAAGAGAAGAAAGAATTGGACCTTAAATTTGAAGCTTTCAAACTCATTGTTATTCAAATAAAGAGAGTCCGCACCCGAAAATCTCAAGCCGAACCTTAACACCAATAATCCAACTCGACAAATAATGACTCATTCACAGTCACTTTTCATGCCGTTACTGTTCATTGGTACTGTTCACCGTACTGTTCACCAGTATTGTTCACCAGTTACTGTTCACCGGTACTGTTCACCGGTTACTGTTCACCGGCGCCCCTTTTTTTTTTGTTCTTGTTGTTGTTCTTGTTGTTGTTCTTGTGAGGAAGATTATTTGTGATTGTTGTTATTGTGGAGAAGATGATGATCAAACAATGACCCTCCCTTTTTCCCTCTTAGAATTTTTCTTTTATAATGGGCATGGATTTGTTATGATGTGGGAATTTTAGTGGGTCCCCCATATATTCTTTCTTTGTGGACAAGAAAAGAGAGGGGGGATCACATGGGTAGTTAGGGTGGTGATGGTGATGTGTCATTTTTAATAGGGAGGGGTTGTTAGAATAAGATAAAATTAGTTAGGAATTATTATTTTTGTCTTTTTGTGAAGGGGTTATCACACGGGTGAGGGCACACACTAAGACGAAGGTAAAATGGTAAGAATGCTTTCGAGGAGGGACAAAATTATGTGTCACATCATGCCCTTCTTTGCAGGTAAATACAAAGTGTTTTCATACAAAGAAGTAGACAACGAGACAGAATTTTGACCCGACCATTATTCACAGGGAAGAAACAAAAGGAAGAAGGACGACCGAGTTGGAGAGCCGAGGCTCCGGTCCACGGTTCTGTCATTATATCAAAAATGAAAATTACAAGTTAAAACATAAATGAAATTACAAAAATCCTATCTATACAGCTTCTTTTGGACTCCTGACTTAAGTTTCATCACCCTATTCTTCAGGCGGGCTCCTGACTTGCAATTTCTTCAACTTGTTTCTTGGTTTTCCAATGCTTCACCTCATTGCTTAACTTTCAATTTCGTCACCCGGTTCTTCAGGCGGGCTCCTGACTTGCTATTTTCCAATCCGTTAACTTTCATCTTTTTACCTTGTTGCTTTGTTTTCAACTTCTTCAGCTTGTTGCTTGAATTTTTATTTATTCACCCTGTTTTTCAGGTGGGAGCCTTAAATCACATCAAAACTAAAAGAAAACTATCCCAAACAAGAATTATTATAAAGAGAATTTTCGTTTGCCAGAAAAGTAAAGTTCAAAAAAGCAGAATTAAATTTTTGCCCCAATTTATTATCAGAAGACTTTTGGGAAAGTCATATCATACCTACTTGCATGTTGTAGTGATGAATCAAGATCTGACCAAGAAATGCATCTCTTGAGAGTAAAATTGAATAACAAAGCCTAGGAAGTGCATCTCCTAAGAATTAAAGTGAGGGATTCTAACTAGAAAATGCGTCTTCTAGAGATACAAGTTTTAGTTAAAAAGTGTGTCACCTAACAAATGAAAACTACCAAAAAAGTGTGTCTCCAAAGGATTAAATGCAATAACTTGACTAGAAAGTGCATTTTCTAGAAATTAAGGGGACTACTAGGAAATGCATTACCCAAAAGCAAAGTTTGAATTACCCAATCAAAGAAATGTATCTCCTTACCAATGTTGCTTGAATTATCAAAAAAAGGAAGTGCATCTCCTTACCAATGCCACTTGAATTACCAAACCAAGGAAGTGCGTCTCCTTACCAATGCCGCTTGAATTACTCAAACAAGGAAGTGTGTCTTCTCACAAATGTTTCTTGAATTAACCAAACAAGAAAGTGTATCTCCTTACAAATATTGCTTGAATTGCCCAAGCAAGGAAGTGCGTCTCCAATGTTGCTTGAATTACCAAAACAAGAAAGTGTGTCTCCTTTGGAAGTGCGTCTCCTTTGGAAGTGTGTCTCCTTATGATAGCACTTGAATTACCAAAATAAGAAAGTGTATCTCCTTACAAATATTGCTTGAATTGTCCAAACAAGGAAGTGCGTCCCCTTACAAATGTTGCTGGAATTAGCCGAACAAGGAAGTTCATCTCCTTACAAATGCCAATCGAATTACCAAACAAGGAAGTGCATCTCCTTACAAATTTTGCTTGAATTATCAAATAAGGAAGTGCATCTCCTTACAAATGTTGCTCGAATTTCTCACACAAGAAAGTGCATCTCCTTACAAATATTGCTGGAATTACCCAAACAAGGAAGTGCATCTCCTTACAAATTCTAATAAAATTACCAAACAAGTAAGTATGCCTCCTTTGGAAGTGCGTCTCCTTATGATAGCGCTTGAATTACCAAAATAAGGAAGTCTGTCCCCTTACAAATGTTGCTTGAATTTTTCAAACAAGAAAGTGCGTCCCCTTACAAATGTTGCTGGAATTACCCAAACAAGGAAGTGTGTCTCCTTACAAATGTTGCTGGAATTACCCGAACAAGGAAGTGCGTCTCCTTACAAATGCCAATCGAATTACCAAACAAGGAAGTGCGTGTCTTTACAAATGTTGCTTGAATTATCAAACAAGGAAGTGCATCTCCTTGCAAATGTTGCTTAAATTTCCCACATAGGGAAGTGTGTTTCCTCACAAATGTTGCTGGATTTATCAAATAAGGAAGTGCATTTCCTTACAAATATTGCTGGAATTACCCAAACAAGGAAGTGTGTCTCTTTACAAATGTTGCTAGAATTACCAAAATAAGAAAGTGTGTCTCCTTACAAATGCCGCTTGAATTACCATGGGTTTGAATACCAAATATGTGCAGCAAAATTGCCTCTTGCATTTGTAGAAGTGAGAATATTACGGCCCTTGATGTTTAGGATTTGAATACCAAAGAAAACTTGTTCGTTTAAAAATATGGTGGTTGGTTTGTGGCTTAGCTTTCACGGTAATCATTTTTGCCCCCGTCACATTTAACCTTGCTTCCAACCATTAACATAGGTCATTGACTTGTTGCATCATTGACCCAAACTTAGATTATTAAAAGTGACTTAGAAACAAACACAGTATCTCTGCTTTGCCATGCTCCTCAAAGAAACCCTTTGAACCTTGGTATTTTTATGAATTCCCAGACTTGTTTGTTGACAAAATTTGTATGCCTTATTTCGGCTGACAATCATGTCTCTTTTATATGCTGACTTTTTACTTGCTTTGTACAATTGAAGAAGCTGATAGCAGTTTTGAAATAGTTCCTCACTTGTTTTGACAAGGACTTGACTGAAAGACAATAAAAAAAATGACAATGATTTTTATTTGGACAACTGACCCAAGAAAAATAAAAATAAAAATAAAAATATAAAGAAGAAAGAAAAGACAATGAATGTCTCCATTTGAAACAAAGAAACAAAAAATTTATCTAAAATGACTGTCAACTCTAATGATTATGCCATGCATTTTGGATTAATCTGTCTGATCTTTCCATCCACACCTTCCACCAGTTGTTGTTGGGTTAATGGCCTTGAAACTGAGTTGCTTCCTTGGGCCAATTACATTCGGAGACCTCATTCGGCTAGTGGCGCCTTGAAGGATTTTTGCCAACAAACCTCTCTTATTTTTCTCTCAGCTCACCATCGTCTTATGATGCCCGTAAGGGTTTTTACCGAGAAGACTCTCTCATTTTTATTTCTCTCAACTTACCATCTCCTTACGGTGCCCATGAGGGTTTTCACCAATAAGACTGTCTCCTTTTTATTTCTCTCTTGATTCCTTGTGCTGAGGAAGACAGGTAGTTCCAAAATTCATCATCATATCCCTTGCATGCTTTGCCTTAACATCCCCAAAGATTGATCTGAAGGTCTTTCTTTGGTTGTAACTTGACTTTTGGATAGGGTTAGAAAGAAAGGACGGCATGAGGCCCAAACGACACTTGAAGTGGGTTAGGACTTACAACTTTTGGAATCGACTCAAACAATGAGGATTAACTCATGCCCCAGTTTCTTTTGATTGGATGATTTTAAATTATTTATTTGGTTGGACCGAGCCCTTAGTAGGGCAACCTACGTATCTCACCTCCAAGAGAGGAGAATCAGGTCACACGTAGTTCTGGCAGCTTGTTCTTTCACTTGATTCTAATTTTTATTTTGTTGACTCTTTTCTCTTTGGATTTTTCTGACTCTATTTGTCTTGACACTTTTTTTTTTCTTTTTGGACATATTTTTTTCTTCTTTTTTTTTTGAACTTTTTCTGAATCTATTATTTTGCTCGACACTTTTCTTTTGATCTTTGCTGACTATATTGATTCCAAAAGAGGGGTATGAAATAAAATAGGACTGAAGCTTAAATGGGGTAAATAAAGGATGACAGGATGTTTGGATAGCAGAATGAAATGTCATCGTCATATCAATCCTTGAAAATGCAAGTACATATCATGTAATATGAAAGTGAGAATGAAGATCATTTGCGACATATTTTTAAGCAGATTGAGTCGGTGCATCACTACTTCTTCTACAAACTCTGCCTTTGTTGTACATTCCTCACATCAAATGACTCATGCTTTCGTAGAGCTGCTTATCTTCTTGTTTCTCTTGATATAGGGATCACACGTCCACTATTTGACCTAATTGGGACTTGCCTTTCGATCGATGACCAAGTTGTTCTTGTGATTCACAAAATAATTGCCTTAACTTTTTACCAAATGTCTCATCACTCTATCTATTTTCTCATATGCTCTCTTTTTCTAACTTTAACCCTCTGATTCAATGTTCATGCTTAAATTGGATTTTAAGATCTGGCTGAAAATTTCACTAGCATGTCATATCACTAGAGTCAACAAAAAATGTACTATATAAATAAAACAAACAAACAACACATATTTAAAACACAAAGGAAAATGAGACGCTTCTTTTAGTCAAAACAAAAGATAGAAGAGTTTGAACATAAACAACAAAAGGACAAAATAAGATAGATCCCGAACTACAACCCTGAAATAATTCAGAGAACAGAAAATAAAACAAAACAAGCTACCAAACCCCTTTCTGGTAAGGAAAGGGGTGACTTCTCAATTGTTCAGCCTGATATCTTAGCCACTGGTTTGCATATCAGCATGACTAGAGTTTTCCTCACTGTCAATGTTCTGCACCATGATTGATTTATCTTGAATCATCTTTTCAATTTCTTTTTTCAAAGCACGACAATCTTTAATACTATGACCCTAAACATCGGAATGATATATACATCGTACATTAGGATCAAAACTTCTTGAATATGGGTCAGGAGTATACCCAAGGAGAGGAGTGATCATGCCCTGCAGTACTAATCTCTGGGATAAACTTGCATACGACTCTCCAATGGGTGTGAATCTATCCCTCGACTTCTGTCTCATTTCATTATTTGGCTTAAATTGTAAACCAGGCCTAGAAGGGCTTTGGTATGTATGTGGAGTTAGAGGATAACTCGGCAGAGTTGGCGCGTGCCAGTGTGGGTAAGATGGGGGTTGAACATATGGTTGCACATTATACACTTGATATGGAGATGGAGGAATGGAATATAATGAATTTTGGGAAGGATTCTGTGGAACTTGGCCATAAACTTAAGTTTGAGCCCATGGGTAACGATGGTATGGTCCCCTTGCCTGTTCCTGTTGTCCAACTATAATAGCAGATGCATCTTCCTTATTTTTCTTTCCTCCAACACTTCCCAAACCTTTTTGAATTGCTTGAGTAGTTGCTTTCAATGTTGCAAAACTCACAATGCAACCAGGCTTAATTCTATCCTCTATCATCTCCCCCATTTTGAGGACCTCAATAAATGGCTTGCCTAATGTAGGTAACAAATGTTGATAATATGTTTCATCTTTCGCTTGAATAAACACCTACACTATCTTGCTTTCTTTTATTGGCGGTTTTACTTTAGCAGCTTGTTCGCGCCATCTGATTGCATACTCCTTGAAACTCTCAGTATTCTTGTTTTTTATACCAATTAGGGATTTTTTGTCAGGTATCAACTACACATTGTATTGAAATTGTTGCACAAATCCATTAGCTAGGTCAACCCAACTAATCCACTTATCAATGTCTTGGTCAACAAACCATTTTGAAGCTAGACCTGAAAGACTCTCACCGAAATAAGACATGAGTAGTTCTTCCTTCCCTCTACCACCCCTTAGTCGGTTGCAATAGTGTCTCAAATGTGCTACAGGATCACCATGTCCATCATACTTCTCAAACTTCGGCATTTTAAAATCAAAAGGAAGATGTACACCTGGAAACATGCACAGATCTTTATATGAGACACTTTTGTACCCCCTAAGTCCTTGCAAGTTTTCCATAGTCAGTTCCAAACTTCTCAATTTTCTGGCTATTTCCTCTTGTTCTTCTATCATAACAGGACTCTCAATATTTGGAGGAAATTCAGGCAGTTGAGGGCAGCCGTAAGGACCAGTCGACTTAAATGTGGGCTCGGAAGTGTAATGCTGATCACTAAAAATATTCAATACAGGGTTGCTTGTAGAGTGAGGAATCATAACCTTTGGATTGACATTAAAACCAGGAGCTTCAAATGGGAGTGGAGCTGAAAAAGCATGAATAACAGCTAGAGCTAAGTATATGGTAGTCTTAGATTGGGGAGTGAGGAAATGAACCTTGGAAGTGGTTGGATATTGTTGCCCCGGAGTCAATCCTGATGCATGTTGTGGCATATCAACAAAAATGGGAAATTGTGCATGTGACATGGGAGGCAAGCTAGAAAGATATTCCAGATTATCAGTGGGAACTGGAGGAGGCAGAAACCCATTAGCCCAAGCTCGATGCATTTCTATTATTTGCCGCCTTAATTTCCGAATCTCTTCATTATCTCCTACATTCTCATTCCCTGAACTCCCTATCTGATTAGTGACAACTAACTCGGTATCTTTGTTGGCCATAACTTCCTCTGTGACTTGGAGCAATATGGAGGACCAGCCAAAATGCCACAAACCAACCACCTTAAACTAACTGGACAAGAGATAGCAAATGGTTAGAGTTCAACAGTTTTTCAAACCTTTTTTTTTCTTGAAAAGATCACCGAACCCAAGAAGGGCGCCTACGTATCTCACTCCCAAAAGAAGAGAATCAGGTGTGCGTAGTTCGTGAAGTCTTACCAACATGGCCGATTAAACTCTTTTTCTTTCTTTTTTCTTTTTCTTGAAACTTTAAAAAGAAAGGAAAAATAAAAATTTGTCAAAATAAATGACGAAAATATTTTTGAATTCTTCAGCTTTAACATCCCTATACAAAATGAAACCTATGATTACTAAAAAAAATCTTTGATTTCATGTGAAAACGAAACTTGAACGTATTAAATGAAAAATCTTTTTGTAGTTTTCTTTTAAAGACGTATCTGAAACGCCTACTCTAAATGGAGAGTGAAGAAATATTTTTGAATTTTTCAAATAAGATCCCCGAACCAACAATAGGCTGCCTACGTATCTCACTCCCAAAAGAGGAGAATCAGGGGTGCGTAGTTCGTCTAGATTGAACAATTAATGATTAAATAATAGATGACACCCTGACTTGAGACACGACCAAAGACACATGATGAACAACATAACAAAGTCTTTTTTTTTGAGTTTTTAATTCGACACTTTACATAAAAAAATGACACCAACAGCTATGAAAGAAAAAAGCTTTTTGGTATTTTCGTTAAATGAAATGTACAAAACTTCTACCACCTTTTTTTGAATTTTACTTTTATAAAAATCCCCTAAAAAAAATCTTTTTTGGAGTTTTCGAATTGTGAAAGCTTGCTAAAGGAAACAAAAGGAAAATCTTTTTTCTTTTTTTTTCTTTTTTTTGAATTTTTGAATCGTGGAAAACAAAAGCCATAAAGAACCTAAAAACTACGAAACTCTTCTTTGATTCACCTTTTCTCTTTTTTTTTCTTTTTTTTTCAAGCACACCTTACTTCTAACACATGCTTTCCCCGAATCAGTCCGTCAAATGACCACATTACCCTCAAAGATGCAACATTTAGCACATAGGGATGCTTTAAAGGTGAGTCTCCTACAAAGAACCGTGTGGGCCCCGCTAGGTCTCAATAGGATGCACATAAGAATGACCTAAAGGCTGACCTACGTTGTGGTTTACTAACAAGGCCATTCGGGGGAGCATATGGTCAATAGTGGATGCTTTGCTTTCCACCTACTCCATACATCCAACGGCTCCCCCCCTGAAATAAAGGTGACTCAACTAGAGTTCGTGCGCACGACGTGCACTCCGAGACTTGTTACAGAAAGAATTGACTCGGGTTATGCAAATGATGCCAGATATAAAGCGATAACACATAAAGAAAAACTATAAACAAAGAGCACAGAAACACACAACAGTGATAACAATAACACAAACGATAACACAAACAATGTTTATACACCCCTAATGCCAAACAAAGCCGATACGACTCTAAAAATAAGCCCAAATTTTGAAAACGAGTCTCCAGCAGAGTCGTCAGAGCTGTCACACCCCTTTTTGACCAAAGAAAAGATATGTATTTTAAGTTCAAAAGGGTTTTATTATTAAGGTGACAAAAATGAAAAAAAATTGTTTCAAAAAAAAAGGATTGTTTACATTAGTTTTTCTTATTCAGAGTCACCACTTGACATAATCCGGTGTGCCAAGTCACCTTTGGAAAATCCTTTTCGAAATGGGTTGACTCTAAAAACTGATCCGCAAACAGAGATTCCGGCTAAGGAATTCTGTCGGAATCTCTGTTGACCGAGGGGAAGGTGTTAGGCACCCCTCGATCCCATGGTTCGAACACGGTCGCTTGGTGGAGCGTATCGGCTAATTTGACATTACAAATGTACAAACCACATAAACACACAAAACAAGCAAGCAAACAAATCACACAAAATTCAAAACAAACCAAAATAACGTTCAGTCCAAATTATACAATCCAAAATAAAAGAGGTGCTGAAATATAAAACCTATTCTATTCTAAACTAATCCTAAACTAAACTCCACCCGAAGTTCCGGGCCTTGATCACGAGCCTCCTTTGCGTACATGCTACTTCGGGGCATTCCCCGGATAACTCAATATAAATCCTTCGGGGCATTCCCCGGCCAAATGAGTACAATTTAAACTTTTCGTGCAATAAAGTAGAAAGTACCATTCACGCACATATTCAAACACTCCAACAAATCGTTATTCCTAAATTTGCCTACCCGGCCTACGTTTGCCTACCAAATTCAACGTATCACAATTCTATCATGTTCAACATTATCAGTACATCAAAATTAATCAATCTTCATTTTCCTCCATTTTTAATCCCCATCCTAATTCATTCTCAACCACGTGATTAACCCATTTCAATACATAATCCACCAATCGAGAATAACAAAAATTCACCAATCATGCTTAGTACATCACACACCTAAATGTCACCAACAGTTCACATCAACAAACAAACCATGGTATCGAATCACACGCAATCACAATCACATAAGAATTAAATGAAAGAGAAGAAAGAATTGGACCTTAAATTTGAAGCTTTCAAACTCAATGTTATTCGAATAAAAAGAGTCCGCACCCGAAAACCTCGAGCCGAACCTTAAAACCAACAATCCAACTCAAAAAATAATGACCCGTTTACCGTCACTTTTTATGCCGTACTGTTCACCGGTACTGTTCACCAGTTACTGTTCATCGGTACTGTTCACTGGTTACTGTTCACCGGCGCCCCTCCTTTTTTGTTGTTTTTGTTGTTGTTGTTGTTCTTGTGAGGAAGATTATTTTGTGATTGTTGTTATTGTGGAGAAGATGATGATCAAAGAATGAGCCTCCCTTTTTCCCTCTTAAAATTTTTCTTTTATAATGGGCATGGATTTTTATGATGTGAGAATTTTGGTGGGTCCCCCACATATTCTTTCTTTGTGGACAAGAAAAAGGAGGGGGGATCACATGGGTAGTTAGGGTGGTGATGGTGGTGTGTTATTTTTAATAGGGATGGGTTGTTAGAATAAGATAAAATTAGTTAGGAATTGTTATTTTTGTCTTTTTATGAAGGGTTTATCACACGGGTGAGGGCACACACTAAGATGAGGCTAAAATGGTAAGAATGCTTTTAGGGAGGGACAAAATTATGTGTCTACAATTACCAAAATAAGGAAGTGTGTCTCCTTACCAATGCCGCTTGAATTATTCAAACAAGAAAGTGCGTCTCCTTACAAATGCCGCTTGAATTACCCAAACAAGGAAGTGCGTCTCCTTACAAATACAGCTTGAATTACCAAAATAAGGAAGTGCGTCTCCTTACAAATGCCACTTGAATTACCTAAACAAGGAAGTGCATCTCCTTACTTGAATTACCCAAATAAGGTAATGCATCTCTTTACAAATGCCATTTGAATTACCCAAGGAAATGCGTCTCCCTATAAATACCACTTGAATTACTCAAACAAGAAAATGCGTCTCCTTACAAATGTCACTTGAATTATCCAAGGAAATGTGTCTCCTGGACAAGGAAGTGTGTCTCCTAGAGATATTAGATTATGAGTTTTACCATAGTTTTGATCACCAAACCTGTACAACAACATTACCTCTTACATTTGCAGAAGTGAGAAATTATGGCCTTTGATGTTTAGGCTTTGAAATTCTTGTTTGAGATAACAAGTGTTCCTATTTCATATAAAGAAAACTCGTGAGTTTAAAAAACATGGTGGCTGGTTTGTGGCTTTAGCTTTCGTGAAAATTGCTCTTTAAACAAAGTCAATATGATCATGCTTTATTTACCAGAACAACAGAGGTTGGAACTGTGATAATCCTGATATATGTAAATGATATGCTTGTGACTGGAGACAGCTTAAAGCTCATTGAGGAAGCAAGACAGTCACTTCAACAGGTGTTCAAGATAAAAGATTTGGGAGAGTTAAAGTACTTTCTAGGAATAGAGTTTGCCAGATCAGATCAAGGTATATTAATGCATCAAAGGAAATATACTCTTGAGCTAATCTCTGAACTTGGACTTGGAGCTGCAAAACCAGCTATTACTCCTATAGATACAAATGTGAAACTCAGTACTAGAGCATATGATGAGTATCTAAACAAGAATCCTACTGAAGATCTAGTGCTCCAGTGCTATCAGACAAAGGTGCATATCAGAGACTTATTGGTAAGCTTCTTTATCTAACAGGCACTAGACCAGATATAGCTTATGGTGTAGAAACCTTAAGCCAATATCTTTAAAAACCAAAAAAATCTCACATGGATACTGTAATGAGAATAGTGAGATATGTGAAAAACCAACCTGGACAAGGAATTCTTATCTCAAGAAAGGCTATTCAGAACATAAATGCATACTGTGATGCAGACTGGGTTGCTTGTGCCCACACTAGGAAGTCAGTAACTAACTTTCTTATCAAGTTGGGTAATTGTTTAGTCTCCTGGAAATCTAAGAAGCAAACAACTATCTCAAGAAGTTTTACAGAATCAGAATACAGAAGTATGGCATCAACAGTTTCTGAACTGGTCTGGTTACTTGGTTTACTGGAAGAATTGCAAATCAAAGTATCATTACCAGTGAATATCTTTAGTGACAGCAAATCTGCTTTGCAAATTGCAGCCAACTCAGTGTTTCCTGAAAGAATTTCAAAACACATTGAAATCGATTGTCACTTCATTAGGAAAAAAAATCCAAGAAGAAAAAATCAAGGCTCAATATATTTCGACAAAAGATCAACCTGCAGATGTTCTTACAAAAGGTTTGAATAAAGTGCAGCATGCTTATCTGATTTCCAAGTTAGGCATACTCAATATATTCCAGAGTGCCTAACTTGAGGAGGAATGTTGTGACAATTACTCTAATAAGTTGTTATGTAACTAACTTCCAATAGTTAGTTACCAATGATTAAGTCACAAAAGTTAGTTAGAAAGTTAGTTATGAGACTAGGCCTTAGTTCTATATAAATACACAGCTCTTGTACTCTTAAAAACACTTCTTAATGATCAATAATATTCAACAAGCTTCTCTCTTCTTTCCTCTTAATCTCTCCGCATTTTTCTAATCTTAATGAGATCTCTATCATGGTGATTTAGTTCAACTTTGTCTCCTTTGTAATTATTGATAATGAATTAATGATGATCATTCCTGTAAGTGTGATTTTTTTTTAGGAATTAATTTTGATCGGAACGCTGTGATATTGAAAAAACTGGTTTTGTTTTTCCATTGTGAGCTGCAAAACTGCGAGTATTTGATCAATTATCATGAAATAAATTGGTAAAATGCTTTTGATGATGCTCAAGTTTTATACCGGGAATTATGTGGAATTGTTACTTATTAACTCTGCCAACTTTAGCTTCTCTTAAGTTTAGATGGTCCCAAGACTTTGGTAACGGAGGATTGTAAGGCACTCAAGGGTGTGGCCGAATGGTCAATGAGGTGAGTTGAGAACCATGAGGTCTATGAAGTTAATTTGTTTCACATTATTATTTGATTCTGAAAGATCATGAATAATGTTATCTTTTCCAGGCAAAAACTGCCAGCCCGAAAGAATTCAGAAGAATATTCACCATGGGCCTTCCTTTTACCGGTCATCATGGTGGTCATAAAATCTCCATATCAATTATAGTTTCTTAAAGGGAGTGCAAATTAAAGTCTAAAGTGGACAAGCAAAAGTGAACAAACAAGAGTAAAAGTGAATCCCTTTTGACTTTTTTATGTAATTACTTTTTGTGTTTTGATTTTTCTTAGTAAGAATTTTAATCTCGCCACTGCTTATAGATGGAGAAATTATTGGAAAAGGTATAACCTTGTTATCTTTGTCAATTCAATCCAGGTCATGATAGAAAAGAAGAGGAAGAGCGGAGATTTCCAGTTGGAGTGTTTAAGGTAAAAATATGGATATGATTGAGATTAATTGGTTGATTAATTAACATATAATTGCTTTTTTTCCCCACATGTCAACCATATATTAAGTGTCTAGATTTATGTCTTTTACTTATCCTAGGTGCATAGTCTTTTGTTTATATATTTAGAACTTTTCTATTAATGTGGTTAGATTTTAGTGTGTGTGGAAGTAATAGTTATTATCCTAAAATTCTCTATTAGCATGCATATGTATAAGCCTCTTTGTAAGGATATTATGTAAGTGAAATTTTCCTAATTATATCAAATGAGCTTAATATTTATCTCACTCTTCCATTCTCTTTGTGCCTATGATATTATAAAGAGTTCGCTTTATATTTCCAACTAGTGGTATCAAAATGTTGAATCAATCTTAATAGGTACTAACATGAAGATTTTGGCAGTCTCTTTGAAGATGTGTTTTCAAATTTGAGGACCCACTCAGAGGCCGGATATTTTCAAAAGAAGAGTAAATTCTCCAGATTTGTGAAAAGAATAACTCGATCGTCAAGAAGATGTAGGTGTTGAAGGACTTCACAAGATAGGAAGAGAAGACAAGAGAATCTTTCTGTGAGTTGGGTTTGCGATAGACAAAAGTTAGAAGGTAATGGAGAATGAATTTGTCATTTGTTGTAAATGTGTAAACTAAGAGGCTCCTGAAAATGAAGTTCAAATTATCAAAAAGGATTGAAAAATATGAAAAGATACAGTTAGTTTTTAGGGGGATTAATGTTGAAAATGGTAAACTTAATGTGTCCAGATTCATGTCTTTTAGTTATCCTATGAACATGATCTTTTATATTACTCATATCTAGATAACTTTATCGTATCAATGTGATTAGACTCAAGTAAGTTTGTGAAAGTACTTAAAGAAGTGTTATTCTGGAAGATTATATTAGCACCTATATAAACCCCTTTCTAAGATAATTATGTAAAAGTGGAGTTCTTCTAATGATATCAAATGAGCTTAATGTTTATCTGAGTTTTTCAGTCTTTTCTGTGCCCTATGATATTATCAAGAGTCCACTTTACATTTCCAGCAGGAAATACAAGAAAATGTAACAGTTACAGATTTTAGCGAAAGAAATTCTTCTGACTAATATGAATCATAAATTGTTCTAATGAGATAATTCAATCAATCTTTTTAGACTTGATTTCTGCTTTTGATGAGATCCATGGTGGGGGTTCAGGAGATCCTTACAATTTTTCCCAAAACAAGAAGTCGTTGCTTGGAAAGATTATGAGACTTGATGTCGATAGCACACCAAGTAAGTTGTCTTCAAGTTCATGAAAACAACTATTGTCATACGATTTGTAGTTTTTCTTATATCCATTTGTGTATGCTAACTTTGACTGTCTTGCCACTACTCTAACCTATCATAATGCGTGTTGTTAAAAGAGTCTAAACCATTATCAAAATCTTTGTAGTCCCAATTAGGAAATAGCAGACTGTCGTCTTAGTCATCTTTGCCAAGTACAAAAAGAAAAGCTCATTGCAAGTAAATGAATCATTCCTGATATTTCAACTTTGGCAGAATTTTAGCTGCTTATTTTCTTTCCAAAACCTTTGTTTGTTGATCCCCGTAGTGTCAAATTGTTTGAGAGTGACGCGTTCTATGATGGAAATGAAGCACGTTTTATTCAGTTGACTTGCCCCTTAGTTTATATGTTGGTGTCTTAGGTGCTGCAGAGATTACCAAGCTTGGTTTATGGGGAAACTACATCATTCCAAAGGATAATCCTTATATTGAAGATAAAGAGCTGCAGCCCGAAATATGGGCACTAGGAAAGCGAAATCCTTGGCGCTGCATTTTTGATTCTGCAAGGCCATCTTACTTCATGAGTGCAGATACAGGCCAGGTAATGTTCAAGAATTTTATTCTCCAAGTAATGCTAACTAGACATTATTTCTGTCCACTTTCAAGCTCCATACAGAATTTATACCAAGAATCCATAAATTTCCTCACACCATAAGTTCATAGTTGTTCTGGCTGGATAGGATGGGCGTTGAGAAGAGGGAATGTAAGTATTAGAACAAACAAGTCTTTTAGTTGCTTACTGCTGCACAGAACTTAAGTGCTTCAAACATGTATTATTGATTTTCCTCATCTTGTTCAATATCACATACGCATGTGCAAAGTAAGATAGACTATGAGACCTTTCTCTGCTCATAGTTTCTACACTAATTTTGGCCAACCTGATTCTTGCAAAGGCACCCAACTCATTTTGCGGGACTATAATGGGTATAATTTTGTTGTACATTGCTTGGCATATTTGATACAAGTCAAATGGCCACCTTAATTTTTGAAGACATGATTGGAGATCATCATTTAAAGGCTCAAGACTTGGTCACCCTGAGGGCACAAGAATATACAAGGAAGACCCATTTTGAGCACAAGCAAGGCCGTGTGTGAAAGATTGCTTGGAGCATCAAAGACTTGAGGACTCACGGTTTTGGACAACACTTAATGAGTCATGATTTGGTCATCTTCATTAAGGGTATTTTGGTCATTTCATTGGGTCCAAATGCACTCCATGGCCACCCCACCCTTTAAGGGCATTGTTGTCATTTTGCCTTGTCTTGTAATAGAATATAAATAGAATATTTTATGTCTTTTTCTCATTAGTTGTTCGTTGATGTATGACTTGAAACATGAAACACCTTTAGTTGTAGGGCTTGGAATAGCCACCACATCGAAATGAGGGTAACAAGTGTGGATATCACTTGTGTTGCAATGTTGGTTTGAGATGTTGGTGTTTAGAGGAGGTAAAGTTCCTCTTGTGTCAACGTAGGAGTTAGGTTAACCGTTGTGTGTAGTGTTCTTGTGTCAAATCTGTGACTTGTTGTTCTTGTTCCATTGTTGTTGTTCTTCATCTTGTTGTTGTTCTTCTGTTGTTGTTAACATAGTTTGTTGTTAGCTATTTTTAGGTGATAAACACATCAATACATTGTGTTCTTGTTGTTGTTTGTTGAATCCGAGTGTGGTCTTCAAAAGGATCCTCGGATCTTTGATCTTGTGGACTGATTTTGAAGTGTGTTTCGTGTTGTCCTTATAATTCTTGTATCATTTGGTATCAAAACCATCTTTGATTTTGTTCTAACAAGATCAATCTTGGGCTTGAGAGTTGAAAAAAAAATATATCAAAAAAAAAGAGTTGAAAAACTGAAAAAAATTCCAGAAAAGGAGTAATTTGCCCGTTCTTGTTGTTCTTGGCCGAGAAAGTTGTAGTTCTTGTTGTTGTCTTGGCTGAGACATGTTTCTTTGTGACTAGATCTTGTAGTGTTTTGTTGTTTTGAGTGTTTCTAGTGTTGGTTTCTTTCTCACCAACACTACAAAGTGTCCAAATCTAAGCTTGAACTTGAATTTGTTGATGTTGTTAATGTGAACAAAGTGTGGCTGATTGATGTTGTTGTTATTCTAAGCCTTGACCGTGTTGAAGGCCTTGTTGTTGTGGAGTTGGGCGTTGGAATTTATTGTTGTTCTTAGAGAATATTGTTGTTGTTCTTGGTGTTGTTATTGTGTTCTTGTTGTATTTCACCCTTTTCATCTTTTGTTAAAACAAAAAGTGAACATTAGATCCACAAAAGGTAAAAGACAAAGTTGTAGTACTTGTTGGTGAAAGACATGATCACATCACTCAAAAGACTTGACAACCACTTTTCACCTACTTTCCTTGATTTAAGGACCTTGTTTCAAGGAGAAAGTACCAAGTAGGTGAAGCTTGTTTTGAACTTGAAAATGAAGCTACAAGACCAAATTTTCCTCCATTAACCAAATCCACCATTTTCAAATTGTAGATTGGTCAAGACTTGAAATTGGAGAGTAAAATTTTGACAAAACCGAGGCCAATAGTGGACGCCACATCACTAAATTACTGTTCATGCAACATTTTGAGTTCAACTTTTAGATTTCTTAGTTTCATTTTATTGTTTCTTAGTTTCGTTTGTTGGTTTGAACACTAATTGACAACCTAGTAATCTCCTACTAGCTTGTTAGTTAGTTTTTGTGCCCGTTTGTTCGTGTTAGCATTATTTTGTGCTTTTCTTGTTTTTGAATCGTAGAATTTCTTGGTTCAAGTTCAGACATTATTTCCTTGAGTCTTCAAACAAAGAATTCATTCCGACCAAGGAGTAGACTCACCCCTCGACTCATCACGAACTACAAGCTGACTTGCAACACTTGTGAATCCAAGTGTGTAACGATCAAGTGTGTGAGAGAGTGGTGAGGTTGTTTCGAACTAAATTGTGTTTTATTTTGTAGACTTGTTCTTTTCTTTTTTTAGGTGCAATTATGATGGAACCCGCGGCTGCAAATACTATTTTGGCTAAACTTGAAGCCATTACCCATCAATGGGAAGTGATAAATGAAAGATTGGATCATATGGGAGTTCCAAGGGAGCAAGTAGGCTACCCAGACACACGTCAAGATGAAGACCGTAGCTCATGTGAGCTACGAGGTAAAAATGTTATCCCCTACACTCATATGAACGTAGTTGCGGTTTTACCTAGTGTAGGAGTGAATGAGTCTTCGTTTTGTGATACTCTTGATATTGTTAGGTCACATGAGGACCAAACTCTTGTTGTAGGTATACAAGCACTAGTTGATCCTTTAGATGACGAAATTGATTCTCCTCGTGAGAATGATTTATGTCCATCTGGTGCTAGCACTTACAACTTGACTAAGGTTTCATTACCAAGTGACGAGAGTATTCACACACTAGTTGACCCTTGTGAAAAACAAGGTGAGTCTACGTTGGTATGTGAATTGCCAACAACTAGTGAGGGTGAGCAAAATGATCAACCGGGTGCATATGATCTTGATTTGCTTGACTATTTAGAAAATCTGAGTTGTGATTGTCTTTGTGAAGATGATTTTAATTGTGGTCCTTTGTCTTCCCGTGATGGCTTGTACGTATGTGAGGACAACTCTTGTGAAAGAGAAGGTGATATGTGCTTAGAAATGCCATCTACTTTGTCTTTATGTATTTCTTATATTGGGCATATTCCTAGTGGAAACTTTGAAACTAGTAGTAAGTGCATGCATGGGAACCCTTTATTTGAAGTTGACTTATGGAACACCTTTCTCAACCCTCTTTTAGTTCATGATATTTTCAATAGTGATAAAGAAGGCTTGCTTAATTTCGAGGATGACACCCTAGGGGAAAGTGAGAGTGGCCGAGACCTAAGCCCTTGGTTATGTCTTCCATTCGATCCCGGTAACTTCTTAGGGTGTGAAGGATGGATAATTGTTGGTTGGTCCACTTGTTTGAGTGATATTGTTATATGTGTTAGGTGGACTTTACTTTCAATTAGGACATCACCCCTTGATGGTGATTCCTTTCGCCAACTCCTTTGTAATTTTTTTTCTAAGTCCCTCGTGATTACAACAAAGGACGTATGGTTATATCTCAAGTGTGTACCTCCTTGGCATGTTGATGTTGTTTATTGTACTAACTCTAACCCTCATGTCATGAGGATGTGGTTCTTGTTTGTCTTCTTTTTGTTCTTGCAAGGTTTGGATTCAAGGTCGAATCCTTTTCAAGAAGGGAAGGATGATACAAGTCAAATGGCCACTTTAGTTTTTGAAGACATGATTGAAGGTCATCATTTAAAGGCTCAAGACTGGTCACCCCGAGGGCACAAGAATATGCAAGGAAGACCCGTTTTGAGCACAAGCAAGGTCGTGTGTGGAAGATTGCTTGGAGAATCGAAGACTTGAGGACTCATGGTTTTGGACAAAACTTAATGGGTCATGATTCGGTCATCTTCATTAAGGGTATTTTGGTCACTTCATTGGGTTCAAATGCACTCCATGGCCACCCCACCCTTTAAGGGCATTGTTGTAATTTTATCTTGTCTTGTAATAGAATATAAATAGAACATTTTAGGTCTTTTTCTCATTAGTTATTCATTGATGTAAGACTTGAAACACGAAACACCTTTAGTTGTCGGGCATGGAATAACCACCACACCGAAATGAGGGCAACAAGTGTGGATATCACTTGTGTTGCAATGTTGGCTTGAGACGTTGGTGTTTAGAGGAGGTAAAGTTCCTTTATTAATTTTTTTTTTTTAAATTGCGTCCAATGTTGGACCCAAAAATAGTTTTTTTTTTTTTTAAATAACGTCTAATGTTGGACCCAAAAATAGCAAATTCAAGTACTTTTTTTGCAAAGTCCTATACATGGCAAAATCATAAGAATTTTTTCCATTACACATATCGTAAGAATATTTTTCATTGTTGAAATGGCAAATTCACATACTTCTTTTGCAAAGTCCTAGACATGGCAAAATCGTAAGAATTTAAAATGGCAAATTCACATAGTTATTTTTCAAAGTCCTAATTAAATTAGACAATCCTATTAACATAGTTATTTTGCAAAGTCCTATACAGGGCAAAATCCTTCTCTAATTTAATTTGGACAATCCTACATTTAACCCCAATTTTTTTTAATACAATTCAAATTAAATTTGGACAAGCCCTTCTATAAATACGATTGTAGTTTGCTATTTTCTTCGTCTCCTCCTTTCTCACTCCTACTCTCGTGTTGTTTTCTTCATCACGATCAAACTATTTCCTGCATCACCATCAATTTCTTCTCAATTTTTTTTCTTCAATTTCTTTCGATAATTCACCTTTTTACTTATGTTAAACATAATATTAATTGTTATGCCAGCTTAAAAGCTATTTTATTTCCGTTTGTTTGTTTGTGGTTTACTGTTCACTTACCATTGCTTACATTCTTAGTTCATCTACTTTTTTTGTTCATGTTTGCGTCTATTTAGTATCTCTTGTTTCTTCTCCTACTATTTTGTTAATCTACCAACAAGATTCACATATTCAGGTAAAATTATATGATCTCATATAATACATTTAATTATATAATCATTTGTTACTGTTATCATAACTTTGATTTTTAAGAATATTAGTGCAATGGGTTCAAATATCGAATCAGCAGACTCAATGACTGAATCAGCCAATAATTATCGAATTAACTGATTCAATTACCGAAGTGGTGCCTCTTAACACAGTGAAGATCAATGATCGCACCTCCATAATAAAGATCTTGGTTATAGGATGTCAAGCAACAAAAGAATTTACTCGATCAATGAGTGGCACTCGAAAAACTTTCACATTCGTCGATGAAGGGGTACTTAATTCATCAACCACTCCACTTATTTATGGATAATGTTCTTCTACTGTTCTACTTTTCAAGAACCATCTATATTATCAAATCAAGTGTTGTCGTTTTTTGTTACTTAAGGCATTCTCAACAATAAACGATCCAAAGAGAAAATTTTCTTTTATACTGTATCAAGTTTAAAGACGCTAATAAGGGTATGAGGAAGAGCCCTTCGTGCCTTAAGGCTTCTTTCAATAGCCTTCCTTAGTGTTGTGGATTTTCTCAAATATAAAAAAAAAAATTCAAAACAAACCAATAAAAGGTCGGGGAGAGGAAAAAACAATCCATTATCAATCAAGCAGCTATGCTCATTAAGAGCTTTTGGCAGTGTAATCCAAAGCAGTAAAGAAAACCATCAATAGTGGATATCTGGCCCCTATACCTCTATTTTCAAATTTACTAATATTTCTTTATTATTTTATGAAAAGCAACAGTGATTGCAACTTAATTATACAAGGAAAATAAACATAAGAAGACATATACACTATGTAAAAACATAAAAGGAAATGTGTTTAAAGTAGAATTTCAAGTGTGTAATACCTACTTATTCTTTATTAATTTTCTATTTGTCTTGAGTGTCTTGGTTGCTTGGACGAATCCCACAATTACCTGCAACTCATCCAATTACTTCACCCGGAAAGAAAATGACAAATACAGCAGTCA
This sequence comes from Capsicum annuum, assembly GCF_002878395.1. Lineage (NCBI taxonomy): Eukaryota > Viridiplantae > Streptophyta > Magnoliopsida > Solanales > Solanaceae > Capsicum > Capsicum annuum. The sequence continues at coordinate 9,843,217 of NC_061117.1, forward strand.
GTAGAGTGTATAATTTGAAAAACCAGGAGCATAATATGGCATAAGCACAGGATCAACAAAGTGTTTACAAGTATCAAGAACGATAATGTGGAAGAACATTATGCCAAAATTGACTAATCACTTTAGATGGCATACTTAATAGAAGTTGGCACAATACAAGCACCAAATTTCTTATACTAAGAATATGGTGAAACTTGAAAGGAAAACCCTGAACAGAAGTACGGAAAGATACCTAAAACTCGTGTTTTATGGAAGTGCCAGGAAATTATCAAGCTAGATTAACATCATATTAAAATAGATCAAATAAAGAACACACAGAAGCAGCAGCATGCAGATAATTAAGAATGTACCTGGGATGTGAAGTGCCTTCGGACAACATCAATTAGCTGCTCCTTCAAGGGGTTAGGTATGGCTTCACTCTATTCAGATGACTAGAAAAGAAGTTGGAAATGAAGTTACTCTCACTTACTAATAAAAATGATGATCAATAAACTAATGGTTACTGTAATCAACTTACAAGGTTAAAGTGTTGCCAATATCTCCACAGTGCAGCCATCTCGAGTTTGCTTAGGTCAACCTTCTGTTAGATGAAGTAAAATTTTCTTTAGATGATTATTGAAATTTAATGGTCAAGTCAAAGTAATGTCTATAAAAAAGACAGCTTCATACCATGGACCCATGGTGAGTAGAAATAGATCCTTTCGACTGTGAGTCAAACGAAAGGTAGCGACTCATGGCTTTGTGAGATGACCCAAACAATTTATGGGCGCGATGTCTTGACCTATGGGACTTCTTTGTATCATCGGATGCTAAAGAAATAGAAAGCAAATAAATCACATTACTTTACATAAGGGGTGGGATAAATAACTGATCATAACAAAGAGTAAAGAACTAGACAAACTAGGTTAGATCTGTGTATTAGCTTTTTCTTACTCAAGATAGATCAACATATCTACTGACGGAAACACCTTCTCTACCTCTAATGTAGGAATTACACTCTACTGTCCCAGATCCATTTTGTAGGATTATATTGAGTATGTTATTTTCATCGTTGTTAGTTTTTCTCTATAGATAACACACCTCAATCAGAGAATATCAATTATGATCTCTACATAGAAAAGGAAAAAATTAGGAAAAAAAGAAAATCGACCAAGAACGACATAATTTAAACCACCATCTCATATTTTAGTTTTAATCAATAGCAAATATACCATAGGACGAAGAAATTAATTATAGGCTCAATATTTTACCGTATTTGTTTACTTTAGTATATGATCAACCCATCAATCGATGTTGAAATCATGCAAAGCAGCTGAAAGCCTCCCAAAACATCACAATAGTTAGGAGCACTGCAGCTTCAAACTTTTTCCGAACAGCAAATAGCTTTTGATATCAGCGAGCAAATAAAATGGAATGAACAGATATCATCTTAACTTTATATTAGAGATTTCATTAAGCTTGGATCAAGAATATATTCCAAAAAGAAAGCCATTATCTTGGTTTGAAAATTACAAATCTTTTTAAGACTTATCTCCAAGAGACGCACAGAAATTGAGATAAGAATGTCAAAGTAACTGCTACCTTATAATAAGCAAGAATCCACTCAAAAGTTCACATCACTATGGTAACTGCTACCTTATAATAAGCAAGAATCCACTCAAAAGTTCACATCACTATGGACTATCACAGGTGCACTAACATGTGGATACTATAGCCATTTCTGAAGAGCCACATAAGGTTTTAAAATTTCATATTATAAAGAACTGCAACAAAGAACTGCAGTATACAACAAAAAATACCCAATGCAATCCCAAAGGTAGGGTTTGGGACAGGAAGGGTAAGACGTACACACATCTTAATCCTACCTTTGTAGCGTAGAGAGGTGGTTTCGATCGACCCTCGGCTTGAAAGAGAAGTTATTCGGAGAAGAGTTGCAGGAAGAAAAAAATAACACTAAAATATTAAGATACAGAAGGACTGCGTCATGTTTACATAAAATATCCATACTTTATGAAATACCCATGTTCAGCAGCTGTTCCGAGTCTTTCACATGGTACAAGCCATTCACTTAATGAACTCCTTCCTTTTCTACTAACAATATACTCTGTGTTTTTAGGATCATTGCTTAAAGAACTCAACAACGTAATAACTTTAGCACTTGGAGCTTTAATCAATGATGACTGAGGTACTACAGTGCCATCATATTCCAAGAATATTGCCCTTCTCTGTGTCTTCCTATATGAGGAGACCATGTTATCAATAGACAACTTTCTAAAAATTGGAGAAAGAGAATAATAATATGTTGATATTTATACTAGAAAGAAAATAGAGGACACTTGTTGTAATTCAACATAACAGAAAGGATAAGGAACCTGTGAGATACTTGAATTTAAATGGGGGTCTTTATAAAAGTTCACCAGAAAGTCTTCTCCGTATGTGGCTATGCGAAATGGTCTTGTAGGCCTAAATGAACAACTCAAAACTCTCCTTAAATGACCATCAAATTCACCCACACTTGTTCCCGAGTCCTACCTGCCCAAGATAGTTTATCAAACAACGACATTGAATATGCGTAGATAAAAATCTTAGGACATGAAATACAAATAGGGAACTTAAAAAATATGCTCACTACACCATTGTCGACGGAAGGAATATGGTAAAAAAATTAAAGTGATTGAGCGATATACAAAAGAAAATAAGTTCTCAAACAAAATGAAGAATCTCAAATGTAACTATTCTTTTACCATCATATTGATGCTTGTAGACATGTGCCAACTTGGCAATTAATAGTCGTTAACCATTATAATATAAGTCAACCTTGAATTAAAGAAGAGCTCGATAATGGAACTGGCTTGGTTAAACATCCTAATGTCCCTTTATTTTTCTACTGAACAAGTTTATGCAATCTTTAGAGAACTTCATTGTTCTATGAACTAATAAATTGGATCAAAGACTGGAACCTCTTTTGCTTGGACAATCTCTTCTAGTAGCAAGGTTCCATCTAAACCTATTAAAGCTTCCATTTCAAAACTCAAACCTGTATTGTATGAACGACTAAAACGATGTTACATAAGGCACAACATAACTCAAGAAAGAGTAAAAAAGGAGCAAATACAGTAATATCATAAGAATATGACTTCAAATAAGTACATTGATATATGTAAGCAACCAAGAATGTGGATAAGTTCCTTGTCATCTATTCCATAATGTGAGAGGCACTTATACGTTTACTGCTATACTTATTATAGAATAATCAAAAGAGAAACTCTACCCATCCCTAAAGATAGGCTATGCTATTTACATTATGTAGAAGTGTCCATATGCATTCTCTAATACTACATAAGTCAAAACCACCTAAATCAACTATAACTCGAAGATACATTTACAACATAAAAAGAAAATGTTCTTCTATTGCTAATTAACTCTATTAGCAAAAATAGAGTTAATGTCCATAGACAATGCAGGAAAAATAAAACAGGCAGTGGAAAGACTCAGAAAACAAAAGGCAAGTGAATGCTTAGGAAAATCATAACAATTGGCAGTGAACATTAGAATATCGTACCGAGGCATGCCATACTATTTACTATAAGCACACTAATACTTGAGATTGAATGCATTTCGAAGAATTAGTACCAACTCCTAGAATTGGTGAGGCCGACCTAAATATCTCGAAGAATGTAACCACTCCCTTCAACACCTACTTTTTAGGCTGATTGGGAACAACATCACCCATTTGACTGCGTGCACAAATCAAAACTTTGTCAATCTAGCAACTTCCCCCCCCCCCCCCCTCCCAATTTTTATGGGAGCAAATTTTGGCTTAGACAAACACAAATACTATACAAATTACAACAACAACATACCCAATAAAGTGCACACAATTCATACCACTACCTCAAATGAAGTAGAGAGGTTGTTTTCGACATACTCTAACTTAAGACAAATAAGAAAAACACAAAATCAACAAACAAAAATGGAATAACACCCCAATAGAAAAAAATAAATAAACAACAATAGAATCATCTTATACAATATACAACACAAACTTAGAAAAATAAATACAAGTTAATTACCTGCTTACTGGTAACCCCAAACAAAGCAGTGCATGCATAAATAAATGTCGAGACGTTTCAAAAAATAATTTCTAAAATGACATGCAAACATCAACACATTCATGAAGTACTAAAGAAAAAAAATCCAAAATCTCCAAACTAAGATGCTTATGTACACACTACACACAAATACAAGCTCACAAAACAGATATAAACAACTACACAAAAAGAAATCAACGCCTTTTGACCCTAATCGCAGTTAATCGGAATAAATTGAGGTTGAAGAAAAAGAAAGCTCACAGTGAATAAATGTTAAATCTCACTGAGAAATTGAAGATCCTAAACCCAAAATGACTTACTTCTTTCATTGGTCAGGACAAGAGCTCTAATATAGCAAAATGACCATTTGCAAATAAAGTAAACTTGGTTGTTCTGCCATCCCCTGAATTAGCTAAAGAAGTTCTACACACATAAAGTGTTGAATTTAGATCAAGAACAAGAAATGTTGTTTTTGATATCTTTACTGGAAAAGGTCAATATATGATTTTTACTATTTATGGTGAGCATTGGAGGAAAATGAGAAGGATTATGACTATACCCTTTTCAATCTCAATTCGTGTTGGTACCCAGAAATGAGGATGAACCTTCATGATTTTAGTCTTGGAAAAAAAAAGAATAAATATTAAAAACCCTTTTATAAATATTGGGTCAAGAATGTTTTTTAAATTTAATATGAAAGAACAAAAATTGTGGAAGGGTAAAGAAGCTATGCAGAATTTGCACATTTTTTTTTATATGAATAAAGTGTAGTGGAAATTCTTGGCTTTGTAAGGAAGAAAAAGAAGAGTAACAAAAGGAAGAAAAAGAAGAGTACTTTAGACAAAATACGAATTTCATTTGTTTACTTTCCTATTTGTATTTTTTTTTTATATGCTTAAATATTGGGCCGACGGGTTTGGACCATACTTTACTTATTATTTTGCTTTCAAAATACATGTTTATATATTTGAAATTTAATATAAATTTTAGGGAAAAGGATCTATAACACTTTTTAAAATAAATAGTCCAATTTTAAAAACTTCCCAAAAAGTGGCCAGTCAGATAAACTATTATTGTTTTACAGTCATTTTCTAATTTGGGTCATTTTGGCCTACGTATTTCATATACAGTCCATATACAATACTGGTATAGTCTATATACAATATTGATACAGGATTCAACTTGTGCAATTCGACCCTTTTACAAATATTTCAATTTTTTTTTGCTATAAATTTTTTAACTGATCAAATATTCTACTTCTTTTAATTGTTTAGAAATGACAATTAAATTATATAAAAATGATATAATTGTTAAATAGAATATGTATCTATATAAGATATATGTATACAAATTATATAGTTCTATTAAATATGTATATGCATAAAATATATATAAAAAATATATATAAAGTGTATGAAAATTATATAATTATTGTATAAAATAGGTAAAAAAAATGTATAGTTATTATATAAATTGTATATCAAAACTGTATAATTTTCATATAGAATATTTATATGTATAAGATATGTATAGAAACTATATAGAATGTCTGTAAAAGGGGTATAGAACAAGCCAATAAATTGAAATGGCTAAAAAGTGAAATTTAAATTTCATGGTCATTTTCATGGAAATAGTTTAATCTGAAATGTCGTTCCTATCCCCTCCACTAAATTTTATTCTCTAGTTATCAACTTATATGAAGTGTTTTAAATCTATATAAATTTTTAAAATTAATTGTTACGATTTATGTTTGAATAAACATATAGGAATAATTGAATTTCACTTAGTTACAAGCAAGAAATGATAATGACGAAATGAAAATTATACAAAAAAAATATTTATTTTTATTATATAGGGCTATACGAACTTGAACCGTAGACCTTCTCGGTAAAAACAGATCAAACTTTTACATTTAAGAAAATAAGTATAATGACTTAATTCATCTTTAATCAACTACACTGTTTATATTGAAAATTTAAAGTTATATTTTTTTAAAAAAAAATTGTACTTACTAAAATAACATACGCACAACTAATATATTAATATATCTTTAATTTTGTATACATTTATTCTTAATGAACGCTTCATACACGTCTACATTGGATGGATCTTACATGAAAAAAACTTTGGTTAAAGAAGATGAATTTCAAAGAATACAAGACAGGAGAATCTACATCAACATCTTATTCCATATGCACCAACCAAATGTTCTATAAATATATATATTTTTAATATTCTGTAAATTATATATATTTTAAATACATGAAAAAAATTTCTTCTTATCAACACAAACGTCACTTAACATGTTGCAGAGTTATAATTATTTAAAATATCTAAATATTTTTTCAGAATAAAAACAATTCTTCCTAACGTACATAAAATTAAGGAAAAAATTAAAAAAAAAATCAGCCAAGAACGACATAATTTAAACCACCATCTTATATTTGAGTTTTAATCAATAGCAACTATACCATAGCACGAATTCAATTACATAATCTTGTCCCTATGTATTCGTCTTTCTTAATCAAGAATCACTAAAATGAGCATCAGTCATACATAATCAGGAATTCAATTACAACCTTGTCCCTATGTATTCGTCTTTCTTAAGACCCATATCATCAGTCACCCCCTGGACCGCTAAAACTTTTGAAAGAAAAACAATATATATGCATACACGACCATACTCTCTTAAGATAAATTCAAGCAATTTGGAGTTCAGACAAAGTACAAATAGTATCATGAGTTGCATAAAAATGATAGAAGATTTTTTAACAGGTTCGGCAATAGCTCAAACTATGTATTTGTGTTAAAAATTCATATTTGAAAAGTATAAGTTATCTGTTCAAAACAAAGAAAACAGTCCTGTCCTAGAATTCAGGTTTGTTGCTTGGATCTTCAAGAATGCCATGGGATGCGTGTCGAATCCTCCAAAAGTAGTATATTTTGGAGGATCCAACACAGGTACCGCTGCATTTTTGGAGGATCTGAGCAACATAGAAATTCAAAACATATAAACTTAATATCTCGAATTTGCCTCTGAATCTTAGCACAAGAAAAATTCTAGCATTTTCTCGTACTGCAATGTACGGGTCAAACAACCGCCAAACTCTGAAAGCAAATATTTTTTGAAGTGAAGTTGGGAAAAAGAGGAGGGATGCACTAGGTTTCAAACACATACCTGTGCACCATAAATCACAAGGCTAGTGTAAACCACTGCTAAATCGAAAATTAAATCAGAGAAACCATTACAATTATGACACTGATAACATGTCACTCATAGCTAGAGAAAAACAACTATTCAAGAAAACTGAATTAATTGCAACTCTGCAATGTTTTCTCCGAAGTTGTAATTCACGTATGACTTCCTTTAGAGGGAAAGTAGAAAAGAAGTAAAATACCTTTCCAAGACAAGGGCGGTGGTTGTGGCGACTACTGCCTGTCATTTAAAAGTAGATGAAGTTAAACCAGATACTCGACAGAAATGCTATGTTGCACAGACTTTCAAAAATGCCACTGGGTGCACGGATCCTTCAAAAGTAGTGCATTTTTTGAGGATCTAACATGAGTGCGGCAACACTTTTGGAGATTCCGAGCAACATAGCAAAAACGAAAAGGCCAACAAAGCTGGTTTATTGTGAATAACTAAATTTTCTTATTATTGACTAATCTGGGATTGAAGCATTCATCAGTTTATCATAAAATATTGGTAACCTAAATATAGACCCTTATCGTCCTACCCTTCACAAAATTCACGCATACCAAGATCTTTAAAATGCACCGGACTGGCGTTTGCAATATTATGCTACTTTCCCCAACTATGAAAGAGAAATAGAATACATTACCAAAAAATGAGAAATAATTTCCTTTTCTGTATAAATTTTGCACCATTGAAATACTTCTCAATAATTCTGTTTGGTACATCCTCATCAAAAATAAATTCGTAACTATTAGAGACACAATTCAATCCAATAATGATAGCAAATTTCCTAGGAGTAAAATTAAGAGAGGTGCCATTAGACATAAAATCAACATCTATGTAGATTTGACTGAATCAAATGTTTATAGACATTATATAAAGAGTTATGCACCATGTCATAGTGGGAAAAATATACACTCGGACTCAATTCTATACCAAGGGGAAATGGGATCAATCTAAAATTCTCTTCTTCAACATTGAATGCAGCTATGCTATTGTCTTCATAAAGGTTTACAGCAAGTAAATGACCCTATCGATATGAACACAATTGTTCGCAGGGAAGAATCTTACATCACAATGGATTTCTCTCCATGACTTGTCTATCCCTAGAGTGAAAATACTCCAATGTAGAATTTCACCATAAGCCCCTTTTGAGCACATCTAACTTCTAACAACATATCTAGACAATTTTTCCTTTGACAACCTTCTAGCTGCTTCTATTTCTATTCCATACCTCAAATTCAAATATCTCAGCTGACATGCAAATATCAAGACATTAAAATTGACAAGATTAAGCATACCTAACATATATTATATGTAAATATCAAGCAAATCATACCTGAAACAAGAAATTAAACCAAAATGGATTTAAAAAATCAAATCATGAAACATGCAAAGCAAAAAGAGAAACAAAAAATCATAAAACAAAACTGGTTTTAAGAAATTCAACACATAGAAAATGTAAAGCAATAATGGTTAAAGAAATTCAAATCTTCAAACGTGTTAAGTATAAAAAATGAAGGAAAAGGGAAAAAAAAATAGGAAATTAAAGTAGGAAGATAATCTTCAAAATTTGGTCTACCAAAATTCAACTTCGACCTTGATGATTTCAGCTTACTCATCACATAATAATATGTATAGTATTAGTAGTAGAAAGAAAATGTTTTAGGAAAACAGAGAGTTAAGTGAGAAGAAACTAAAGCTTCTAGAATTCTCCTTTTTCTTGCAAAGTACAGGTAGTATTGGTTTACTTTTCTAATTCATTTTTTTTTTAATTTTTAATGATAGGGTTTCGATCATCCATTACAATTTAACTTTTTAATATGCACGTTTATGTGTATACATTTTTTTTAAAGTTAGTTGCAAATTTTACTCTCACTTATCAATTTGTATAAAGTATTTTTAAATGTGTGCAAAATTTTAAATTAATTTGTACAATTTATATTCTAAACTAAATTATGTGTTTTCTGTTATTACAAATTATTTCATTATGAGTGAAATAATTTTTTTTTATTATTACTAAGTACATAAATGTATATATGAATTTTTATAGAATAAACATATAAATATGAAATATACTTTTCCAGTTATTATGAGTGTATAAAAATGCTATTTATTAATCCATTAGGTAATTAGTAAAAAGAAAAAATCTCCCATATAATAGAAACAATGGAAATACAACAACAACAAAAAATATATATGGAAAGTAAAGTTCTTAGAATGACGATGAAAATAGTATAGGTATGTAAATTGTTTCAAACATAATTACATTTTACATAAAGTACAAATATACAGAATTCTAAAAATAAAAATAACTTTTTAAAAGAAAATTTTTTTTAAAAAATAGAAAATAAGTATAATGACTAAATTCACCTTTAATTAACTACACTTTTTATCTTAAAATTTTACGTTGTTTTATTATTATTTTCTACTAGATAAAATCACATAGTACAACTAATATATTTTTTATTACATTTATTCTTAAAAAAAATGGATACACGTGCAATGCACGTCACTTAAACTAGCATATATATATATATATATATATATAGTATTCATTTATAATTAGAATTTTGTTTGAGGAATATTGAAAAAGATAATTTTGTCTATTGTTGTTAATGTAGATTTTAGGTTTGAAAATTTTCCATTATACCCTTAATTTATTATCGCGTGTTTCCCAAATATATTAGGGAGACTCCCAATTTTGAGAGTTTTCGTATAAGCGAAGGTGAGTTGTGAAGGGGAAGACCAATGCCTCGATACAAAGACGAGGCTCCTGCAGTCCGTGTTTACACAGTTTGTAATGACTAATGAATCCAAGTTCATCTCTGTCTTCTAAATTATACTAATTTGTTCGATAATTTGTGATAATGTTATGGATTGATTATTGTGCAGATATTTGATGGTGAGGAATGTTCCGGCATTGGGTTGTGCTGATCATCTCTCTCAACTATTCTCTACTTACGGTCAAATCCAAGAATACACCCTCTCCATTCCTGTTTTTGGGGTTATCGTTATCGTAAATTTAAAGTCTTTTGGTAGTTTTTATCTTGTGAGTTCTTTACTGTATTGGAAACAGCCGTGGTATGGTCTGTGTACTCTTACCCTCAATTTGTGGGTATGTTGTTGTTGTGTCCTTTTCTATATGAATCCTTGCTTTGAATCTTTAATGTTCTTAATAGAGTACTTTTTAACTCTATTTAGTTTGTTCTCAAAGGAGTATGGCAGATGATCCTCTTCCTATCCGATGATTTCGTCAGATTTTCTATTTCTTCTACTTATGTTGCTTCTTTTCATGGACTGCTTTGGGTTATTTTTCCTTCATTAGAGCGTCTACGAGAAATAGCCTCTCTATCGGTCTGTTGCATACACTCTACCCTCCTCAGAACCCACTTTATGGGATTATACTGGTTGGTTATCATCCTTAGATATTTGTCGATAAACAGTAGTAAGACGAGAGAAAGAATCCAAAAAAGTCACAAACTCATTATCACCATCACCCAATAAAGAAAGAGTAGGGGCAGGCCCCCGTGCTGTCGGAGCAAGGCACAGGAAAGTTAATAAAGATAATACTCAGCTACTTCCATTTAAAACTTAGATCAAATTCTCATTTCTGTTTGGCCGAAGTGTTTGGCATTTCCTTCTCCGTGCCCGCTCAGTCTTCGCTGACCTATCGCATGGTAAAAAGAAGAAAGTACGATCAAATAAGAATGGATATTTTGTCCCAAATGTGCTGAACTTCTTATAATCTAGCCACACTAACTATTAACATTACACGATCTTATGCCTCTGTAATATCAATTGTGACACTGCCAAGTTGATATCTAGCTAAAAGTATCACTGTTATGGGTGTCATTTGGAAGCCAATTTTTGGTTTAACTGTCAAAATATTTTAACTGATGGTGCACCGACTACTAATTACTCCCTTTATTTCATTTTATTTGTTTGATTTTATCTCGTGATTTTAAACTAAAGATATGTAAAATGTATTAAAATTTCCTTTGTCTGGTGATCTTAGATATGCCATATAAAAAGTTGGACTTAAAGAGTTATGAGTTATCAAAAAAGGAAAGAGGCATCTTTTTGAAACAGATAAAAAATAAAGTAGGACTGTTGGAGTTGTAAGGTTAACTTCAACTCTTTGAAGTGAAAACAAAGAAAGAAAGAAGAGAACAAATTAATTTACTGCACAAAGGATGATTTTTCATTAATCTGAAGTGATGCTTAAATACTAAAAAAATGCAACAACTAAAGCCTATAATTAAGCCACTACTTTGTACATGATTCCATGATCAGCAATATCCACTAACTAAAGCCAATAATTAAGTTACTACTTTGTACATGATTCCATGATCAACAATATCCAACACAACTAAACCACTAACATTTAAAAATCAGCCACTAAATTAAGTTAAGAGAACATGGCTTAAAGAAACTAGATAATGTCCAACATGGCTAAAAAAACTAGATAATGTCCAACAACTACTTCAACTTTTAATGCAGTAACTGAGGCAATCAATCAACACTCCTCCTTGCTTCAGTTGCTGCAAATTTTAAGTCTTTCTTCGAAAAATTCAAATCTGCTCATTGGCAAGGCTTTGGTAAGCATATCTGCCAGTTGAAGATCCGTCTTGCAGTATTTTTTTTCATCCGGTGTCCAGTACGCATATTGGAGTCTGACTAATCCGGATTCGCACCGCGTAGGGCCCTATTCGGGGGAAAGCGCTCCCTTTGAGTGACGAAGTTTGGTGAGGACCAGTCATATCTGTCTGGATTAATTTTAGCTTTTCAGTGGCTCTCCAGGTTGCTTTCTTGAAAGAAAGTCTTGCTTTCTTGTCAAATTGACAAGTTCTATAATTTGATATTTCGGCTTCAAGATTAGGCAGCCCTCGAACCAGATCTTTCTTTTGTGAGCTAATTATAGCAGCATGGTTGAAATGTCTGAGTTTTTTGTGCAGAACTTATGCATTGATCTTAGTTGTAGAATAAGCTTTTTGCTCATGATCTCAAAGATCCAATATAAAGCTCCTTCCCTTCATTACCTTGAATAAGTTTCTGCCATCTTCATCCTTGATTTGACAGTAATTGGATTCAAAGAGAAGTTTGAAACCATTCTCAAGCATCTGGCCAACACTTAACAAACTATGACTAATATTATGTACAAAAACACATTTTTGATTAGTTTTGTACCTGAGGAGCATTTCATTTCCACAGTACCTTTGCCTTCAGCAGAAATATAGTCTTCATTATCAACTTGTATTTTGGAAATTACTGAAGTATCCAACTCTTTAAAGAGATCACGATCAAATGTCATGTGGTTTGTGCAACCACTGTCAATAAACCACTTGTCACTCCAGTAGCTAGTTTCTAAACATGTCGCTACAAAGAGTTTCTCTTCATCTTCCTGATTAGGTACATGTACATCATTAGTTTGCTGAGTGTTATTCTTGCAAACCTTCTGATGATGTCCCATCTGCTGACATTACTCACATTTTTGGTCTGGACTTCTCCAGCATTTGAACGGTGGATGACCCTTCTTTCCACAATGCTTATAAGGAGGAAAATCATGTTTCACTCCCCAATGGATCCCAGGAGAATGAGAACCTGAGTTTTCCTTATTGTTTCACTTTTTCTTCCTTGATCTCTCTGGTTTGATTGAACTTTTACAGGTAGTGCACCCTCAACAGATCCTTCAGACCTTATAAGTCTTCTCTGTTCGTGTACCTGCAAAGCATTCTATAGTTCTGCCAAACTAATTTGTGACAAATTCTTAGAATTTTCCAATGCGAAAATAGTTGTTTCTAACTATTCGGGGACTGTTACTAGAATTTTTTGAACCAATCTAGAATCAGGAAATGCAGTGCCAAGTAATCTTACATTGTTGGCAATGTTGAGTAATCTATTAGAATACTCTTTGATTGTCTCTGAATCCTTCATCTTCTGAAGTTCAAATTCTCGAATCATGTTAACAGTACGCATATCTTTGATCCGTTCATCTCCTTCATATTCTTTCTTTCGGAAATTTCAAACCTCAAAAGCTGATTTCAATGTCATAATCCTGACAAAGATTTCAGATGAGACTGCAACGAATAACATTGCTCTAGCCTTTTCTTGTTTTTTTTCCTTGTGATTCCTCATCTACGCCATGGTTGGATTTTCAGGAAAGGGAGGAACTTCGTAGTCCTCCTCAACAGCTTCCCATAAATCGTTTGCCTCCATATGTGCCTCCATTCTTGCTACCAAGACATGATAGCCTTCACCTTTGAAGATAGGTGGTGCTAGTACAGTGAAAGGAATCTCTAAATCCATAGAAGAAAAAACAAGAAGAGAAAGATATGTTTGAAGTGAAAACAAAGAAAGAAAGAAGAGAACAAAATTAATTTACTGCACAAATCTTGTTTGAAGTGAAAACAAAGAAAGAAAGAAGAGAACAAAATTAATTTACTACACAAAGGATGATTTTTCATTAATCTGAAGTGGTGCTTAAATACTAAAAAAATGCCATGACTAAAGCCTATAATTAAGACACTACTTTGTACATGATTCCATGATCAGCAATATCCAACACAACTAAACCATTAACATCTAAAACTCAGCCACTAAACTAAGTTAAGAGAACATGGCTTAAAGAAACTAGATAATGTCCAACATGGCTAAAAACAATTGGATAATGTCCAACAACTACTTCAACCTTTACTGCAGTGACTGAGGCAATTAATCAACAAGGACAAACAAATTGAAATGGATGAGTAATTTTTATTTTTATTTTCTTACATTGTACCAAGAAAATGCAGTGTGTACTTGTCTCTGTCTCATTTTGATGAGGCTGTCTTCTCCTATCAAAAGGCACTTACTGTTTTCAAATCATCCAGGGGTGACAACTATCCTTCAGTTGCATCTGTCTTTGTAAGGCTGGCTGACCTATGCTATAAGATAGGAAAACTGAGGGAATCCAGATCCTATTGTGAAAATGCCTTGAGAATATATGCAAAACCTATGCCTGGAACGACTGCAGAAGAGATTGCTTGTGGGTTGACAGAAATTTCAGCTATTTATGAGTTATTTAATGAACCTGACGAGGCATTGAAACTCCTGCTCAAAATAATGAAACTTTTGGAGGATAAACCAGGACAGCAAAGTACGATTGCTGGCATTGAAGCACGGATGGGAGTTATGTTCTATATGGTTGGAAGATATGAAGAGGCACACGACTCCTTTGAAAATGCTGTAGCAAAACTCAGGGCTGGCGGTGAGAGAAAGTCAGCGTTCTTTGGGGTTGTTTTGAATCAGATGGGATTGTCTTCTGTTCAGTTGTTCAAAATAGACGAGGCTGCTGAATTATTTGAGGAAGCAAGACAAATTTTGGAACAAGAGTGTGGTCCTTGTCATCATGATACCCTTGGTGTCTATAGCAATCTTGCAGCAACTTATGATGCATTGGGAAGGTAATGTCATTTTTAAAAATGTTGACTTAAGTATTTGGATGAACCTTGCTGATTAATCCACTAATTCATTAAAACTGCATTGCATATATACTACTTTTCTTGTAACATTTGGAAACTAATTATCCCGTAACTGTTTAGCTTTCATTTTGAGAAGCATTATTATAATAGCTCTTTAGTGCTTACGGTATCATGTTTCTTCTGTTGGGATTTTGACTACAAATTTGAGGCGTCACAAGTTCTCTATTTTCAGTTTCTTTCCCTCTTGCTACAATGATCGGAAATTATTCGTTGGGGTATTTAACTTATCATCAATCAATAGTCTCGTGAAATAAGTTTACAGCAGCCACATCTTTTTCTTGATGATCTGTGAGGAACCGTTACAAGCCTCAGGAGTGTTGAATAAATCCATTGGTCCTAATATAATAAAGAAGATGCTAGATAAGATTCTTTTGAGAGGGGAAAATTGTACTCCCTCCGTTTAAAAAAGAACGACCTACTTTGACTTGACACAAAATTTAAGAAAATAAAGAAGAATTTTGAATCTTGTGGCCTTAAATTAAAGTTGTATCAAATGTACCAAAATACCCTTTAATCTTGTGATCCTAAACATGTCATGGAAAAAGTTGAAATTAAAGTATTGCCAAAAAGGAAAAGGGGTTATTTTTTTTTAAACAGACTAAAAAAGAAAGTTGGTCATTCTTTTTTAAACGGAGGGAGTAGTATTTTGATTTTGAGTGTATATATTGGACTCTGTCCTACTTATTCGGGATTGAGCCATAGTAGATCCATCGATTGATATATTGTAATCCATCTATTTGAAAAAGCATAACGTTACTACTATTGAAAAGTGAAAGAGTTATTCTTAATGTAATCTTTAACTATGTAATGTCTTATTAAAGGAAGTTAGATTTCTGTTTCAATTAGTTGTTTAAGAAGGGCTCCTCTGATCTGACTGCTGTAACATAGCTTCTTGTAAGTTTCCAAATGATCATTATCATGTTATATAAGAAAATTAGATGTATAAAGATTCCTTCTCTGGATCATGCCGTAGTCTTTGTTTAGTAATATAATTATTTGAATTTAAATATGGTCAAATTTTTGATGACTTGCAGGGAAAGAAGCTTTCTGAAAACAACTTAATCTTACATAGTAATAAGCAATTTATAAATGTCTTGTACTATTGTTATGAGAGAATTTTGTATAGTTTTTTGAATTCTAGCAAAATTGCTGGCTGCTTCTCTCCCAAAGTAAATCATTCACATAGTTTATAGAAGTATTTTTTTTTCCCGTTTCAACATTGTAACACAACTTCAGTTCTTGAGAAATCGTCTCTCTACCTCTCAAGGTAGGAGTAAGTTGTGCGTGCACTTTATCCTCAGATCACACTTGTAGGATTACATTGGGTATGTTGTTGTTTTATAACTTTATGAAGGCTTGTCTGCATTTTGAAGGCGATGTAAAACTTTTCGTACGTCGTTTTCTGAGGATAATGTGGAGACTGACAATCTAAGTGGGAACTATCATACATATTAATTGAAACTTATGAAAAGTATGATCAGAGTGTACATTCAACAGATTGGTATGTACATATTTTTGTGTTCTAAGGTGCAAAATAACTAAATACAATCTGTTAGTTTATATTTTAAATCTATCATATAAAGTCTTTGCATAATGCTTCTTAATTTGGTTTGAATTAAGAGAATTGTTTCTTTATGGGAGAAAATTCATCAATAATAACATACTCAGTGTATTTTCAAAAAGTAAATAGTTTAAATTCAATTTCAGGTTTACACCTCAAAATACTTGTAGCAAATAAAAAGTTACTTTGAATCCTTCATGTTGGGCCCGTGCTAAGCACAGGCATACTTATCTAGTACATATACATATAAATAAAATAAAATAAAAACTAATTTATTTATATAATGTAATTTCTGATGCGGTGTAAATTGACTCCTCTTTGAAAAAGGTGTCTCTACCAATGCTCCACCGTCAAGTAGAGCTCTCGAGTTGGACCGTAGGGAGCACTTCCTTTTTAGTAAGCCTTATCAGAGTGAATTAAAATAAGTTAAAGCTTCAAAACAAGTAGTATAAGATAATATACTTAATGAGAAATAAAAAGAATATTTATAATAATAATAATAATATATTCAGTCTGATTCCACAGGAGAGGTGTGCGAAGAGTAGGTATACACGAATCTTTTCGCTATCTTGTAAGGGTAGAGATGTTTTTTCGAAGTGAAAAAGAAAATCTACTAGAGTTTATATATATATATATATATATATATATATATATATATATATATGCATACTAGTTTAGTGTACGTGTGTTGCATATGAGTTTTACATTTATAACAAAAAAAGATGTATAAAATAAAATATAAGAATGAATTACGTGTAATGTCAATTGTCATTGAGGAAATAATACATTAATTCATATTCTAAATTTTAAATTTAGACATTTGAAAATGATACTAAAAATACTACAAGCTAAATTACAATCCTTCTCATATTGATGCGAGAAAAAAAATAAAATATTGATCAAAGTATAATCGTTGTTAGTTTAGATGGGCCAACACACAAATATACATCTATAAAAATTAATTTAACGATGTTAGACTCAACTAAATACATAGTTAAGTTAAACTATTTTGAAGCTCTATTTTATTACTAAGTAGTCTATTTGAAATTACTAATTATTTATTACTGAACTCTTCCATCTCAATTACTTAATTTTACACTGGATATTAGAGCACACACCCATTCAATGGAAAAATGACTAATAAATACCCAATTAGGATTGTAGTAGAGTGATAAGTGTTCCTTCATTCTTAACCAACGGTCTCGATCATGTTTGAATTTTCCTGGGTACTGAGTCTCCTATTTTAGGAAGTGCTTCCCCCCCCCCCCCCCCCTCTCCCCCAATGTGAAATTTTTCGGTGCAAATTTAAATTTAATCGGGCTCCAATGTAGATACCAGACACTGGATAAAAAATAAATAAAAAGATAAATAAATAAATAAATAAATATCATTAAATAATGTGTTTAAGTTATAAAATTGAAAAGGAAAAAGGATTAAAAATATACACTATACTCAGGGGCGGCTCAAGCGTATTGTGGCCTAAGGCCAAATTAAAATCGGAGGACTTAAATTAAAATTAAAATTTTATGTTTTTTTAATTAAAATCTATTTTTCTAGCTTTTTGAGATGCAAAGTCGTTAATAATATTTTTATAATCGTTATCTTCTAACAATTCTTTTTCAATTGATAATATAGTCAATCCACTTAATCTTTCTTGAGACATTGTTGATCTTAAATAAGATTTTATAATTTTTAATTTTGAAAAGTTTCTTTCCGCAGAAACGATTGAATATTGTAAACGACTGAATTTCATAGTAAACGTGTAATTTATAGAAAGAAACAATTTGATGAGAATGTTGATTATAAACAATTTCCTTCCTCTCTATATTATAAAATCTTTTCAAAAAATAAGCTAATTGCAGTTGTAAATCCTTCCTCTCTATATTTTTTGATAAAAGAAACAAGACCTTTTAATTGATCTATGACAACATCAATAAGCATATCTTTTGATTGCAAACTTTTGCTAATTGAATTAACAGCAAATAGTATATCATACCAAATAGTTATACCTAATAAAAATTTAAAATTTTCAATCTCATAAATTGCTAAGCAATTAGCTTCAGTTTTAGTTTTTGGATCATTACTAACTTTCACTAATTTCAATAAAGCATCTCTTATTTGTGGAGTTTGAAATCTTATTGCTTTAATACTTTCTATACGACTTTTTCAACGTGTTTGTGACAATAATTTAAGAATTAGACCGGATACACTATCCTTTAAAATTTTCCATCGCTTAATGAAAGAAGAAAATAGTGAACATATGTGTTGTACCACTCCAAAGAATGATACAACTTTTGTACAAGAATTAGCCATATCGCATATTACTAAATTTAGATTATGACACCACATGGTGTATAAAATGATCTAGGATTTATATCAAGAAGTCTTTTTTGTACTCCTTGATGTTTTCCCTTCATATTAGATCCGTTATCATATTCTTGTCCTCTTAAGTTATCAACATCAAGTCCAATACATTTTATTTCATCTAAAATAACTTCAAAAAGACCTTTTCCACTTGTATCATCCACTTTTAAGAATTCTAAAAAATATTCGATAATTTTTATTAAAGTTGTTGAAATGTTCACACTCCATAATATAAAAGACACTTGCTCTTGATGACTTGTATCCTGTGTGCAATCGAGTATGATGGAGGAATACTTTATTTTTCTAATTTTGTCAATAATTTTATTCTTCATTTCAATTGCCAACAATTTTATTAATTCATTTTGTATATTATGCCCAAGATAATGGTTATGAATTTCATCATGCTTGATTCTACGAATATGTTCTTGCGTGATTGGATTGAATTCTGCAATCATTTCAATAAGACTTAAGAAGTTTTCATTATTTTCTTTGTAAATCTTTTGGTTCTTTCCCCTAAATGCTAAATTATTTTTTTTCAAGAGTTTTTATGACGGAAATAATTCGTGACAATACATTTTTTCAATATTCTCTATCTCTATTAATTTGGTCTTACACATTTTTATCAATTGCTTTATTGTTGCAAAATCAAACTTCTAAATCAATCCAAGAACTCATATTGATTATATGTTGGTTGGTAGTTTCATGAGTTTTAGTACTAAGATTTTTCCAATCTCTACTATCTTAACTAGCTAATTTATTGTTCTTAATATTAAAAATAGTGTTAAACAACTTGCAACAAAAATAAAATACTTTATTCAAATCTTTGGAATAGACTAGCCATCTTCTTTCATGCCTTTCTCCATTAGCCAATTTCTGAAAATAATATGTAGTAGAAAAATGTCTTGAAGATTCATCCTTTGAAAAATCTATATCGGTAATTCTAATTGACCCCTTTTCTACTATAAATCTCGTAACTTAGTATCAACATTATTCCATTGACTAAGATCATAAATGTTTTTAGGAATACAATTATTCAGTTCATTTATAAGTTCTTGGTCTTCTTGAGAATCTACAATTGATTTTTCACTAATTTTCTTTTTTTCTTCTTCTATTTGGATTATTTCATCATCTAACTCAACTAAGTTAGTGACTTATTCATCTAAAGAATATTCTCCTAAATTGTTTGGTCTAATTTTAATATTATTTGTTAAAAATTTATCAAGAGCTCCCTCTTGAGATTTTATCAAATTATTAACTTTCCTTTTTCTTTTAAGTTTTGAATGACTGGATTCATACTTTCTAGTTGACATTTTAAAATTCTAATAAATATTCTAAACACTATCTCCAATATCAATTAAAAAGATAAATATAAGAAACAAAAGTAATATTAGAAAGTTAAGAATAATATTACCTGATTTAAAAAATATGAAGATTTGATTCCAAAATATTTTTTGAATGTTCTCTTCAAATTAAATTAGCAAAATCTTTATCTTTTGAATTATTCAACTCAAAATTCTTGAATTTAAGAGGGAGAAAATAAACATTAAGAATAGAGAGAGTGAGAGTGAGATATGAAAATTGAGAAAAAAAGATAAAGAATGTCAATTTAAAAAGCAAAAAGATGACCAACGTTTTCTTTTTTATGGAAAAAATAAAAAGTATTGTCATTGATCAATCAAATCACTTGTCCATCAAAATTTTCTTTTTAAGCTATATTTTAGTTCTCCTCCAAAAAGTTCTATTCTTTTATTTTACATAACATTATTATGTAAGTAGTAATTTTTTTTTTTTAAATTTAGTTTATAATTACAAGAAAATGGCTCCCTCCCCCCCCCCCCCCCCCCCCCCCCAAATTTGAGGGCCTAAGACAATGGCCTTTTCCATTACATTGTTCAGCCGACCCTGCCTATACTTCGATTTTGTTAGCGAACTTTGTCTTCTGTTACAACATCTGGGTATTTTTACCCCTTTCATTAAGAAACTTAGTAAATGTACCCGTATTTGTAATCGTGTCAACTAAATCTTTTAAATGCTCCACGCAATCTAACATTTGAGTGAATTGAAAGCCACGTATTGTGCCACCTCTCCACCAAATCTCATTATCTACAAATTCCATAAATCTTAAAATAATTCTTAACTTCTTTTTTTTTTTTTAATTCAAAGCTTTTCCTTTTTATTATTAAAAATTATACATATTAATCCCTACTAAACTTAGAATACCTCAAA
Source organism: Capsicum annuum (assembly GCF_002878395.1). Taxonomy (NCBI): domain Eukaryota; kingdom Viridiplantae; phylum Streptophyta; class Magnoliopsida; order Solanales; family Solanaceae; genus Capsicum; species Capsicum annuum. The sequence goes on from NC_061117.1 coordinate 9,864,178, forward strand.
AGTTATAATCTTTCAAAAAATATTACTAAAACCCTCTCATCCCATCCCTCCATCCCACTGAGAAGAACTCATTTGTTCTTCTTTCGTAGATCAAAAAATAATATTCTTAATTATTTATATCACTAGTGATTTCAAATCTATTTTTTTTATTCAATTAATGACAATATTATATTAAACGTTTGTTGAATCTTAATTTTCTCGTAAATTTATTTTTGTAATTACTTATTAACCGTTTGTTGAATCTTAGTTTTATGTAAATGTATTGTTCAATTACTTTTATATTGTGAATCTAGTAAATTGCATATTCTTATAATGAAAAAATTGATTTCCTAAATTTTGTGTTACCCTCAACTTATTCTCATCAAGATCACATTTAACATCATTTCACCCTTTGCTAATCCCACCAAAAGATTCTCACATACATCTAGAGAAAACATATCAGTATATAGCAACAAACCAACTTGCAAAATTCAATTCCCTTTTAACATAAGTATAGAGTCAAACAAAAACTCAGAAAAAAAATTCATATGGCTTTATTGATAAACGCAACAAATGCTAATTCCCCTAATGTTCGTGCATATCACCTCTCAGACTATTAATTTGACTATAAATACTAGGTTTGATTATTTAAATTTTACGGTAACAAAATAATAGGAATTTTAATACTCCCTCCATTTCAAAATAATTAAATCTCTTGTTAAAAATATTTATTTCAATTTAGTTGTCCTATTTATGAAAGCAAGAGAATTTTATTATGTTCTTCCAAGATTACCGCTATTATTTAATGATTACATAAAGTGTATATACTAACATTTATACTACCAAATCATAATTAATAAGGCTAATTTAATAAAATAAACACGTAATTAATATTTTCTAAACGAGTGTGTCAAATCTATAGAAGCCAATAAATACGTAACGTAAGGAGTATCTCAAATTTGAATGATTTGAAAAATTAAACCAAATAAAGAATAAAATAAATTAATTGGATCGCAAGAAATGACACCACTAATCACTTTATCGCATGAGCTCAGAAACGCTCCTTAGATACATCTTTGATGATGCTAAGTTCAGTACACAAATCGGGCTTTTGGTTGATAGAAAATAAAAAGGTAATTCAGTGCATCAGAGCTTATGCTATGCATGAGGTTCGAAGAAAGTAATCACACAAAGTCAATCACTTTGCCTCACGCGGTCCCTCCAAAAAAATTTCAAAAAGATACCACATGGCAATATTAATCTATATATCTTCTACATCTCATTTCCGTCTTAGTAAATAAAATATAATCTTTTCTACATGCGAAAAGAATACTACAAATTGTGTTCTTTTGACCGTGCTAAGATATAACAAATTCATCTTGCAACATATCGTAAAGAGAATAAATTATTGTTTCCTAATAGAAGGAATACAAACAGGAAATAGCTAAGTATGAAAGGGAAGTACCTGAGCAAGGAAACCTCCTAAAGCTAAACCAATAATCAACGCACTACTAATTTGAAAGATTCAAACATAAAAGAACCATCACCATCATCACGAACAACAAACCCAAACCCAGTGTATTCCCACCTAGTGGGGTTTGGAGAGGATAAAACGTACACAGTGCATACCACTACCTTTGAAAAAGTAAAGAGGTTGTTTTTGATAAACCCCCGGCTCAATACCAAAAAGACAGTAAATAAAGTCGTAATAAAGAAAAAAACAAGATGAAAGAACAGAAATAAGACACCCACAAAGTAATACTATATACTAACAAACCAAAGGCACACACCTCACCTAAACCCTTCTAACTAGAATCTCTGGCTTATATACAAATCCCTAAGACTACTAGCCCGGCTACTAGCTATGACTCACCCACCCACACTAGTTCTCTACCCTAATCTGTATCCTTCATACCTTCTTATCTAAGGTTATATCCTTGATAAGTTGTAACTGCTCTATGTCCCATTTAATCACCTTCCTCCAGTATTCTTCGGCCAACATCTACCCCGCCTGAAACCATCCAAAGTCAACCGCTCACACCTATGAAATGGCCATCAGTGCCTCTCCTCACCACATGCTCAAATCATCTCAACCTCACTTCTGGCATCTTGTCCTCCACTAAAGTCACTCCCACCTTCTCTCGAATAGCTTCATTCCTAACCCTATCGCTCCTAGTAAGTCCACACATCCAACGCAACATCCTCATTCCCGCCACCTTTAGCTTTTGGATGTGAGTGTTCTTCACTGGCCAACACTCCGTTCCATACAACATGACAAACAAACTGCTCCAATAAAATCTACTTAATGATTCAAGAAGGAATACTCATATACCATTTATCACCCATACCAAGATGAACTTATCGAAACAAAACACATTAATACTTCAAATAAATCTAGAAAATCACAACCAGAAAATAGAAAATCAAAACGAATATAATCGTGACAAAAAAATAAGACCTAAACAACTTATCAATTATCAGAAATATAGTCATCTAAACAAGCGCAAAACTTTCCATATATTTAAGATTAGGGGTGGTAAAATTAGCCCAAATCCATTTAGTCCGCCCAACTCGCTCATGTTTTAAGCAAAAATTACAAAAATTAGCATCCTTAAAACTATAATTACAATAAATAACAACACTTTTTCAAAATTACAACTTATAACAAAAGTAGCAATATTTTACCCACTTCATAGTAATAGAAGAATATGTATTTTTCAGTTGTGCATATGTATTTATGAGTAATACATATATATTTGTATATGTATTTATATAGCAACATTTTACTTAAATACAAATACAATTTTTTTTTTTCGTAATTATGAAACTGCTGCTATAAAAGTTATAATTAAGGCTACAGAGTTACTATTTCTGAAGAACTAGAGTGATTTGGAAGATAGGCCAATTTGGGTTAGCCCAAGTGAATCCATCATAAATCATCAACCCAAATGGGCTCATAATAATGTCGAATTTTGATCCACAAAGATGTTTAATCCTAGTATTTATAATTTCATTTTTAGTATTTTTAGTTGATTCAATTATATTCTTTTTTCATCTTGAAATAATTGTAGTAATAAATCAGTTTTTGAATGAAGAAAAATGATATTTTTCTTACACCATCACCCTACCCCGACCCCCAACCCCCTACTCCCACCCCTCCCACCCACCCCCCCCCCCCCCCCATAAAAAAAGACTTATTTTTTTTTTATAAAAAAATTAAAAAATCAAAGTCATTTTTTACCCCAACTAACCCCTACCCCGACTTTCCTAAAAAAAGATTTTAATAAAAAATAAATTCTTACACAATTCCCTTACCCCTAGCTCCCTAAATACGACCCCCTATCCCCACCCTCCTAAAAATTAAATTTTTCTTAAAATTTAATTTTTTACACAAAAATAAACTTTTTCTTACCCCACCCCTCCCCCTCCCTACCCAGACCCACCCCCAGCCTCCCTTCCTAACAATTATTTTTTTTTAATTTGCATTTAAGAAAAAATTCAAAAAAAGTTCTTAGCCCACCCCCTAACCTTACCCCTTCCCTACCCTCCCCCCCAAAAAAATAATCTTTAAAATTTATTTTATAATTTTTTCACCTCTGTTATCTTATTCGTTATCATTGTTTTATGTTAAATATATATACAAATGCTTTTATTAAAATATTTTAGTTTTCATATGCTATTTTTACGTGAAAATAATAAGATAATAATATAATTAAAAAGAAAAAGAAAATAAAAAATATCATTCCAACTTAAATTGCTAGCAGAATGGTAACTTGTTCAATGATGCATTAAGTTGGGTGGATTGAGCTATAACCCATTGTTTAGACATCTTGACCCAATCCATCTTAGCCCATCTATATTTTGGGCGGGTTAAACAATGACCTATTTGTTGCTTTAGCCCATTTTGACTCACCCAAATTCAGCCAACCCACCCATTTGTCACTCCTATTTAAGACTCTTTCCATTTATTTTATGTTTCCTTCACCTACACAATCTTTCCATATAATTATTAGAAAACCTTGACGTACACAATCTTTTCATTTGTGTTGCCTCACATACCATTTTTATACAATTATTATAGACAATATTCTAATGAAATAATATTTGAGAAAAAATTAGTAAAAAATTTTTTTTGTCTTTTGAGGATGAATTGATATTATATATGGTACTTCATTCGAAGAACCAACGTATTTATTTTCACTTTTGTCTCTTCGTAAACATCACTCCACATGAATCTTTCTTCTCATACATAAAAATAATGAAGAATCAATTACTAATGACTTATATAGATTTTTATTCATATATTGATTGAAAAAGATAAGCAGTTAATAACTTTACAAAGGCAATAAACATATTCATATTAATAACTCAACACAAAAAAAGAATTCATAACCATTCCAAATAAAAGCTGAAAAACAAGCTTTTAACTCCTAAATTAAAATCTTGTAATCGAAATCAATTGACTATGTTAGATCGAAGAAAACAATCAGAATCAAAAACTAATAAACTTTTGGATTGGATGTTGTTGGACTATTAGGATTTTTCCTATTTCGTTCTTTATTGTGAAGAAGAATATAATTTTGCGGAGGAGATTTTGTATTTATAAGAAAGATTTAAGTCCTTATTTTTTTGGTATTAATATTAATTATATAACAGAATTGAATAGGACACAAATTTGAAATAAAAGGTGTCGATATTTAATATTAAATAATATAAAAATAATATTTAAATGACGATTTTGTCTATTGCAGAGACTTTTAATGAAGGGCAAAAAGTTTAAACAACATTTTTAAGATCCTTCACACTTTTAATATAACTAATTTAATTGCACGTGCCTTGCATGTATAAGGTTTGATTATTTAGAAATAAATAATTTTGTCTATTACGGTGATCTTTAATGAAGTACAAAAAGTTTAAGTCACTTTTCAAAGATCTTTCACACTTTAATATAATAATGTAAAGATAAAAATATATTTTAGTGTAAGCACATATATATTTTACCACCAGAAGTTTCAAGTAGTTGATGATCATCATTTTGTGTTTGTCATGCAATATCTCTCTCTTACCGCTAGAGGTTAAGAGAAACGCGTCAATTTGAACCATATTTGTCGTATGATTATTTTTTTTCTATATTTAAATTTTTTTCTTGTTTTTAAAGTCAATTTTTTTACAAAATCATTGATTACATTCTTATTATGTACTTCTTCTGTCCCATTTTACTCGTCTAAATTTGACATTGCAAATTGATTAAGAAAATAATTAATAACATGACTATTTTACCATAGTACCCCTATTAAATGATGTTTATATTTTAATTTGGAGAAAAAATAATTAATACTAAGGGTAAAAAAGAAAAAAAATTATCTTGTCTTGATTAATGAAAAATGACAAGTAAGATGAGAAATCAAATTAGGAAATTTGGGACGAGTAAAATAGGACGGAGTGAGTACTTAAAACTATTAATTAAAAAGTTGGTACTTCTTGAACTTTTCGTATTCTAATGCTTTTATATTTATTTATAAATTTTTTAGCGCTTCTTAAAATCAAATTTAGTTGATTAAGAATTCTTAAAATAATGAAAAAAGTATTAGTTGTTATTAATGCTCATGACTTCTAATAAAGAAAGATTTTACCATAAATATATTTAATTTATTTTCAACTCTTAAATATTCGAAAAATAGTGAAAATATGATTTTGTCTAACACAAAGACTTTTAACGAAAGACAAAAAGTTGAACAACATTTTAAAGAAAACATTGAAAATACGATTTTATTTAAAATAAAGACTTTAATGAAAAACAAAAAGTTCAAACAACATTTTTAAGGCCCTCACACTTTTAATAGTACTAGCGCCCAAATAATTCTATTTTGTGGCAGTGTTTTAGCACTTGATGTGTGCCATCAAATAATGAAATTGTTCAACAACTTCATCTACTGGTGTCACAAATTAATCTCAACCTTTGAATTCCATTTTTAATTCTACTAGTTAACTGTACATGTCTCGAACGCGTAACATTTGATTATTTAAAATTAAATAATTTTATCTATTGTGAAATTTTTTAATGAAATGTAAAAAGTTCAAATCGTTTTTCAAATATTCTTCACACTTTGATATAATAATGTAAATGTAAATATATATTCTAGTGTAAGCACATATATATTTTATCAGAAGTTTTAAGTGATTGATGAATCATCATTTTTGCGTTTGTCCTGCAGTACCTCTTTTCCTTGCTGCCAGAGGCTAAGAGAGACGTCAATTTGAACCATATTTGTGGTACGATTATTTTTCTTTTTCATCTTTTTATATTTAAAACTTTTCCTTGTTTTTAAAGTTTACGTACTTAAAACTTTTACAATTTCGGTACTTCTTAGATTTTTCTTAGTCTAACTTTTTTATATTTATTTCTAGATTTTTCAAATATTCTTAAAATCAAATTTAGTTGATTTAAAATTCTTAAACTAATGAAAAAAAATATTAATTGTCTTTAATTATGCTCTATTCTAATACGGAAAAGTCTTACCATAAATATATTTAATTAATTTTCAAATTTTAAATATTATGAAAAGATGATTTTGTCTAAAGATTTTTTTTAATGAAGAGAAAAATGTTCAAACAATATTTTTAAAGTCAAATAAATTTATTTTATGGCAGTGTTTTAGGGCATTTTGTTAAAAATGACAAAAGAGTTTGAAAAGGAGGTGTAGGTGACTCAAGTCTTAATAATTGAGTGGAAGTGACAATTACTTTATTATGAATTAAGAAAGTTGGGGAAATTTGAAAATAATCCACAAGGTTTTAAATTTATACTTTGATCCAAATGTTAGTTAATATAGCATGAAACAGAGGGAAAAAGACGTGTTTCTCTCTCTTTTCATCCGTTGTTGTTTTCTCTCTCTTTGCGATTTTTGTTGTTCATTGTTGTTGCTGCTTTATTCATGATCTTCTACTTCATTATCATCTCCATCTTCTTCTTGTCGACCATTGTTGTTGTTTTTATCGTTACTGCTACTACTTGACCAATTTTTTAGGTGAAGTTTTATTTCGTACATCACTTTCCACTTTGGCATTACTTCATAGCTGACTGTGGTAAGTAAAATTATGATTTTTATTTGAATTTATCATCTAGGTACACTACAACTGTTGTTTTTTCAATAATGGATAGAACCCGATCATGAATCCAACATAAGATCCCACAATTTAAACAGACCACTCATCTGTTGCGATAGATGAGTAATCTGCTGTAACAGGAGACTCATATGTTGGATTCATGTTTATGGTTTTATAGTATCCGTAACATGAATTGAGCAAATGGGTAATCTATTATAACAAATGAGTTATCTGTTGTAACAAACTAGTTATCTATTGCAACAGACTATTTATTTATTGCAGCAAATGAGTAATCTTTTTGAAACAACACAATAAAGCTCCTGCCACAAACCCAACAGATAACCAATATGTTTCAACTCTTGTTATTGCAACAGGATTCAAAATTATTTCTTATGTCCAATCGTTGTCATGTTTGTTGAGAAGAAGAAATACACAGAATGAAAATTAAATAAGAATTAAAACGTCAAAGTTGATCAAACATAAATTTTTTATTAAACAAAAACAAATAAAAATACATAGTCTAAAAGAAAAAATAATCTAATTACTATTATTATTATTATTATTATTATTATTATTATTATTATTATTATTATTATTATTATTATTATTATTATTATTATTATTATTATTATTATTATTATTATTATTATTTTCGGCCGACCAATCTTCAAGCGGCAGTAGGAGGACCCTTCTCAGCCTGTGAATCTCCCGAAGCATCCTTGCTCTCACGGCGGCCAACTCCTGTTGCAGGTCATTAACCTGCCTCTGAAGTTTTCGCATGGTGTCTTGCAAAATAGCAACTTTCCAAACTGGATCAGTCTTATCTAGAACATGCATGAATTGACAAAAAATGCAAAAATAAAAGTAAAGAAAAGGATCTGAATGTAATACAACATATACTACCAATTGGGTATATTTACACGAAAAGCAAGAAAAAAACTTACCTGAGTTAGAAAAAAGATATCTGGTCTTTGAAGAGAAAGTGATTGAGGGTGTAATATGAAAGACAAGATGCAAGAAATAAATAGAGTGTAGTAGAATGAACAAGTAAGGAGGGACCTATTTTTAGAGGATTGAATTTGAATGAGTTACGCAAAAAGGCGCGACTGTTTACCTTTATTTATTAATTACATTCAAACTGGTGACTTTTTGATTACTGTGAAAAAATATGACTTAATTAAATCAAGCTGCTAACTGACTTTTTGATTATTCTGATAAGTCATGACTTTTCAGCTTATTATTATTAATTAGTTCTTAAATTTAAATAACTTTTTTATCAATTAAATAATCGAAGACTTCTCACCTTTTCAATAATCGTTTCTTTTAATAATAACCATTTTTATTGAGTTGTGGCAACATATTGTATATCTGTTGCATCAGATAACTCATCTGTGGCAACAAATATACCATCTGTTGCAACAAATCGACCATCTGTGCAATATAAAATCTATATGTTTCAACAAATAATCTATATGTTGCAACATATAATCTATCTTTTTTAATAATAATCATATACTTTTATTAATCCAAATTGGTGATTTTTTTATTATATAAATTAAAAAACATATTTAAAAATAAAAATGGTGAAAAGTCACTACTTGTCGCCTATTTAATATTAATATCAATTAGTCAAATTAAATAACCATATTTTACGGTTGCAAATAAATTGTGTTTATCATTTATTTTCTTATTGTTTTCTGTGAAAGGAAATGACTTAATTAAATCAAGATGGTGACTTTTTGATTAGTGTGACAAGTCATGACTTTTTAGCTTATTATTATTAATTAGTTCTTAAATTTAAATAATACTCTTCTCAATCAAATAATCGAAGACTTCTCACCTTTTCAATAACCGTATCTTTTAAAAAAATAATAATTATTTTAATTGAGTTGTGGCAACAGATTGTATATCTATTGCATCAGATAACCCATCCGTGGTAACGGATATACCATCTGTTGCAACAAATCAACCATCTGTTAAAGAAGCTTTTTTGATTTCTTCTAACAGTTGATTTATCAGTAGCAATAAATGGGGAATTTGATTTATGAGTTGTTTTGAATGTGTTAGACAAAAAGTCATGACTGCTCACCTCCTTTTCAACAATCATTATATACCTTAATTAATCCAAAGTGGTGACCTTTTAATTATATAATAAATAAATTTTAAAAACAGATTTAGAAAAAAAAATGGTGAAAATTTACGACTTGTCGCCTATTTAATAATAACATCAGTTATTGAAATTAAATAACCATTTTTTTATGGTTATAAATTGTGTTTATCATTTATTTTTTTGTTATTATTTACGAACCCTTTTTCATATTAAATAATCGAAAAGTCATGACTTTCACCCTCTCAATAACAATAACCCTTTTTTTAATTAATAACCATTTGTTGCAACATATGATCCATCTGTTGCAACATATGGTCCATCCGTTTCCATAAACGCTCAATCCCTACCTCCAACCGTCGACATATTGAGAATAAAGAATAGAAAGAATGAAAATTAAATATTAAATAAGAATTAAAAATTCAAAGTCGAGCAAACATAGATTTTTGAATCCATTATATACAAATATACAATAAATAAAACATACATTAGGTTCCTCCCTTAGGTAAATCCGATATAATAAAAGAAAATACATACGCTAAAAGAAAAAACATAAACTAATTATGATTATAACTATTATTATTATTATCATTATTATTATTGTAAACCGGCTAATCGTCATTCGGGACCAGCAGGGCCCACCTCAGCCTTGATCTCATGTCTCCCAACTCTCACCGGAGTTCATGAATCTGCCTTTCAAGTTCTTACAATGAGTCATGAAAAATCACCTTGTTCAAATTTGGATCAACCATATCTAGAAGTGGAGTTATGTATAATTACATCCCTTAATTAAATAAAACTGGTGACTTTTCGAATATGTAAATTAAAAAATGAATCTAAATACAACATTTTATCTTTATTGTATTTCAGAAAGAAAAAAAATTGCTTTAAAATAAATCTAACAGATAGATAATCTGTTGCAAAATATATTTTATCTGTTTGATAATTTACAATGCCACCAAAATTGATTCCTTCACAAAGCTTGACACATAAACATGAACAACAACCGTCATTAAATCTTAACAAGGTATCGAAACCATATTCATGGTGCCTCGGTCTTATCAATGCAGACTTTTCAAACTTAACTCTAAAATTACAGATATCTTGTTTGAATGATCTATGCCTAATCATTAAAAAACAACATTCACAAAATCAGTATACTCTATGTGTGTTTCACGAACATGATCAGTAATACATACCTCTCACATATGAAATGGTTCTATCTGTAAGCAACTTATTCCTCTGAAACCATCTTTACTGTAGCCTTTTGTGTTGGTCGGGCAAAAGTTGATCAACTTTAATTTCCTTATATCTACAAAAGAAAGAGAAAAACAATTGATGTCAAACAAGAGTAGAACAAAAACAACATTACAATTGATATTTGCATGATTTTAAAAAAGGTAACACAAAATTGAATAAACACAACACATTTCAACATCTGTTCAATAGCTTCCCCATCTGTTACAATAGATTGTCCATCTGTTACAACATATTACCCATCTGTTGTAACAAATTACACATCTGTTGAAACAGACTCCACATATGTTGCAACAGATTCCCAAATAGATGGGCAATATGTTGTAACAGGCTATGCATTTGTTACAACAGATGTGGAGTTTGTTACAATAGATGTGTAATCTATTGAAATACATCAAACCAGCCTTGCTATTGGTTTAATTTGTTTCAATAGTTGCTCCATCTATTGCAACATCAATAATAAAGAAACAACACCATTTGCTCTAACACCATCAACAAAAATACACCACACATTCCAACAACACCAACCCAACCAACAACATCAATAACAGCATCAACAACAAAGAAATAAATAAAATACATACAAAAAATAATACTGCCAACAAGACTTTTAAACTTAAAAGTCACCTTTCCTTTAATTTTCTTAAATAAATAGAATATGGGTGAAGGGTGATCATACCTGCAATATCAAAAGCAAGGGGATTAAAACAACAGTTTCAGTCGAGAAAAGATATAGATCGGTTGAGATTCTAAAAGATCCTTATGAGAAAGAGGAGAGAAAAGAGAGAAAAAAGGAGATGGTTGTGATAACCCTAAAGAAGAAAGAAAGAAAAAGAAGAGAGGTGAAATAATTTATGGCTAAAGGAGAGATAATTTTAGAGATGAGTTTAAATATTCATTAATAACTTTGAAGGGCACGAGGAGACGGGTGATATTAAAAAGATAAGATAAGACTACTCAAGGAGGAGATTTTTGAGTTGTCCAAAAATATTTTATACCGCCTTAGTATTTTATATTTTTTATTTCGGATAGAAAATTACTTTAAAATAAAAAAAAATTCAAACAGATATGTCATCTGTTGCAACAAATATCAATATCTGTTTAAAATATCTAACAGCTCAGTTATCTGTCGCAACAGATGTAAATATCTATTTAGTTAGAACTAGGGATGAGTTGATAGGGTCAACTACAACTTCAATTGAGTCTTTGCAGTTGCATGATGTTGGTATTGCATTCCTCCCGACCTGATTCATCAATCCATCAATTTGATATAAAATGATTCTTATTAACTTATTATTAAGCTAATACCTAAATTGATTTAGGTAAAACTAGGAGTGAGTTGATAGGGTTAACTACAACTTCAATTAAGTCTTTGCAATTGGATGATGTTGGTATTTCATTCCTCCTGACCTGAGTCTTCAATCAATCAATTTGAGTTGAAACGATTCATATTAACTTATTATTAAGCTAATACCTAAATTTATTTATCTAGAACTATGATGAGTTGATAGGGTCAACTACAACTTCAATTGAGTCTTTGCAATTACATGATGTTGGTATTGCGTTTCTCCCAACTCGAGTCATCAATCGATCAATCTAAGTTGAAACGATTCTTATTAACCTATTATTAAGTTAATACCTAAATTGATTTAGCTAGAACTAGGGATGAGTTGATAGGGACAACTACAACTTTAATTGAGTCTTTGCAGTTGTATGATGTTGGTATTGCATTACTCCCAACCTGAGTGTCAATCAATCAATCTGAGTTGAAATATTACTTATTGACTTATTATTAAGCTAATACCTAAATTGATTTAGCTATGACTAGGGATGATTTGATAGGGTCAACTACAACTTCAGTTGAGTCTTTGCAGTTGCATGATATTGGTATTGTGTTCCTCTCGACCTGAGTCGTCAATCGATCACTCTAAGTTAAAATGATTCATATTAACTTATTATTAAGATAATACCTAAATTGATATAGCTAGAACTAGGGATGAGTTCAAAGGGTCAACTACAACTTCAATTGAGTCTTTTTAGTTGCATGATGTTGATATTGCATTCCTCTCAACCTGAGTCGTCAGTCGATCAATCTGAGTTGAAATGATTCTTATTAACTTATTATTAAGATAATACCTAAATTTATTTATCTATAACTAGGGATGAGTTGATAGGATCAACTACAACTTCAATTGAGTCTTTGTAGTTGCATGGTATTGGTGTTGCGTTCCTCCCGACCTGAGTCGTCAATCAATCACTCTGAGTTGAAATGATTCATATTAACTTATTATTAATCTAATACCTAAATTGATTTATCAATAACTAGGGATGAGTTCATAAGGTAAACTACAACTTCAATTGAGTCTTTACAGTTGCATGGTGTTGGTATTGCGTTCCTCCAAATATGAGTCATTAATCGATCAATCTGAGTTGAAACGATTCTTATTAACTTATTATTAAGTTAATGCCTAAATTAATTTTTCTAGAACCAGGGATTAGTACATGGGGTAACTACAACCTCAATTGAATCTTTGTAATTGCATGGTGTTGGTATTGCGTTCCTCTAAACTTGAGTCATTAATCGATCAATCTGAGTTGAAACGATTCTTATTAACTTATTATTAAGCTAATACCTAAATTGTTTTTTCTAGAACCGGGGATGAGTACATAGGGTCAACTACAACTTCAATTGAATCTTTGCAATTGCATGATGTTGGTATTGCGTTCCTCCCAACTTAAGTCATCAATCGATCACTCTAAGTTGAAATATTCATATTAACTTATTATTAAGCTAATACCTAAAATTCAACAGTATTCTAATTAAACTTAATACACTTTATTATGATGAGACGGTTAAAAATTATATCTTTTAAAATTTTTAAAAATAATTAAGATCAATTCGGATCAAATTAACAATTTCAAAACTTGTCATTCTTTTTCACAAATACAAATCAACCCGTACAAATCATCTATTTTCGGAAAAAATGTTTTATCATTTCAAATCTCGAGTTCTCGCTCTTTTCTTTCTTTCTCAACAATACAGATAACAACTACTAAACATATTGCTCAATCCTTCAAAACAGATTGATTTTTTTCCCATTTTCGACCGCATAGTTGTTATTTTTGACTTCATTCTCGCTTGTATCCTTTGTTTTCTCTATCTTCGTAGGTAACAAAGTTCGAGAAGAATTTTACATTTATTTTTTATTCTAAAAATTAGGTCTTTTTAGTTAATGATGAAAAAAAGACTTTTAGTTGTATTACATTCGAGAATGGGTTAACAATTTTGAGTTTTGATGTTAAAAACGTAGGAAGAACCAGAGAAAATCCTATTTTTATCACAATATTTTGTTAACTGTTGTGGTATTATTGTATGGTGTTTGTGGTGTTGTTGGTATCTATTGGTGGTGGTATCGGTATTGGTGGTCTTGGTGGTGGTGTCGGTGGTTTTGGTGTTGGTATTAGTGGCATTGGTGGTGGTGTTGGCAATCTTGGTACGGTGGTGGTGGCGTTGGTGGTCTTAGTGGTGGTATTGGTGGTCTTGGTGGCATTATTGGTGGTTTTAGTGGTATTGGTGGTTGTGTTGGTAGTCTTGGTGGTCTATCTATTGCAACATGTGAAAAATATATTGGAAGATATTAAATAGGTCTTCAAACAGATTCCTCATATGTTCCAACTGATGGGTTATCTGTTGGAATATTTTTTTGCAATGTGGCATATAATAATTTATTGAAATTTATCTTACCTTTTTTTTAAATTATGTAGACATCTGATGTAATGTATTTTTTTCTGTTGTTTGTAGTTTAAATTTGTCTCCCAAAAGAAAAGAAACTAAAAGTGGATCAACTTCTGACCACCTAACAAAAAAGGCTAGAGTACAGATGGATTTGGAGGAGCTTCCTGAAAATCCCAATCAGGGAAAAATGAAGCTGAGAAAAGTTATGAAAAGAGAGGTAGAGAAGGGTATATAGAGGCTGGTGAGGAAATAAAAGTGAAGAGGAAGAAGAAAATAAACAAAAAGAGGAAGAAGTAGAAAGTGAGAAAGCGGATGTTGATCAACATAATGATAAACAAGAAGAGGAAGAAGTAGAAAGTTAGAAAGATTATGATGATTCCCTGAGGTCCCCGTGTGATGCAGCCAAGGCTAAATAATCTCTCTCTAAATAGGCAACAGTGGCTCCTTGCTTCTCCTTCTCCTCCCTATATCTCTCATAGTCTGACTGAGCTACGTACAAGTGACGAGTGGTGGAAGACTCTCGGTGTCCTTGAGGCAATCTGGACAGTAGCTCTCTAACAACCCGCATCTGACCCGATATGTCATCAAGGAGGTTAACTGATGAAGGCCTAAAAGAGTCTGTGTCCTCCTGAGTCGATTTGCCAGGGTTCGACTTCCTCTTCTTGCTCTGGCCCGGGGCGCCTTAACCTCTAAATTTTAGTGGAAAGATACGGGAGCCTGGGAGCACCCAGGTATCTGTAGAATACTCTTCCACTTATGCCCTCTTACATAGCTCTGTGATAAGGGAAGGGAGGAGAAGATGGGTACCTCTATGATTTCTGATATACCTCCATTTTGAATGCACAATCTCTCCCATATTCAGAGCGATGCTAGAGAAAGAAAAGTTAACCTTCTGAGATCGCAAGTCTATAACAATGGTCATGTGAGTGTACGATGATACTCAGCTACAGATAATATTCAGCCGAAGTCTGGCCTCAGTTGTGAAGTCATTCATCAGAATGTCTCACTTGGAAGTGGCCCAGGGAACATCTTTGCTAGTACATAAAATATTTGTCATCCAGGTCTCTGGCTCGCATGATTTTGCATGGAACTGCTCCATGTCACCATTTGGGAGTCCATATACCTCGTTGATACGCTCTATCCCAAAGTTTACTTGCTTTCCTTGAATCATCATCACTAGGTTTGTGAAAGAAACTACACTTAAGTTAGCGTAGAATTCATGCACCCAATGCTCATTAGAAACATAGGGTTTCGGGGCAAAGCATAGACACACAGTTTGAGTGAGTCTAGCATGAAAGATTGGGAAATTTTCCTCTACTTTATCTTAGCTAATACCCCTTTCAGGGAGTAATTTAGTCCTGTGCAAATCTGCATTATAGAGGTTCTGACATTTTGGGGTATGAATCTGGTATGGTCAAATTCCTCCATCTCTGAAGCTTAGATCCGATAAACAATGCACTTAGGCCATTATCAGTACTATTACACCAAAAAACATGCTAGATCAAACAAATAAATGCATGCGATAGTGTTAAAACAGGTTTTGGGAGCAGAAATGGATGTGCAAAATTTTTACAGTTCCTGCAGACACTACCCTCAGGTATGGAAATCATGGAGCAGTGACCACGATCGTGGTGACGCGATCGCGGTATCTGAGACCATTATCTGCAATTTTGCACTTCAGTTAGAACATATAATTTTTATCTCCACATTCGTGTTCTACTAAGAACATAAGGATTAAGACCTAGTGACTCAATCCTAGTTATCAAGAGTATACCCCAAACTCAAAGAATTTAACATGTAATTCATAGGGGTATTTAATCAAACACAAGGTGTACACTATCATTTCAACTGATTAAACCTTACAGTTGGGTACTCAAGACTTCCCCATCACTGCATACACCAACTACACTAGCTAATCACAGTAATAGTCATAAGTAAGCATATATTTAGTGATGAAAACATCATTTCATGACTCTCTTCAACTATCGGTTCTAAGCATGTAGTTATTCAAATTAATGGAGTTGAGACAACTTATCAAATTATATGATGCACGGGATGAATTGACGCTTGGATATGAAATGTAATGCCAAAAATTGAAGATAATTTTGATAGAAATTGAAATAGGGGTGTGAGGGAAAGTGGAAGTCAGATAGTCATTTAAATTAATTTGACCGCGGTCGCGGTCCTAGTTCCGCGATTGTGGTTATGTAGCCTCCGTGATCACGGTGTCACGAACCACAGTTGCGGTAATTGAGACAAAAAATTGGTTCTTCTGCACTTCCTGTTCAGTCCAAACTTACCAATTTTACACATTTCCCTTTTTCAAGTCCATTCAACATTCCTCATAGTGGTATCATTTCATGGATTATGCATGAATAAATATAAAAACAAACTCTATTCTATCATACATAAAGAAAAAGGACACGTTCCACTTTTCGTAGTGTGATGGGTTGCCTCTCATCGAGCACTTAGTTTAACATCCCAGCACAACGCCTCTATTTCTTCTCATTATGTTTCCACTTAAAGGATTTGAATCTCCATCCCAAATTTTGTTCAATATGCAATGAGCGATAGAGGGATAGAAGATTCAAATATTCCAAGATGAAACTTGGAAGTTATGAGGACATGACGAGCAAGCTTTGATCTCGCCATTTTGAAGACTTAAACCTTTTAACCAACTTTCTATCAATCTTTTGGATTGGCTCCTTGGGTAAAAGACTGTACATCAATAGTCCAGTCCTTGTACATCAGAATTTGTGTTCCTTCGCCATTGATGGATAGGGTTCTATATGCTACTTTGAAATGTCATATTCCAAAATATAAGAGTCGGACTCCTTCTTCCCAAAATCCACCATTTGTTTGGAGGCATAGATCATCTTCACATCCTCTAAGAATAATGTTGAAAAGTGGGTTGACTGAGGTCCAACCCGTAATTTCGGGTTAGCATCCTCCAAATCAGCTTTACCCCAAAATGAACTTGAGTCATCATAAGCTATTTGCATTGGTCCTTCTTTTGACTCTAGTACTATTTCTTTTATTTTGGCTTCTTCTATCTCGTATGATTTTGATTGTTGAGAAGTCCCCGGGGATTCATTGCTACTAAGCCTATCATCATAGATTGATTTCTCTTTTCAATTAACCTTTTTTTGGGAGAAGGGCATGGTAATAGTAATTTCAAGCTTTTTTTCTTGGCCCATTTCCTGTGTCTTGACACTTGCCTATCCTAGTGCCACGTGAGATTTGAACATGTCTTCTATATTCTCCCCTGTTGAATCTACCCGATCCAAAATGGTTTGAAGCATTGCTTGGGTTTGGTTTGTTGCTCTTCCTTCTTCTAATCATAAGACCTATCAATCTCATAAGAAAAACTAGCAATTCGGTTAGTATAATAGGGGGAGGGGGCATTCGGACAATCATCCCAATGTCCATATCGACCACTACACAAGGAGCACCTACACTCCCTATAGGGAGTATAGTTACAATCTCTCCTAAAGTGTGGTCCTTCATAGATTGGACATGGGTCATCAGGATAGGAATCCCAATTACCGATATCATATTTGTCAGAAGATGCCATAGAGAAAAATAAAAATAAATTAAAATCTACCTACAAAGAAAAATAACAAACAATTATCTATAAGCTTGAATTCAAGAAAGCAACTAAAATTTCAAACTAACTTAATACGCCAAATTATTTCCCGGCATCAGCGCTATTTTTGATAACGCTCAACTTACACATCCAATTTAGTACAAGGAGATCATTTTTAATATATTTACCCAACTTTGAAGTCGTAGTCGAATCCAGGAGGAACAATGTGAGTGGCAATAAAGTTAATTCGAAATAATAGACACAAGTTAAATTCAAACCAATGTTACACAAAGATAAAAATAGGGGAGATAGATACCTACACTAATGTTTCTTTTTGTTTTTTTCTAGTATAAATTCGGGGCTATGAACAATTAGAGTTTTAAAAATTATGCACGGATCTTGGAATTATACATTAATAAGGGAGTGATGTGTGGGTGTTAGCAATTAATCATCAATTTAGTAAGTCAAATATGGGTAGGTTTGGTTACAGATTTTGATGCTAGTCTTTCGACAAAACACCAAACTTTCACCCATTGATTGTTTCGAATACCTAATAGGTGTGTTCAACAATTGGTAACCACAACCTCAATCTAGGCATCCCAATTTCTAGGATGATACCCATAGTGTAGTCAACCTCACATTCACCCTTATATCTAGTATAGTGAAGATTTAGTAAACTACACACTCAATTGTTTATCATTGCTTTGGTCTCCACATCCCTCTTTTGAGGATGATATGGATTCCTAAACTTTACTCGAAACCCTTTTTTCGAAGTTGACATTGAGTTTTCTAGAGCATGAAGCTTTCACTCATCATACCTATGTGGGTGTTTGGGGTTTTCACCTTTAAAATCCCAACCAAATTAGCTTAGCAATGATAAAACCCATGAACTACTAAATAGAAGATAATCAATAACAATCCACACACACTTTAACCCCTATTCATACATAACCCCAAGAGGGAGATATTGCTACACATAAGATAAATAAGTAAAGATATACCCAAAATCTCCATTGAAATGACTTGTTGAAGCTTAAGTGAATGTTACTTCAAACTTGACACTCCCACAAATCAACAAGGGAAGTGAGCTAATCTTCCAATTAGAAAGTCTCCAATCTATTCTTCACCCAAAAATTATACAATATTTTCTTTTCCAAAAATGGAAAAGATGAATTCCAAGAACTAAAACCTAAAAAATTGAGGAAGATGGAATGTGATACATGAAACAAGGGTTTGGGGCTTTCTGGACAAAATTGGGATAAACCACGTACATTTCTAATTTTTCCCTTGGGCTGAACTCTTCCGCTAAGTAGCGATCGCGCCTGCAGATTTAGTGACTGCGATAGGTAAATGTGACCACAATGCATTGACCTTGATTGACTGTCGTGATTGCAGTTAGCAGATCGCGACCGTGGTAACTAAGGCCTTCTATTCCAGGTCTTTAGCTGCACTTTCTTGCTCCCTTTTTGATTATTTTGAGTTCCATTCCACATCTTTCCATCCCTTCAACTCTATGCCTATAAAGTATAGATATTAGCGCATTTAAATACAACTATATCTCATTTATTCATCCAAACAAGTTAATGTGTACGAATGTTGAGTGCGAGTGAGTGGTAAAATCACCACTCATCAATGATCAACATGATGATAATGCATCACCAATAGGGCGTGAATTAAGATCAAAATCCCAGCATGATTCTATTAAAACTATTAGTATTGACAGGTTTTAAGTTGTGATATCGATAGATGACCCTGCAAAACAAATTGATGATCTTGTACTTAAATGTCAGTTAGGGAAAACTTTTGATAAATTTAGGAATATTATAAAGAATGAAAACGTAGATAAAATTTTTAAGAAGAGATTCTTTGGATGCTTTCTTGAGCTTCCTGAGGACCATACTACCCATTTATACATTAGCATAGTATATGGTCTTCTTACGGCGCAGGATCAAGTACGTGGGGGATAATAAAGATTAAATGGAGGGAAGAAAAAAATGGATAAAATCTGGATCAACTACTGTGGCATGCCGGTTTGTTTTGGCATGAAAGAGTTTGCTATAGTGACAGGCTTGAGATGCGATCGTCCAAAAGAACCTCTCATCAAGACAATACCCCATAAAAATTCCTAGGCAAATACGACAGCCAAACCATCACCATCAAATAAAGGGAAGACATTGTCCAAGCTACCACTCACAAAAACCAACAAACTCCAGGAAAAAATAGATAGGTTGTTCAACATTAAGGGATGTAGCTATAAAGCGGCGAATCTGATAGAAGATCTTAAGGATAAAACCATAAAAAAGTAGTATAAGGAGCAATTGTGCTTAGTTTGGTTTGCCTGTTCTATTATATTAGCAAGAGACATCAACAAAGTTATAGAAGATGCTCTTTTGGTGGTTGTTGAGGATTTTGAGAAATTCAATAACTACCCTTGGAGATATGACAGCTACAACTTGACTGTCAAAATTTACTGACAAAGCTATCCCCAAAGATGATCACATTATACGACTTTCCTTGGGCTTTCATGGTAAATTTAATCACTATTAGTTTACTCATCCATTAATTTCTATTGAATACTTATTATGATTTTTTTCTTGCTTACTATTTATATATTTTAGGTTTGGGCATTTGAAGCCATTCCTCCCCTCCGAAGGTAGGTCAAGGATTAGCCGGATGAGGTTTCTCATCCAAGGATCCTTAGGTGGGTTGCTGCAAAGAGCAGCAGAAGAATTAAAGAGGCTGATCTCTTTAACCCTCTGGATGATGCAGTGCATCTTCTTTCAAGTAAAATAATTTGACTCAATGAAATAATTAAAACAGATGTTCCATCTGTTGTAATAGATTATCCGTCTACTGCAACTGATGCAATCGATAGGTAATTTTTTGCAATAGACAATCCATATTTCACAACAGATTACCTATCTATTTCTTTGGTTCTCTGAATCCGACTCAATAGATTATTCATATACTACAAATTATACAACATATAGGTAATCAGAGACAACATATTGTTAATTTGTTATGATAGATAGATCAGTTATTGCGATAGGTAGATCAACTGTTGCATAAGTTATCTGTGTTAACATGTAACCCAATTGACTGCAAATTATTATATGATTTAAATGTAACTATCTTTTTCTTAAAGGTTGTGCGTCCATAGATCGTGACTACTGAGCAGGAGTTGTGGATGAGTTCTTTTGTTACTCTAGATCTTATTGATATAATAGCATACCCAATGGTGGAGTTAATTGGAATGCCCCGAGTCTGCACCCAAGATGCCACATGGTGCTTACGATCCCAAAGGACCACAAGTTAACCCATGACTGGTACTTGCTGTGAGCATTGAATAATAATAATACTATAATAAGAACATAGGCTAAAATGCCATAAGGTTTGTACTATGAATACTGATAATAATAACATCTGATAATAATATCTGAAAACTGGATACTGTCTGAACTAGTCTAGTCTGAAAAGCCTCTAACTGAACTGTCTGAATGTGGAGTTGATGGGACAAGCCCCCAACTAACTCCGACTACTAAAATTTTAAAGCTACTGAAAATACTAAAATAAAATATATCCCCGATAGATAAGGATTCACTACTAAATTTGCTGCTGCTATTTGGATCTATCTAAATGAGGTCGGGAACCTAAGCGTTCGAACCTATGATATGAGACATCATAGCACAAAGAGAAAGTATGCATCAGTACGTGGAATGTACTGGTATGCTAGATGAGGTAAGGTTGAATGCAAGGGTTTATATACATGAGCAATAGCTGACTGAATGATATGGAATAACTGAGTAAGAGTATATGGATAACTGAAACTGCTGTAAAATACTGAGTATGTAATATTGTTCATATATGTGTATACTGTATCTGAGCTTTTACTGAAGCTGAATACTAAGTTTTGATACTGAGTAACTGATATCTAAGATTCTAATAACTGGGTGACTATATCTGACAGTCCTGATCTGTAGAACTAAACTGAGTTTTATACTAAGACTGAAACTAAGATTGTGTGAGGTAATCATCTAACCGACATGCCCTAAATAAGATAACTGGGGTTCAACCTGTAATCCCAGTTGGAAGAGTGTCAGTACCGTGCCACATTTAAAGATAAGCTGAAGATTCACCTCATCTGGCAGGTGCTCTGAATGAGAATGGTGATATTCTCAACTGGCAAGTTAAAATACCTCATCAACATTCAACTAGCAGGTTGATGTCTCAACCTACGTTGGCTATGTAGTTCTGGAATGCAAGGACTGCTTTTAAGGATCACACCCTCTACTGGAAGGTGAGCCCCCATCGTTGGGTTCACTTGGTGCTAAATCTTACTCCCAACTAAATATACCGTGGACTGATTACTAGACTGTACTGGATTTGATTGAACTATTACTAATCGTGTTGACTGACTGTAATGGACTGAGTTCACTGAGTTGTGTAATTGACTGAGTACTATTATTTTGTCACATGACTGAGACTATTTTGTAACTACTGTAGCTTTAGGTAAATAGCTAGATTGTCGGGTATTAGATACCCCCCAGGACTCAATAGCATGAAAAGTAAAGCATAACATGATCTTGAAAAGCATAACAATGTCCACTTGTTCATAATTCATTCATAGACATTTTATCAAACACTTATAGGGCATAAGCTTGTACATATACTAGCATGTCATGATTTCACCATTTAATTCATATGGACATTCCATCAAACACATAGGGAGCATAACTTAATGTATATAATCATGGAAAACATGTAAACATTGTAACTACAACACCCAAACTTGATAATTCAAGGATTATAACATGGGAATTACACAATTCAATATACATGTTATTTCAATTTCATGGAATCTACAATTAATCATGGATTTAATCTCAATTAATGTCATGAACATGAATACAATCCAATTTCAAGCATGTAAATCATGAATCAACAATCTTGTAGTTTTAAAAATTGATTCTTGGACCCTCTGAGTGAAAGGAACCCATAGATAAATACCTAACATACCTAAAAAGATTAATTCTTGAAGGTTCTTGGGATTTGTTCTTGATTCTTGAAGCTAAGGTTTTGCCCCTTTGAGAGAGAATGTTTTAATCTTGAGAGAAAGTGAGTAAATAATGATATAATAGGTTATTTAGGGGTTTAATTTTGTGTTTAGATTGATTAGGGTCATGGAAAAATACCAAATTACCCCTGGGAATAAATTAAATTTCGTCATTGAAAATCCCGAGTTTCGCTCCACCGAGATGTGGTGGCATCGCGGTGAGCAACTGGAATTGGTATGGCATTGTTCAAAAAGGGACGAACGTGAAATGGACCCTTGACGCGATGTGTCACCATCGCGTAGCCTCAGCGGAATTTGACAACTTGGAAAATAGCCCTTGGCGCGGCGCGGTGGGATCGTGATGGCACATTGGAAAATGACAATTTCCATATGAGCCCTTAGTGCGATGTAGTGAAGTACCAGGTAGTACACTGTTTTACTAAAAATGCTCTAACTCTTCACCCGAGTGTCGGATTTAGATAATTTTTATATCGTTGAAAAGCTGACTAAATTTCATACGCAATCGTAAACTCTAAACTGATAAAATGGAGTATTTAGAAAAATTAATATAGGATAACTTATGTACTGAGAGCTAATATAAGCTATGGAAATACGGGTATTACAATATCTCCCCCTTGGGAACATTCATCCTCAAATTAGACTGATTAAGCCTAGAAACATTGATAGAATGTGTTTACACACTGAACATGCACAACTAAAACATGATTGCATGACCGAAATCACTAATAAGCTGAGTTTTCATACTGAACATGCATATCTGATGCATGAGTACATGACTGAACTGATTCATGAATACCTCATTGAATATGCAACGGTAATATATACCAAGTTTGTATCTGTAACTGAACAGGGAACATAACAAAACTAAGGAAGACTATTACCTCAAGCTGAATCTGAGTTTGCGAAGAAGAGGTAAGGATACTGGTCTACATATCTGCTTCTGCTTCCCAAGTATCTCTCTAAACGGACTGATTCCACCAAAAAACTTTGACTAAGGAAACTTCTTTGTTCCTCAGTCTACGAATATGATGATTGAGGATTTAGACTGGAACTTCTTCGAAAGAGAGATCATTCTGAATATCTACACCCTCTAAAGGAACTATGACTGCTAGGTCACCAATGCATTTCTTTAGCAAGGAGACGTAGAATACTGGGTGCACTGAAGCTAGATCTGAAGGAAACTCAAGCTCGTAAGTTACCTCTTCAAAACAACTGAGAATTCTGTAAGGACCTATGTACCAGGGACTGAGTTTCCCTTTCTTGCCAAACCTATTTAATCCCTTTAGGGAGAGATTTTGAAGAACACAAAATCATCATTCTCAAACTTAAGATCCTTTCTCCTCATATCTACATATGATTTCGGTCGGCTCTAGGCTGCCCTAAGCCTTTCTCTGATCAACTGAACCTTCTCTAAGGCATCAAACACTAAATCAAGCCCTAATACTATGGCCTCACCTACCTCAAACCAACCAATTGGAGATCTATATCTCCTACTATAAAGAGTCTCAAACAGAGCCATTTAAATACTAGAATGATAGCTGTTATTATATGCGAATTTGATCAAAGGAAAGTGGTCATCCTAACTACCTTTAAAATCAATCACGCATGCTCTTAATATATTTTCTAGAGTCTAAATAGTCCTTTATGGTTGACTATCTATCTGAGGGTGGAAAGTTGTACTGAGATGAACTTAGGTACCAAGACCCTTTTGGAATACTTTCCAAAAGTGAGAGGAAAACTAGGTACCTTTATCTGAGATAGTGGATACTGGGACTTCATATAATCTGACCAACTCTCTGATATAGAGTTTTGTGTAGTCCTCGACTGAATAGAAAGTATGAACTGGCAAGAAATGAGCGGATTTGGTTATCCTGTCTACGATAACCCAAATCAAATCATACTGATGACTAGTACGAGGCAAACCCATTACAAAGTCAATGTTCACCTCTTCCCATTTTCATGTGGGAATAATAAAATCCTACATGGACCCACTAGGTTTCTGGTGCTCAATCTTAATGTACTAATATGTAGAACACTTAGCTACAAACTCTGCAATGTCTCTCTTTATCCCACTCCACCAATAGATCTCCCACAAATAATGGTACATCTTAGTGACCCCTAGATGGATAGATTAACATGCACCATGTGCTTCTATAAGAATTTGTTGCCTCAAGTCATCTATTCCTGGAACGCATAGCCGACCCTGGCAACGCAACACACCATATCCCCCTTAGGAGAAAACCTCTACCTTCTAATCTCTGACTGACTCTTTTATCTTAATTAGATTGGGATCTCTGTCCTACTTTTCCTTTACTTCAAAAACCAGAGATGATTCTGAACTATTCTGCACCCACACACTACCCTCTGCTGAATCGACTAAGCGGATACCTAGTCGGGCAAGATGATGAACTTCTTGAAATAACTTCTTCTTACCATTCTCAAACTAAGCAACACTACCCATAGACAATTTACTGAGAGCATCTGCCACTCCATTGGCCTTGCCCGGATGATATAGAACACTTATGTCATAATCTTTCAACAACTCTAACCATATTCTCAGATGCAAATTCAAATCTTTCTGAGAGAACACATACTGCAAGCTTTTGTGATTTGTGAACACATCAACATGCACCCCATACAAATAGTGTCTCCAAATCTTTAAGGCAAATACTACAGATGCTAACTCAAGATTATCGGTAGGGTAATTCCTTTCATGGGGCTTAAGCTGTCTAGCGGCATAGGCTTTGATCTTACCTCTCTACATGAGGACACAACCCAAACCTACTCTGGATGTATCACAGTACACAACAAACCTATTTAAACTATTTGGTAGATTCAAAACTGGGTCTGAGGTGAGTCGAGTTTTCAACTCCTGAAAACTCTTCTCATAAAAATCTAACCACTGAAACTTGACTTTCTTCTGAGTCAATATGGACATAGGGGATACAATAGACGAAAACCCTTCAACGACAGGCCGATAATAGCCAGCTAAACCTAAGAAACTCTTGATATCTATCGGAGAAATAGGTCTAAGCCAGTTTCTCACCGCTTTGGTCTTTTGAGAATCAACTCTAATGCCATCACCGAAAATGTTATGATCAAGGAATACTACTAACCTTAGCCAAAATTCACACTTACTAAATTTGATGAACAATTGATGGGCTCTGAGAGTCTGAAGTACAATTTTAAGGTGATTTGCATGATTATTCTCGCTACGGGGATAGACAAGAATGTCATTAATGAAGACTATGATGAACATGTTCAAGTACTTCTTGAACACTCGGTTTATCAAGTCCATAAAAGTTGTTGGGGCATTTGTTAGACCAAATGACATGACTAGAAATTTGAAGTGACAATATTGGGTTTGGAAAGCTATTTTTGAAATGTCACATTCTCTGACTCTAAGTTGATGATAGCCTAATCTGAGGTCTATCTTAGAAAAGTAACTGGCGCCCTGAAGTTGGTCAAACAAGTCATCAATTCTAGGAAGTCAATATTAATTCTTGACTATGCCTTGTTCAACTGACGGTAGTCTATACACATTCTAAGAGAACCGTCTTTCTTGTGCATGAATATAACTGGTGCGCCTCACGGGGAAATGTTGGATCTAATGGACCCCTTATCTAAAAGGTCTTTTAACTATTCTTTTAACTATCTGAGTTTAGTTAGAGCCATTCTGTATGGCAGAATAGATATAGGCTGAGTATATAGAAGAAAGTCTATTCCAAAGTTAATTTCCCTTTCAGGAGAAACTCTAGGAAGATCTTCGGGAAACACATATGAGAATTCATTTACTACTGGAGCTGACTCAAGACTAGGAGTCTCTAAACTAGAGTCTTTGACCCGCACAATATGCTAGACACAACCTTTGGATATTAGTTTTCTCGCTCTAACGTATGAAATTAACTGACCCTTAAGCGTTATAGTACTACCTCTCCATTCAAGGGTTAGTTCATTTGGAAACTGAAAATGAATAATTCTATTTCTACAATCAACTGAGGCATAGCATGAATGGAGCCAAACCATGTCGAGAATAACATCTAAATCTGTCATATCTAATTCTACTAAGTATGCTGAAGTTACTTTCTGAGATATCATAATCGGAAAGTTTCTATATACCCGCTGGACTATAATAGACTGACCCACTGGGGTAGAGATTGAGAAAGGCTATATTGAGATTTCTGGTTTGAGTTTAAAATTGACTGTTGTGTAAGGAGTTACAAAAAAAAACAAAAAAACTCTTGGATCTAATAAGGAATAAACATGTAAATAAAAGATCTGTAACATACCAGTGACCACATCAAGAGGAATTTCCTGATCTTATCTGGACAGAAGAGCATAAAGCCTGTTTGGGCATTGCCCACTAGTGGCACTGGAAGCGGCACCCTACTAATTTGGGCAATCGAACTGAGCTGAAGGAAGACTGTACTAACCCTGAGAACTTGACTGAGGATAATCTTTGATTCTATGGCCTGGCTTTCCATACCTGAAACATCTATTACTGCCAGCCCTGCAGACACCGTGATGGTTTTTGCCATATTTCTGAGAAAGAGGATTTCTTCTAGCACTGCCGACACTACCCTGAGATTTATAACCTGGAGCCCTATTTTTGTTATCATTTTTGAACTTAGGTACTGGAGAACTGGCTGAGACCGGAGCTGGAACTGAAGATTTTGGGCAAAACTGAGAACGATTATCGCCTTCTGACTTAGGCTGTGCGAAATTGAAGCTATCTATTCTAACACTCTTATTCTCTCTCTCTCTCTCTCTCCTTATTCTTTGCTTCTCCTATCTGCTAATCATGAACCATGAGCTTGGATATGTCCATCTCCTTAATCAACATCACAGTTTTTCACTTATTAACTACACTCTCAGACACCCCAAATATGAACTTACTTTTTCTGGACCTATTGTCTGCTACTACATGGGTAGCATACCTAGATAACTGAGTAAACTTAAGGGAATACTCTTTTACACTTATGTTTCCTTGCCTGAGATTCATGAACTCTAACACCTTGGCTTTTCTCAGCTCTAAGGGAAAGAATCTATCTAGGAAAGCAGTAACAAACTCTTCCCACTCCATGGGCTATGCATTTATACCCCTATCTATCTTCCACTGCTTAAACCACGTATGAGGTACATCTTATAGTTGATAGGCATCTAACTCAGCACTTTTACTGGAAGTCACTTCTATGACATTTGTGACTTTCTAAACCTGATCGAGGAACTTCGATGGATCCTCTTCAGACTTAGATCTTGAGAATAGAGAAGGATTCATTTGGGTGTAGTGCTAAATTCTTGCTGCAGTAATATTGGCCACTGGGTTGGCATGAACAAGAGTTGGCCATTCATTCTGAGATGCTACAGAATTTGCTAGAGTAGTGAATGTAACTCTGAATTCTGCATGAGAGACATGCTCCTCTAGGGGATCTACCTGAACGGGCTGAGATATTGACTGATTTTTGATCCTTCTTACATTAGTCTTTTTTGAAAGTATGTTCTGTAAATGAAAGAAAGAAATGAGTTAGAATGAGAGTTTAACTTGAGCACATGCTCACTCGCACAACATGAATGCTAAAAGAAGGGAAACTTTTTCTAAAACATCTCATAGCCTCTTGTCCATAAGTATCGTGCGCTAGACACCCATGAACAAGACTCTACTTGATGGTCTTTCTAACTCCCTAGGACTCTATTGAACCTTAGGTTCTGGTACTAATTTTGTAACGCCCCGAGTCTACACCCCGACTGCCATACGGTGCTTTCGACCCCAAAGGAATACAAGCAAACCCATGACTGGTACCTGTTATGAGCACTAAATAATAATACTGTAATAACGTGGAACATAGGCTGAAATACCATAAGGTTCATACTATGAATACTGATAATAATAACATCTGACAATAATATCTAAAAACTACATACTGTCTGAACTAGTCGAGACTGAAAAACCTCTAACTGAATTGTCGGAATGTGGAGTTGATGGGACAATCGTCCAACTAACTCTGACTACTGAAATTCTAAAGCTATTAAAAGTATTGAAATAGAGTATATCCTTAGATGAGGAATCTCTACTAAATCTGCTGCTGCTATCTGGATCTGTCTAAATACGGTCAAAAACCTGAGCATCCAAACCTATGATATGAGACATCATAGCGCAAAGAAAAAGTATGCATCAGTACGTGGAATATACTGGTATTCTAGATAAGGTAAGACTAAATGCAAGGTTTCATATGCATGAGCAATAACTGACTAAATGATATGGAGTAACTGAGTAAGAGTACATGTGTTTTGCGGAAATTTTGACTTTTGAAAGTGTCGCCACTTAATTTTGAAAAGGAATTAAGAAACCTTTAAATGTAATTCAAACGATTCAAAGTAGAAAAATTGTTTTAAGTTAGAGATTCTGAATAAGCGGTTCCTATTAACGTTTTAGGAAGGTGTTAGACACCTAAAACGTCCGCTAACTTGCGGTTATCCGGACTGTTTGAAAATCGTGTTTTGATTAACTTCGAAAAGATTAATTTGTTGAAAACTAGTTGATTAGAAAAAAAGTTTTTGCAAAATCAGATTTTTAGCGACTTTAGTTAGGGATTTAATTAGGTTTGCAAAGAAGCACGTAAACAAGTAAGCAAAAAGAAAAAGGGAAAAGGGGAGGAGAAGTGATTCAGTCTTTTAAGCCCAAACCGTCGATCCTGTCCTAAGCTATTTGGGTTTTTCAACCCATTTCACCTGTCCTAGTCTAATTTTTGAGCCTTTGGCTTGAATCTTGCTCTACCTGTATTAAATACAACTTTGGCTTCGTGGCCTAAATGAAAGAATAAAACATAAATAACTAAATAAATAAAGACAACAATGAAGAATGATAAAATGAACAAAAAAAATGGAAAAACCGAGACATAAAGTCTCTTGGCGCTTCGAACATGGGACTTTTAAACCCATTTTTCCCTCTTTCGACTCCTCATATCCATGCGTCATTTTAGCGGACATTGGGCTCTCTTTCGGGACTGACTCAGTGAGATGGGCCTTACTGGCCCATTAGGGAATGCAAAAGAGTCCGTTTAGACTCCAACGAATTCACATGCGAAGTAAGAAAAACAAAATATATTAATACATGATCAATGAAGAAGAAGAGATATATAAAAACATCACATAGGTAATCAAAGGGAGGAAATTCAATTAGTTCATACGTAATTCATAGATAAAATGAGAAATTGTTGTGATCTAAAATAACATAATAAGAAGCAAATCGAGATATAGAAAGTTAAAGAAAAAGGGAATGCTCAATATTGGTGAAGTTAAGCAACCACGGCTATCATCATTACATGGCTTGAAGTTAACCAACCACGGCTATCATCAGTACATGGCTAAACGTATATATACCAAAGAAAGTTTAAGACTAAATTGATGAAGATCCCCTAAGTAAGAACAAGCAAATGATGAGACTACATTAGGGTCGGGAATTGCAATAACCTCATAAACGATTCACATGTAACGTCGAATAGGAAAAGGACTCCTCTTTTCAAGGAAATAGGACAAGGCTCTTCGCTATATCACTTCTAGAAAATATACAATTTATTGACAAAACTTACTTCAGAATTAACAACTTGGAAAAAAACAAATACTGACATATAATGACAACTTAAGCAAGAATCACTTGGACAACTAATAATTTAGGCAACTAACTAAAAAAGAATCACTTGGACAACTAACTTTGATAGAAGAATCACTTGGACAACTAACTAAAAAAGAAACTTTTCATAATCCTACTTAACAGGGGACAGATTACGAAAGAGGCAAATATTTTCTTTCGTTCCCATCATCTCCTTAACGAGCCTGCGAGGATTCTCATCAAAACTATCATGGAAGAAATTAAACATGAGACATTTTCTACAAAACCAACAACTCCAATGTTCAACAAAGCCTTAAACAGGAATCACATGCTCCTACTCATTTAGGCGAAGAGATAACTGTATTAGTGGCACCCTAGGAACTGAACAGTGACCCAACAAGGCGATGTCGAACTAAAATAACAAAGAAAACACTAGGACATGAATTCAACCAAGAACAACAAGTCAGATTACGAGCAGGAACACGAGATGAAAATAGTAGGTAAATGCTTACCTGATGATATCACAGTTCAAACAACGAATCACAAAACCAAAAGAAGAAAAATAAAGCTGAATCATGGATCAAACAATTATGGCAAATAGGTATTCATATGCAACAAAATACTAGACCCAAAAGGGGAAAACTATAAATAAAAGACGAAGTCTTGATGATGCATATACTCATTCAGCAAACAAATAAAGACAATATTTTTGACATAATAGCACAAAAATTCGATGTGAAAACTGATTCAACGAAATAGATTAACAATCCAATCACAAACTAATCCTAGGGCTGTCATAGCCAACTACAACAGACAATCCCAACCTCATTCATGATAAACAGATAATGATTTCTACGAAGAAAGAGGGGATAAAGCAGGAAACGATGGAATTAAAAAGGGTGAACGTATGTTTACCTCTTTCGGTGCAGCAAATGAGACGATGAGTTATCAGCAAAATCATCGCTACCAGAATCTCGAGACATCGACCACGAACAAAACGTCTTTTTTCTTTTTCCCTTAAAGGTTTTGAAACCCTCAGACTTTCAATTAAAATTTCCCTAGAAAATCTTTTCTTTTGAAGAAAAATCCAATTTTCAAACCCAAGAGCCTCAGAAAATTTTCTCGAACAAGCCTTTTGATCCCCTTAAAAAATTTTGAACCCGAAAATTTTCAGCCTAAACTTTCAAACCCTTGAAAAAAGAGAAGAGAAAAAAATTCTGAACCTCCCAAAAATCCCTTAACTTAGAACCCTAGAGCCCCCAATACCCCCCCCCCTCGAGACAGTGAATGAAGGGTCCCTTATATAGCAGATGAATAGGGGTATTTTAGGGACTCAAAAGAAGTGAACCCTAGAATTTGAAATTTGAAAATCTTCTTCCCATAGCCAATCAAAAATGGACGCACATGTACCTTCATGGTACAGATTTAACGGATTCAAAATAGATTTGTGAAGATCATTTGATACCCATGACTCAGCTGCTATCTGGAGATTTCTAGAAGCTGCTCGACAGTTCTCATATGAACTCTCATAAGCATCACGCGATGAAGAGGGAGAAAGAAAATCTGGGTTAAGGGTTGACGTTGGTGAAGTCGTTCTTGTTGTGGTTGATATTGAATAAGGTATAAGGTGGGCCGGGTTGGGTTATTTTTGGTGTTGGGCTGGTAGTTTTAGTGTTGGACCTATTTAATTAAAATGGGAGAAATGGGCTGTTGTTTGAAGAAAATATGAAATGGACCAGGTGTTTGGAAAAATTGTGTTTAAAATTGGGATGGATAGTTTAGAAAAATAGTTTCAATTAACATTTAACCCATTCTAATTAAATTTTGATCAAATTAAAGGCTAATTGGCCAAATGTATTGCGATTGTGGCCAATTTAATTTCAATTTATGATCAAATTTAATAGATTGATTAAATTGAATTGAAATTAAATACGAATCAATACTTCTTTTAATCCCGAGTTTCTTGATTTAATAAAACCAAACAAGTATTTCTCCAAATAAATTATTTGTGAGAATAGATTATATTTAAATCTAGATTTAATTATTTAAATTTATTTTCCAAATAATCCTTAATTTAAAGTCTAATTTTGATGAAAATGTTCATTTAAATGATATCATTTGTACAATCTCGTATTGCAAATACGAAAAATATATAATTATCACTTTAAATTACAAATTTAACCCAAATGCATATTTTAAAATGCGTTTATTTGGAAAAAATAATTGTTGTGATTTTATTTGAAAATTGAAGAAACTCGAGATTAAACGTAGTTGTGGAGGGAAAAAATTAGGTGTCAACAACTGCCCCCTCCCTTTGGGTAGGATGGATGCAAGTAATCCTGGGCAAAGGGAGGTTGACGTTCCTAATTTTTGTTCGACCACAAATTCGTATCTAAGAGAGGTTGGTTTTCCGCATGAATTTCATGGAGTTATGGCCGAACCTTGATATCAGATTTCCTACATATCTCAGTTTTCATGAGAATTCAGGCCACTTATAGTTCATAAAGCTTGATTTTAAGCATGATTTTCAAGAAAATTCACCAACTATCATGGTTTTAGAGTTTTTGGTTAAACCGAGAAGCTGGGGAATAAAGGGCTTTGGGGGATGTTGGAATGAAGTTGAGTTTTATACATTGATTCTAGCCTACATTTCTCCAAGATTTCAGGGAATTAGACTGCTTGTAGTTCAACTTAATTGGTAGAAAAGATAGTCTTTTATTTAGGACAATCTTTGGCTCAAGATGAGTGACAAGTTGTTCGAGTTGAGGAAAAGAGGTTTTTAACCTCTTAATAATGAACGCGGAGCTCTTCACATCCATAGGTAAGAATTTACCTGGGCATAATTTCCGAAACTCTAGGAGTCTTATCACTTTAATTTGGAAGAAAGAGAAGGTTACCCTCGATATGAGTTTAGAAATATCCCGAAGTGGAGCTGAAACCAGAATATTCTGAAATACCCACATGCCTTCTAAAAGGGGTGTGGTTGGATGGTGGTGGTGATCATCATTTAGCTCACGTCTAGAGAGTTTGACATCCTTCTCCAGACTATGTCCCATTTTACTGCTAAGAAAGAGTACCACGTTGTGCTGCATCCTATTTGAATTCGTTTGCACCTGTGGTTTTGATTTTAGATTTTCATCCTCTTGGATGCTCTCGATAATGCTTCGAGTAAAAAGTGTTAGTGCTAAACATAATTCACGAAAGAGGTATGTAGTCTTTTACCATATCTCCACGTGAGTTGTGACTTGAAAAGCGGAGTCATCTCTTACTGTACCTGTTTGGAATGAAATAACCGGCGATTAAAAACACAACAACCCTCTTGGTTGTTGAAATTTGTTTGCCTTTTGGACACCGACGATACTTTATGCAGAACGGTCCCTACAGCCATGTAATCTTGTGTTGGTGTGGCAACCCTTTTGGTTACCTATATCACTTGTTGTATGTGGAATGATAACCTCTCCGGTTATAGCCGATGATCATCTTTGGATAATCTTGCACACTATTTGATGTTGGATACGAGGCAACTTATAGATATCCTTTGAATTGTTAGCTTTTAGATAATCCTGCACATTATCCTACTTTGGATAAGAGATGACTTACAAATATCCCTCTAATTGCTAGCTTTCAGGTATTCCTGCACATCATCCGACCATGGATACAATATGACTTATAGATAACCTCTCAGATTATTAGTCTTTGGGTAATCCTACACATAATCGATCTTAGATATGACACGGCTTATAGAGAACCCTTGAACATATCAATTTGATAATCTTGCATATTCTTTGGTAAGGATTTAGTTGCGACTTACGGATAACCTTTGAACTATTGATTTTTGGCCGATCTTGCACACTATCCAGTTTGGATGTTGTTGTGGCTTACAGATGACCTACAGGCTATCAACTCATAGGTGATCTTGCAGACTATCTTATTTCAAATAATATGACTTATAAATGACCCTCAAATTGTTATTTTCTAGGAAATCTTATATATCATTCATCCTTAGATAGCGACTTAAAGGCGTCCCTTCAAATCGTGTGCTCTTGATGCATTTAGATGCTGATTCATAAAATGATGAGATATCCTCAATGCCAGTATTGTGTCTCACATATCAACAGATATATGAATAACCTTCTTGGGCGATGGTATGAGATGTCCCTCTTGGTAATAATATGCAATGGCCCTTACGGCAATAATATGTAATGGCCCTTGCGGCAATGATATGCAATGGACCTCTTGGCAATGATATGAAATGACCCTCTTAGAAATGATATGAAATATCCCTCTTGGCAATTTAAAACCAGTTTCACCTGAGTTCATTTGTCAGCGTCTTGCTTTCTACATGTACCTGTACTCAAGGTAGACGATCAGTAGACACAAAGTCGCTTTTTCTAGAGACTACTTTTTAGAAAAATTCTAAATACAATATTTGTAAAGAAGACAAGACACTTTTGTTTGTCTTCCATGATCTCAAAAAATGAGATGGACAATTCAAAAGGTCCTCAATAAATGGGTATTAAACCCATTTTTAAGGCTATCCAAAAATACCGTTCTTGAGCATTAGTGCTCTGGTGTGGCATTTTACTCAGGGATTTTTTAAAGAGACTCTCACTTTTGTGTATTGGTCCTTGTATCCACAGTAAAATGATTAGTTTGAGTAAAACTACTCCGTGTTAACCTTCTTCGATTCTCCATTTGCTTCACGCCATCTTTTGGGTACTCCGTCATGTTCGGACTTCCACCCCTGACTCCCCGTCCTAATTGATATTTGGGCAATCACTAAGTAAAAGATTTATATAGATTTTTGAAAGTAGTCTTAATTTTTAGAAAATAGTTTCAGAAACTCCTGTAAAACTTTAGAAAATCTCTGTCAGTCATGTCATGTGCTAGCTCAACGACCATCTTTCTCATGATTCTGACAATGTTCGACATTTGACGGAGGATCACTAGGGATTCAGCATTGTCGAGGCTCTCTATCAAAAGTTTTATTAAAGGTGGAGATTCAATCTTCCTAGACTTTATCACAGGTGGTGATTCTCAAATCTCAACTTCGACCTCTTAGTGCTGGGGAATTTGAAATAGATTCCAATATTTGGTGGAAATTTTGAGGCCTTCCTCAAAATTTTTGCCCCAGTTTAAAGTAGTTTGAGATGATATCAACTCGAGTGGATCTGAAGTTTTTGATGATCTTCATTCTCTTTGTTGGATGTTGATCTTCTCTTGTGAATTTTTGAGATTCCTTCTAGAAAATTCTGCCCCAATTTTCACTTCTTGGGGTTATATAATCGAGCCGTTGGGGCACCTACGTATCCCATTGAAGCAGAAATCAGGTCAAACATAGTTCAAAACTACGCTAAGGATATAGAAAAATCTAATGAATTGACCGAAGCCGACATAGGCCGCCTACATATCTCATTCTTGAGAATTCAGGTCATCACGTAGTTCATACATAAAGGAAAAGGATAAATTTTTCTAAGGGGTTGACCGAAGCTGACATAGGATGCCTACGTATCTCATTCTTGAGAATTCAGGTCAAACGTAGTTCATACATAAAGGGAAGGGGTTCTAGGCAATTACACATCATGAAATTGATAATATTATAAAGGCGGTTACAAATAAACCAAGAAACAAAAACTATAACATCTTTGAAGCACAATATCTCTTTACCGCATTAGAATTGATTGGTTTGGTCCACTCTTGACCATCCATATCAGGTAGGATTAGGGCTCCTCCAAGTTGGGATTCTTTTGATTTTCACATTCCTTTGTATCTACTACTAACTACTTCTCATCACCTTTTCTGTTCATTATTATTTTCTTCGCTTTGTTCGTCTAACCCTTGATATGACATGATATTGGCAGGTTTTTAAATTATTGCTACCAAAATAAACCATGCCAGAAAATCATATTTTAAAAAAAATAACTTCTTAAATAAAGGGAGGCCTTTTGGGAAATAAAATAAACTATGGCTCATGACCCACACAAATGTAGGCCCATGCCTTTTTGAAAGTTGTAAAACATGAAATGAAAATTTGAGACATAAAAGGGTGGATCACGGGGCCTCCTCCGGATCATCACCGATTTTAAAAACTATTAGCAATTGCCTTTCTTATCTACCACGATGGGTGATGGGTTATGAGTGGAATGGAGGTCCAGTTTTGCAAGGCCTCCTCTGATGCAGTCTTCTTCACCCCACAGGACTTTGGGAAATCATTTGGTAAAGCATGGTATCCTTTGAACAGATCTCCTATACCATCCCCAAGACCATCATCGTTTGACATCTTTATGTATGGGAAATGACTAGTACAAGAGCGGCAAGGACCTAAACAGACTCTCCTTTGAATTATTTTTGATCTCATCTTTCTTTTTTGGTTGGTATCCTACTCCACTCTTAAATACTCTTTCCGGGACCGTGATAGGCTCAATAATTCCTTCCTAATTCTTACTCAAGGCAACCACAACTTTCTATATCATTTCCACTCCTTCTGTCTTTTTGGAGTTTCGTGAATCCACATTAGCAATTGTCTCGCTAGATACCCATTCGCCTATAA
This sequence comes from Capsicum annuum, assembly GCF_002878395.1. Lineage (NCBI taxonomy): Eukaryota > Viridiplantae > Streptophyta > Magnoliopsida > Solanales > Solanaceae > Capsicum > Capsicum annuum. Next base: position 9,901,183 of record NC_061117.1, read on the forward strand.
TTTCGATCATGCTAACCACAGCTCCCTCATGATTAGGAAATGGGTTACAAGCAACATTTGGTGTCGGCGCCTGAAGAGTGATTATCTTCTGGTCAATCAAGTCCTGGATCTTGTATTTCAGATTGATGCAATCTTCAGTATTATGCCCGGGAGCTCCTGAATGATAAGCACAGACTTGATCGGCATGAAAGAATCGAGAATTGAGATTGGTAGTATTTGGTGGAATAGGCTGTAAATAATCAGCCTTCATCAATCTTTTGAAGAGATGGGTACAACTTTCAGCCAATGGAGTAAATTTTCTGGGAGGCTTCTTCTCGAGGCATACACGTGGGTAGTTATACTAATTTTGATTGGCAGGAGGAGGTACTTCATGATAGTTTGGAGGCACTTGGACATTTATTTGATTGTTTGGAAGAATAGCTTGACCATGAGATTGATAATTTGGTTGCGAAATTTGACACTAGGGTAAAATATTTGAAATTGGAGCTTGATATTAGGGATGGGCGTAGAATACAGGCTGAAAATTTAGTGATGGTGGTGAGGAAAGAATATTCCTAGGCTAGAATTTCCTCTTCAATTTATCAACAAAATCAGTAGAGACTGCAGTCACATCCTCTCTTTTATTCTTTGAGAATGCAGAAGATTCAGATGATGTTGGGGTTTTGGCAAATTTTCCTGTTCAGATGCCTTCCTCTAACGATTCCCCAATCTTTACTAAATCTGGGAAAGTTGCTCGGACCACGGATACCAAACTGGTATAATATTCTCCCTCCTGAGCACGAGAGAACACAGACACCATTTCTTTCTCAGACATGGGAGGTTGTACTTTGGCAGTTTCTTTTCTCAAACGAAAGGCATAGTCTCGGAAACACTCGTCATTCCTCTGCTTGATCCAATCTGATGAATATCGGTCAGGGACTATTTTAATGTTGAATGCAAACCTATTAAGGAAACTTTTGGACAATGCCCTCCAACTAGTCCATTTTTCAGTTTTTGAGACGTGAAGCAATCTAAGGCTTTGCCACTTAAGCTTCGGCTGAATAAGTGCATCAATAATGCTTTATTTTTCCCTACTCCCACCATTTGACCATAATACCTTCTCAGATGGGCCATTAGATTTCTGTTGCCATCGAACACTTCAAATTTATGGACCTTATACCCTTCTGGTAGATCTACTCCAGGGTGAACACATAAATCATCGTAATCTAACCCGTCGTTATTCCCCGCTCCATGAGATTCCTTGATCCTTATGATCTCTTCATTCATAGCTAGCAACTTTATTTCATGATCGATCATCCACTCTTTATCCTCCTCATAATGGTCCATCTCGGAATTAGGAAATGGATTATAGATATCAGGGGATATGATGGCATGAAGAGAATTTGGAAGAAAGACTTGATTTTGCGGATGAAATGAAGCGGGTTGGTAGGTGAGGCGGACGTTATGAAAATTAGAAGGTTTTATGGAATTTGAGAGTGGTTTGGTGGAATCGGAGAAGAATTCTATGGATTTGGAAATGAATTTGGTGGATTCGGGAATAGATTTGATGGATTTTGCAGGTTTGGGAGTGAATCTTATGGATTTGGGAATGAATTTTCTTAATTTGAAAATATGTTCTGGGGATTTGGGAATGGATTCGGAGATGGGTTTTGTGGGGTTAGAGATGGATTTTATGGATGGTAAGCATCTGGGTTATCTTCATGATTGGTATTTTGGATAAGTGGAGGGGCAAAGAATGACAATATGTTATTTGGCTGATCCCCGAGAATAGGCGTACTAAGGGAAGGGATTTGGAGTTGAGTCCCGTGTCCTCCTGGAGCTGGAGCATTAACAGTGATGGCCAGGTGAGCCAAATCTTGAGTACGATTTATTTCCTCCTGAAGCATTTCAAGCCTTCTTACGAGTTCCGCAATCATCTCACTCTGTTCCGCTATTACATTGTCCCCGATGGTCAATGCATTTTCTTCATCATTTCCAGTCATTATTGAATGTGATCAAAGGATGGGATTTTGTACGCTTTTGACCGGGTGAAATAGGGATGCTCTGCCAGCTATATCAACACAGATTATTCTTCTATTATCTATAAAGTAAAACAACTCAAAGGAAAATATGTTAGTTTCCAGCATTGCAAAATACTTGACAAGAAATAGACACATAGATTTGTTTGTGTCATAGCCAAATCCATCCATAGGAGCATAGCGGATAAACTTGCCTTCGATCCAAACAAACGCACATAAACACATAAGACATTATATCCATAAAAACACTATAATAATACGTATCCTAACTGGGGTGACCTTTTTGAGCCAAGGGTTTGGGCCTAACGATTTTTGAAGAAAAATATATGCTTTCTTAAGGTCAATCCATTATCCCCCAACTTTTATAGATACTAAAAGGGCATAAATGCCTACAAAAGATAAAAAAAAGAGGGATACAATCTTTAGGGAAAGGGAAATAACATGAAAAAAGACACGTTCCCACACAGGGGATAGAAAATACTAATTCCTGAGTTCTTCTTCTATCAGCCTTCGCCTTCTTAGCTTCGTCCATTTATTATATTGGTGATGTCTACACTATGCCATAGATGCAACCTCCCAAATCGATCAATTTCTTGCTTAACTTGCTTCAATTCTTCTTACAAAATTAAGCAAATCAAGTTTTTTTCTGACCCCCAAAAGATAATGGATTGAATTAGACAGGCATACATTTTATTCAACATATAAATATGGTTCATCTATAATTGACTCGGGGTCAAAAGACGCAGGGAAGGTTTTCTAATGGGCCCAATACCTCGCTCGGGTATTGGGTCGTCCTAGGCTCATGTCTAAAATAAGGTTTTGGTTTTGTTCTATCCTAGGTGTCTAGAGTAGGTTTGAACATTGGTTCTCAAGTGGACAACTTGAGTTTGAAAATACAAACAACCATCAAATGACTCACGTGCTAATAAGCCGTTCGTATTTCCAGCACATTTTGGAATTGAACAACAGGGGCCGGGACATCCACGAAACCCCAAAACAGTTTAAATAATGTAGGAATATGCCATGAGATTGGATAGTTAAACTTTACAGAATCGAAACATATAAACACATAAACAGTTAATCAAAAGAAGAAATAAAATATTTGGTTAGAACCTAGTTACAAATCCCCAACAGATTCGCCATTTCTGTTTTGCGGAAATTTTGACTTTTGAAAGAGTCGCCACTTAATTTTAAAAAGGAATAAGAAACCTTTAAATGTACTTTAAATGATTCAAAATAGAAAAATTGTTTTAAGTTAGAGATTCTGAATAAGTGGTTCCTATTAACATTTTAGGAAGGTGTTAGGCACCTAAAACATCCGCTAACTTGCGATTATCCGGACTGTTTGAAAATCGTGTTTTGATTAACTTCGAAAAGATTAATTTGTTGAAAACTAGTTGATTAGAAAAAAAGTTTTTGCAAAATCAGATTTTTAGCGACTTTAGTTAGGGATTTAATTAGGTTTGCAAAGAAGCACGTAAAAAAGTAAGCAAAAAGAAAAAGGGAAAAGGGAGAGGAGAAGTGATTCAGGCTTTTAAGTCCAAACCGTCGATCCTGTCCTAAGCTATTTGGGTTTTTCAACCCATTTCACCTTTCCTAGTCTAATTTTTGAGCCTTTGGCTCGAATCTTGCTCTACCTGTATTAAATACAACTTTGGCTTCGTGGCCCAAATGAACGAATAAAACATAAATAACTAAATAAATAGACAACAATGAAGAATGATAAAATGAACAAATAAAATGGAAAAAACGAGACTTTCAAGTCTCTTGGCCGCTTTGAACATGGGACTTTTAAACCCATTTTCCCTCTTTCGACTCCTCATATCCATGCGCCATTTTAGCCGAGATTGGGCTCTCTTTCGGGACTGACTCAGTGAGATGGGCCTTATTGGACCATTAGGGAATGCAAAAGAGTCCGTTTAGACTCCAACGAATTCACATGCGAAGTAAGAAAAACAAAAGATATTAATACATGACCAATGAAGAAGAAGAGATATATAAAAACATCACATAGGTAATCAAAGGGAGGAAATTCAATTAGTTCATACGTAATCCATAGATAAAATGAGAAATTGTTGTGATCGAAAATAACATAATAAGAAGCAAATCGGGATATAGAAAGTCAAAGAAAAAGGGCATGCTCAATATCAGTGAAGTTAATCAAACACGGCTATCATCAGTACATGGCTAAACGTATATATACCAAAGAAATTTTAAGACTAAATTGATGAAGATCCCCTAATAAGAACAAGCAAATGATGAGAATACATTAGGGTCGGGAATTACAATAACCTCATAAACGACTCACATGTAACGCCGAATAGGAAAAGAACTCCTCTTTTCAAGGAAATAGGACAAGGCTCTTCGTTATATCACTTCTAGAAAATATACAATTTATTAACAAAACTTACTTCGGAATTAACAACTTGGAAAAAACAAATACTGACATATAATGACAACTTAAGCAAGAATCACTTCGACAACTAATAATTTAGTCAACTAACTAAAAATGAATCACTTGGACAACTAAATTTGATAGAAGAATCACTTGGACAACTAACTAAAAAAGAAAATTTTCATATAGAAGAATCACTTGGACAACTAACTAAAAAAGAAAATTTTCATAATCCTACTTAACAGGGGACAGATTATGAAAGAGGCAAATATTTTCTTTCGTTCCCATCATCTCCTTAACAAACCTGCAAGGATTCTCATCAAAACTATCATGAAAGAAATTAAACATGAGACATTTTCTACAAAACCAACAACTCCAATGTTCAGCAAAGCCTTAAACAGGAATCATACGCTCCTACTTATTTAGGCAAAGAGATAACTGTATTAGTGGCACCCTAGGAACTGAAAAGTGACCCAATGAGGTGATATCAAACTAAAACGACAAAGCGAACACTAGGACATGAATTCAACCGAGAACAGCAAGTCAGATTATGAGTAGGAACACGAAATGAAAACAGTAGGTAAATGCTTACCTGATGATATCACAGTTCAAACAATGAATCACAAAACCAAAAGAAGAAAAATAAAGCTAAATCATGGATCAAACAATTATGACAAACAAGTATCCAGATGCAAAAAACACTGGACCTAAAAGGGGAAAACTAGAAATAAAAGGCGAAGTCTTGATGATGCATATACTCATTCAGAAAACAAATAAAGACAGTATTTTTGACATAATAGCACAAAAATTCAACATGAAAACTGATTCAGCGAAATAGCTTAACAATCCAATCACAAACTAATCCTAAGGCTATCATAGACAACTACAACAGACAATCCCAGCCTCATTCATGATAAACAGATAAATATTTCTACAAAGAAAGAGGGGATGAAGCAGGAAGCAACAGAATTAAAAGGGGAAAATGTATGTTTACCTCTTTCGGGGAAGCAAATGCGACGACCAGCTATCAGCAAAATCGTCGCAACCAGAATCTCGCGACGTCGACTACTAACAGAACGTCTTTTTCCTTTTTCCTTTATAGGATTTAAAACCCCTCAGACTTCCAATTAAAATTTTCCTAGAAAATCTTTTCTTTTGAACCAAAGTCTGATTTTTGAACCCAAGAGCCATAGAAATTTTTCTCGAACAAGCCTTTCGAACCCCTTAAAAAATTTTGAACCCAAAAATTTTCAGCCTAAACTTTCAAACCCTTGAAAGAAGAGAAGAGAAAAAAAAACTTTTGAACCTCCCCAAAATCCCCCAACTTAGAACCCTAGAGCCACCAAGAAAAACCAACCCCCCCTCGAGACAGTGAACGAAGCGTCCCTTATATAGCAGATGAATAGGGGTATTTTAGGGACTCAAAAGAAAGGAACCCTAGAATTTGAAATTCAAAAATCTTCCTCCCACAGCCAATCAAAAATGGACGCATCTGTACCTTCGTGGTACAAATTTAACGGATTCAAAATAGATTTAGGAATATCCTTTGATACCCATGACTCAGCTGCTATCTGGAGATTTCTAGAAGCTGTTCGACTGTTCTCATACGAACTCGCGTAAGCATCACGCGATGAAGAGGGAGAAAGAAAATTCGGGTTAAGGGTTGACGTTGGTGAAGTAGTTTTTGTCGAGGTTGATATTGAAGAAGTTATAAGGTGGGCAGGGTTAGGTTATTTTTGGTGTTGGGATGGTGGTTTTAGTGTTGGGCCTGTTTAAATAAAAAGGGAGAAATGGGTTGCTGTTTGAAGAAAATATGAAATGGGCCCAGGTGTTTGGCAAAATTGGGTTTAAAATTGGGATGCATAGGTTAGAAAAATAGTTTTAATTAACATTTAACCCATTCTAATTAAATTTTGATCAAATTAAAGGCTAATTGGCCAAATGTATTGCGATTGTGGCCAATTTAATTTCAATTTATGATCAAATTTAATAGATTGATTAAATTGAATTGAAATTAAATACGAATCAATACTTCTTTTAATCCCGAGTTTCTTGATTTAATAAAACCAAACAAGTATTTCTCCAAATAAATTATTTGTGAGAATAGATTATATTTAAATCTAGATTTAATTATTTAAATTTATTTTCCAAATAATCCTTAATTTAAAGTCTAATTTTGATGAAAATGTTCATTTAAATGATATCATTTATACAATCTCATATATGTAAATACGAAAAATATATAATTATCACTTTAAATGACAAATTTAACCCAAATGCATATTTTAAAATACGTTTATTTGGAAAATATAATTGTTGTGATTTTATTTGAAAATCGAAGAAACTCGAGATTAAACGTAGTTGTGGAGTGAAAAAATTAGGTGTTAACAACATGGATAACTGAAACTGCTGTAAAATACTGAGTATGCAATACTGTGCATATACGTGTATACTTTATCTGAGCTTTTACTGAAGCTAAATACTAAATTCTGATACTGAGTTACTAATATCTGAGATTCTGATAACTGAATTATTGATAACTAGGTGACTATATCTGACAATCCTGATATGTAGAACTGTATTGAGTTCTATACTGTGACTGAAACTAAGACTGTGGGAGGTAATTATCTAACTGACATGCCCCAAATAAGATAATTGGGGTCCAACCTGTAACCCCAATTAGAAGGGTATCAGTACCGTGGCATGGGTAAATATAAGCTGAATAGTCACCCTTATCTGGAAGGTGCCTTGAATGAGAACGGTGGTACCCTCAATTGGTAGGTTAAAATACCTTATAAACCCTCAACTGGCAGGTTGATGTCTCAACCTACGCTGGCTATGTAGTTCTGGAATATAAGGACTGCTTCTAAGTATCACACCCTCTACTGGCAGGTGAGCCTCCATCCTTGGGTTCACTCGGTGCTGAATCCTACCATGACCAAATTTGCTACGACACACGTCAACTTCACGGGGGTCCTATTACCCCTTAAACTAAATTTTAGTGTATTTTTGTCAATTTTTTTAGCTAACGTGATACCCTTTGTCAATCAATTTAGATGGGGTAACACCTTTGACGTGGGCTCTATTTTATGTAATAAAGGTTTTACTAGAGGTTTATCTCTTTCATTTATTGTTTGTATTTTTTGTATTGAAATATGTTTATAAAATTAGTATTACTTATTATTTTCACTTGTAAAATAAATATTATAGTTTTGATTATTATTAATAAAACTAATTTTCTTATATCATGCTAATTTACTTCATAAAGATCATCATTAGCTTATATACTTAATTCGTATTTCTTTTTTTTTCTTAGAAGATAATGTTTATGTTTTTATGAAGATTTTGTTATATGATTTTTTTAAAAAAATAAAGATAATGTTTATGTTTTTATGCAATGTCCATAAACATTATCATATTACAAGGACAAAATGGACATTGCATGGGATAAGGGGGGGAGGTTGATTATTGTTGATAGATCAGGGGAGGTTGATTTTTAAGACAAACTTCGGGGAAAAATGATTTTCACCTTTTTTTTACACACACCATTACTTTCACAAGATCACATACACAATACATACACACTACACCTCACTGGAAATTTGCACACACTCACGTTCCATTCAATTCTCACACATTCACTCATGTACAATACCCGTATACATAGAAATATACACGACTACACAAATCTCATCGCAAGACACCCACTGGATAGGCATCAGAGTGGAGAGAACGAGAGAATAAAGAGAGATCGAGAGAGTGAAGGGAGATTGAGAGAAAAAAATTAATCGAGAGAGATAGAACTATTGGAGTGAGAAAGAAACAAAGAGTAACGAAAATTGAGAGAGAATAAAAATGAGAGAGAGAAATCACGGGAGAGAAAGGCTTTTCCGATGAGTTTTCATCGACAATCGCTACTTTCGTCCTCTTCCTGTTCTTCTTCTTCTTCTTCTTCATTTTCGATTACTGCCGGAGCTCCGATGACACAAATACAGTTAATCCCAAGTCCAATCCAACTAAATTGACTGAATCCAATTATTTTGGTCCGATTCCAACAGAGATCCATCGAAGAAGGAGAGAAATAATAAAAGGGGTTTCGGTTTTAGGTGTTCTGTTCTTTTGGTCATTGGTAATCAATTTGAGTTGATGGGTTTTTCTTGAGGTTGGTCGAGGTTCGTTGGTTCGTAAGCTCCGACCCATCGCTAATTGTTTGAAATAAAATTGAGGTTCATTTCTCATCTCCTTCCCAATTAATCTTAATTATTTGATGCTTTATGTGTTGAATTCATGGTGTGTGGCTCTTATTTTTGTTGATTTTCATATGTTTGGACCATCGTATTGATTATTTGAATTGAATGATTTAAACTCAATTGGAAATAAGTAGGACGGGTAGGCAAACAGTAGGTTCGGGTAGACAAATTTAGAATTTGTGGATTGTGGAATGTTTGAAATGTGTTGAATGGTTTTGTTTATTGCATTTAGATCAATTGTATTCATGTAGCTGGTGAATGCCCTGAGGCCATTTGTATTTATTCACTGGAGAATGTCTCGACATATTATGTTGGCGTAAGATGTTCATGATCAAGACCCGAGGCACCGGGTGGAACGTTGTTCACTGTTTACATTTCAGTACCTTTTATTTTGGGTTTGTAATAATTGGATTGGACTTTAACTTTTAGACGTTTGTTTGTTTGGTTTGGTTGTTTTATGTGTGTTGTGGTTTATACATTCATAGTGTCGTACTAGCAGATATACTTTATAAAGCGACCGTGGTCGACCCACGGGACCGAGGGGTGCCTAATATGTTCTCCTCCGTCAACAGAATTCCTTAACCAAAATCTTTGTTCATGGATCAGTTTTTAAAGAGTTATGAAAAAGGATTTCCAAAGGTGACTTGGCACGTCCGATTAATGCCAAGTAGCGACTCTAAGTTAATTGAAAAATAATTCTTTTTGAAACAAATTATTTTCTTTGGTCACTTAATAATAAAAATCCTTTTAAAACTTAAAAAATTATATTCTTTTTAGGTTAAAAAAGGGGCGTGACAACTCTACCGATTCTGCTGGAGATTTTTCTGAATTTGAGCTTAATAGACGCTATTTTTGTGTTATTATTTGTATTATTGTTTTACCATTGCTGAGTGCTTACGTGCTACGTATTTACAGTTTTTCAATTATGTGTTACCGCTTTATTTCTATCATCATGTGCATAACCCGAGTCATTTCTTTCGCAACAAGTTTTGCAGTACACGTGTATACACGACCTATAGTTGAGTCACCCTTATTTTTAGAGGGGTAGCCATCGGGTGTATGGAATGGGTGGAAATATCTCATAGCCATTATTGACCATACGCTCCCCTGAACAGTCTGTTAGTGGATCCCAGCGTAGGTTAGCCTTTAGGTCATGCTTATCTGCATCATATTGAGACCTAGCGGGATCCATGTAGCCCTTTGTAGGAGAATCACCTCTAAAGCATCCCTACATGATAAATGTTGCATCTTTAAGGGTAACATGGTCATTTGACAGACTGATTTGGGAACAACATGTGCTAGAATTAAAGGAAAGTGTGTATGCAAGGAAAACTTGAAAAAAAGTAAAGAAAAGTGAGTCAAAAAAGAGATTCATAGTTTTCTTAGAGTTATTTATGATTTTTGTTTTTCACAATCAAAAAATGCTAAAAGATTTTTACTTTTGGCACTCATTGCTCAAAAACGCTAACATTAAAAATTTTCTTTACTTTCTTTAGGAAGCATTCATAATTCGAAAATTTCAAAAAAAAAAAAATTTACAAGAGGAAGCCTTTTATAAAATAAAAATTCAAAAAAAAAATGGTGGAAGTTTTGTACATTTCATATAGTGAAAATACCAAAAAAATGATTTCTTTCTTTCAGAATTGTTGATGTCAGTTTTATGTGAAGTGTCTAATTAAAAACCCAAAAAGATTTTATTGACGTTGTTCATAGTCTTTCTTTGATCGTGTCTCTTAAGTTAGGCTTAATCTGTTAGTTAATCCCTAATTGTCCAATCAGGACGAACTACGCACACCTGGTTCTCCTCTTTCAAGAGTGAGATACGTAGGCAGCCCTTCGTGGGCTTAGTGATCTTATTTAAGAAATTCAAAAAGATTTTATTCACTCTTTATTTAGAGTAGGTGTTCATATACTTCTCTAAAAGAAAACCACAAAAAGATTTTTGTTTAATAGTTTCAAGTTTCATTTTCATTTGAAATTTAAAATTAAAAACCCAAAAAGATTTTTCTTTGGTAATCATTAAGTTACATTTTGTATAGGAAGCTGAAAAAGTCAAAAAGATAATCGTCAATTCTTTTGATAATTTATTATTTTCTTTTCTTCTTAAAGTTTCAAAAAAAAAGAAAAAGAAAGAGATTTGATCGATCGTTTTGTGGCCAAACTTCACGAACTACGCATACCTGATTCTCCTCTCTTAGGAGTGAGATACATAGGCGCACTTCTTGAGTTCGGTGATCTTTTAAAAAAGAGAGAGAAAGAAAAAGGTTTCTAAAAGATGTTGAACTCTAACGCATTTGTTATCTCTTTTTCAGTTAGTTTAAGGTGGTTGGTTTGTGGCATTCTGGCTGGTCCTCCATATCACACCAAGTATAAGTAAAAGTTAGTCATGTCCAACAAGGATATAGAGAGTGACATTATGGATTAAATAAAGAGTCGGGAAAATAAGAGTTTAAAGCAAGAAATTTTGAGACTGAGGCAACAAATGACAGAAATGCACCGAGCTTGGGACAGTGGGTTGCCTCCTCTATTTCCCGCTATTGATCCTACAAATACCCTGAGTTTTCCACCAAAATTGTAAAGTCAGTTTCCTACTGTTGTTGATGCACTGCAACATAACTCAGAATTCATTCCAAGTCAAAAGCATTTCAATACTTCCACCACTCTTTCTCTTGCTCCTCAGCATAAGCCTACTACATTTATAACACTACATGTTGTTTGTGATTTTCTTGATCAATCCCCTACTGAGGCTTCTACATTGGCTAGCCGCCCAATGGTTGTGCTTTCCCATGCTGCTAGTGGACCCATGTTCAATACTCTTGGTGATCATTGCTATACTCCTGAGCCTACTTTTAAGTTAACTAAACCACCAAATTTTTTTAACAAGAAGCCTAGTGTGCCAGAAGAGCCAAAGAAAATGGTTGGAAAAATGAAGATTGCAGAAAATGCTACGAAAAGTTCTCCAGGACCTGTTGGTAAAGAAGATATTTCATAAAAGGACTAGGGCATGTCTTCAAGTGTTAAACTTCCTCCAATCCTTGAGATGTTGAAATTTGAGAAACAAGATAGACATGAGAAATTCGTGAAGCATTTAGGAAAATATGGCAATCAATTAAGAGAAAATGGAGGGAAGAAGAATGAGAAAGATGCAGGTGCTATTGTAGTTGGACAACGAGCACGTCCAAGAAGACCACGTCGTATTCACCCTCAGTTTCAAGCTCAAGTTCATACCCAAGCTCTCTATAATCACTCCCAGAATCGATTATACTCCATTTTCCCACCTCAGAGTTACCCTCCAACTCCACAAACATATCAAAGACCTTTTAGGCTAAATGTTTGATCCAAGTCAAACAATGAAATGAGGCAGAAGTCAAGAGATAGCTTCACACCAATTGGAAATTTGTATGCCAGTTTATTTTAGAGATTGGTACAGTGGGGCATAATCACTCCTCTTCTTGGATATACTCCTGACTCACATTCAAGAAATTTTGATCCTCATGTACGATGTGCATATCATTTTGATGTTCAAGGTCATAGTATTGAAGATTATCGTGCTTTGAAAAAAGAAATAGAAAAGATGATTCAGGATCAATCGATTGTGGTGCAGAACATTGACAGTGGTAAAAGCTCCAGTCATAATGATATGCAACTCGGTGGGTAAGATATCAAGCTCATCAATTGGGAAGTCACTCATCTCCTTACCAGGAAAGATTGTTGGTAGTTTGTTTTATTTTTCTTTCTATTTTCTTAATTATTTTAGGGTTATAATTCGGAATCTATCTTGTTTTATGTCTTTGTCATTTATGTTTAAACCCCTCTATCTTTTCTTTCAGCAAAATGTAGTGTCCTTTTTAACTTTTATCTTATTTTAAGTTGTTTGTCTTCTTTACAAAATACAATTTATGTTGATTTTAGTGATATGACATGCTTGCAGAATTTTTAGCTAGATCTTAAAATTTGATTTAATCATGAAACATCGAATCAGAGGGCTAAATCTAAAAAAAAATATCTGAGAAATCGGCAGAGCGTTGAGACATTTGGTGACCACGTTGAGGCTTTGTTTCAAAATTAAGACAATTATTTTGAGAATCACAAGAATAACTTGGTCATCAATTGGAAAGTATAGCTCAATTAGGTCAAATAGTGGACACGTGATCCCTATATCCAGAGAAACAGAAAGATAATCAGCTCCACGAAGTCAGGAGTCCTTCAGCATGAGGAATGTACAACAAAAGTGGAGTGGTATGTTGAACAAAGTGCAAGAGTAGTGATTCGCAAATTCAGTTAAAGTTAGTGTTGTAAAAATGTCACGAATGATCTCCATCTTTCATTTTCATACTGCATGATATGTACTTGCATTTTTAAGGATTAATATAATGGAGGCATTTCATTCTGCTATCCAAACATTGTGTCATCCTTTGTGAACCCGTTTGAGCTTTAGTTTTATTTTCTTTCACACCCCTCTTTTGGAATCAAGATAAGAGCCAGCAAAGCTCAAGAAAAAAGTGTTGAGCCAAAAAATAGAGTCAGAAAAAAATGTGTCAAAAAGAAAAAAAAAAGAAGAGTGTCAAGAAAAATAAAGCCAGAAAAAGTTTCAAAGAGACAAAAAAGGATAAAAAGAGTCAGAAAAAAAGAGAGAAAATCAGAATCAAGAAAAAGAGCGAGTTGTCGTAACTATGCATGACCAGTTTTTTCTCTCTCGGGGATGAGATATGTAGGCTGCCCTACTCTAGGCTCGGTCCAATCAAATAAACAATTTAGAATGACCCCATCAAAAGTAACTGGGGCATAAGTTAATTTTGTTGTTTGAGTCGATTCCAAAAGTAGTAAGTCCAACCTTACTTCAAGTGTCGCTTGGGCCTCATGTCATCCTTTATTTTAACATTTGCCAAAAGTCAAGTTATAACCAAAGAAAAACCTTTAGATTAATCTTTGAGGATGTTAAGGCTAAGTATGCAATACATATGGTGGTGCATTTTGGGAGCTACTTGTCTTCCTCAGCATAAGGAATCAAGAGAGAAATAAAATAAGAGAGTCTTATCACCCCACGGGCATTGTAAGGAAATGGTAAGTTGAGAGAGATAAAAATGAGAGAGTCTTATAGGTGAAAACTCTCACGGACACCGTAAGACGATTCTAAGTTGGGAGAAATGAAAATAAAAGAGTCTCATTGGTGAAAACCCTCATGGACATCATAAGGAATGATGAGATGAGAGAAATAAAATGAGAAAGGCTTGTAGCCAAAGCCCTTTAAGGAATCACTAGTCGAATGGGGTCTCTAAATGCAATTGGACCAAGGAAACAACTCAGTCTCAAGGCCATTGACTCAACAAGAATTAGTGGAAAGTCTAGATTAAAAAATCAGGCAGCTTGATCCGAAATGCATGGAATAATCATTAGAATTGATTGTCATTTTTAGCTAAATTTTTCTTTTCTTTATTTTTAAAAAACGGGACAAACAATGTCTTTTCTTTCTTCTCTTTATTTCTATTTTTGTCCTTTTGAGTCTGTCATTCGAACAAAAATTATTTTTCTCATGTCTTTGAGTCAAGTCCATGTCAAAACAAGTGAGAAAAGATTTCAAAACTAGCCACCAACTTTTTCAATTGCACAAAGAAAGACAAAAGGCTAGCACTTGAAGAAAAGAGATTGCAAGTCAAAACAAGGCATACAGAAGGTTGTTGTCAATAGACAGATTTGGGGGGATTCGTGGGAATACCAAGGTTTAAAAGGAATTATCTGAGAAACATAGCAAAGTAGAGTCACTCTTAATATTCTGAGTTTGGATCAATAATGCAACAAGGCAATGGAAAATGCTAATGATTGAAAGCAAGATTTAAATGTGACGAGTACAAGAGAAATCCCCTCAAAAGCCAAAGCCGCAAGCCAACCACCTTGTTTTAAACTTATAAGTTTTCTTTGTATGAAACAGGAACAGTTGCTACCTTCAAATCAAAGGCTTCAAAGCGCAAATATCCAGAGGTGCAGTTCTTTGTTTCTGCAAATGCAAAAGGAGTGCTGTTGTACAGGTTTGGTAATCATAATTGCAATAAAACTCATCATATTTACCCTTAAGAGGCACATTCTCTAATTTAGGTCTTTCGTGTCTCATGGCTAGGAGGTGCACTTCCTAATTTAAGCCCGTAATCCTAAAAGATGCATTTTTAGTAAGAATCTTTCACTTTCACTGGTCTCAATAATTCAATTTTACCCTCAAAAGGTGCATTTGTTGATCAGAATCAATGATTCATCTTTACATTATGCATTGTTACAAGTAGTTGTGATTGGGTTTGACACCCGTAAAAGCTTTTGATGATAAACTGGATCAAAAAGAAAATTTAACTCCTATTATTAGAAACTTCACTTTAGGACCCTCCTAGCAAAATGAGACTTTATTTTTCTGGAAAATGAAATCTTTCTTTATCATAATCCTTGTATGGGGATAATTTTTGTTCTAGCTTTGATTTTGATGAACAGGAACCCGCCTGAAGAATAGGGTGATGAATTAAAAGTCAGGAGCCCACCTGAAGAGTAGGGTGATGAAATGAAAAGTCAGGAGCCCATCTG
This sequence comes from Capsicum annuum, assembly GCF_002878395.1. Classification (NCBI taxonomy): domain Eukaryota; kingdom Viridiplantae; phylum Streptophyta; class Magnoliopsida; order Solanales; family Solanaceae; genus Capsicum; species Capsicum annuum. The sequence goes on from NC_061117.1 coordinate 9,916,410, forward strand.
AAGAACAGGGTGATGAAACTACAAGTCAGGAGCCCGCCTGAAGAAAAGCGTTATGAAATTTTAAGTCAGGAGCCCGCCTGAAGAATAGGGTGATGAAATTACAAGTCAGGTACCCGCCTGAAGAAAAGGGTGATGAAATTGCAAGTCAGGTGCCTGTTTGAAGAACAGGGTGATAGAATTGCAAGTCAGGAGCCCGCCTGAAGAACAGGGTGATGAAATGGCAAGCCAGGAGACCTCCTGAAGAACAAGGTGATAAAATGTCAATCCAGGAGCCCGCCTGAAGAACAGGATGATAAAATTGCAAGTCAGGAGCCCGCCTGAAGAATAGAGTGATGAATTAAAAGTCAGGAGCCCGCATGAAGAACAGGGTGATGAAATGAAAAGTTAGAAGCCCGCCTAAAGAACAGGGTGATAAAATTGCAAGTCAGGAGCCCTCTTAAAGAATAGGGTGATGAAATTGAAAGTTAGGAGCCCACCTGAAGAATAGGATGATGAAAATTTAAAGTCAGAAACCCGCCTAAAGAATATGGTAATGAAATTGAAAGTCAGGTTCTCGCCTGAAGAACAGGGTGATGAAATTGAAAGTTAGGAGCCCGCCTAAAGAATAGGGTGATGAAATTGAAAGTTAGGTGCCCGCCTGAAGAACAGGGTGATAAATTTGTAATTCAAGATCCTGCCTGAAGAACAGGGTAATGAAATTGTAAGTTAGGAGTCCACCCGAAGAACAGGGTGATAAAATGGCAAGCTAGGAAGTCCAGCTGAAGAACAAAGTGATAAATTATAAGTCAGAACCCCGCCTGAAGAATAGGGTGATGAAATTATAAGTCAGGAGCCCGCATGAAGAATAAGGTGATGAAATTGAAAGTCGGGTGCCCGCCTGAAGAACAGGGTGATGAAATTGCAAGTCAGGAGTCTACCTGAAGAATAGGGTGATGAAATTAAAAGTCAGGAGCCTGCATGAAGAATAGGGTGATGAAATTGAAAGTCAGGAGTCCGCCTAACGAACAGGGTGATGAAATAGAAAGTCAGGTGCCCGCCTGAAGAACAGGGTGATGAAATTACAAGTCAGGAGCTCACCTGAAGAACGGGTAATAAAATTATAAGTCAGGAGTCCACCTAAAGAATAGGGTGATAAAATGGCAAGAAAGGAGCCTGCCTGAAGAACAGGGTGATGAAATGATAAGTCAGGAGCCCGCCTACAGAACAGGGTGATGAAATTGAAAATCAAGTAACAAGGTTAAGAGATTGAAAGTCAAGCAACAAGGTGAAGCAATTGAAAATCAAAAGATTAAAAAATAACAAGTCAAGAGTCCGCCTGAAGAACAGAGCAATAAAATTGAAAGTCAAGCATCCAGGTGAAGAAATTGTAAGTCAGGAGCCCGCCTGAAGGATAGGCTGAAGATTTCCAAATTCAGGTTCAAATTCTGAAGTACCACTGATAGAACATGGTCAATTTTTTAGTTCATCTCCAACATCAAATTTTGTATGGAAAAAGAATTTATTCTCAAGTTTAGCCCAAAGAAGATCAGATCTTTTGTCAATTTTGAATGCATCAGAAACTCAAGTCAAGAGTCCAAAAGAAGCTGCATAGATCGGACTTTTGTAATTTCAGTTATCTTTTAGCATGCAATTTTTATTTTTGATGTAATGACAAAGCCGCAGACTAGAACCTCGACAGGGCCTCACTTGACTCTCCAACTTTGGTATAGTCCTTTTTCTTTCCAACTTTTTGAGATACATGTGACTCGATCCCCTCATAATCTGGGTAAGTACGATGTCCAAAATCAAGAATCAGTTGCATTTCTTCCTTCTGTTTCTTTCTTTGAATAGTGGTCGGGTCAAAATTTTATCTCGTTGTCTACTTCTTTGTCTGAAAATACTTTGTGTTTACATCCAAAGGGGGCACGATGTAGACACGTAATTTTGTCCCTCCAAAAATTTATTTTTACCATTTACTCCGTCTTACCACGCACCCCAACCCCATTCTATAATTTTTCCACAAAATGACAAAATAATAACCAACTCTAAACAAATTTTATCCCTAAATTTCCACATAATCCCAATTTGAACAAACTAACAACCTCTTCCTATCAAATTTTAACACATCACCACCCCACACCCTACCCTTACCCACATACCCCTCTAGACCCTACACCAAGTCACGTTGTTTCCTCTTTTTCCCACAATAGAATTACATATTTTTTTACACACACCATCACTTTTACAGGATCACATATACAATACATACACACTACACCTCACAGGAAATTTGCACACACTCACCTTTCATTCAATTCTCATACATTCACTCACATACAATACCCATATACATAGAAAAATACACAGCTACATACATCTCACGACAAGACACCCATTGGATGGGCACCGGGGTAGGGAGATCAAGAGAATAAAGGGAGATTGAGAGAGTGAAGGGAGATTGAGAGAAAAAAATTAATTGGGAGAGAGAGAACTGGTCGGAGTAAAAAACAACAGAGAGAGTAACGGAAATCGAGAGAGAATAAGAAATAAGAGAGAGAAATCATGGGAGAGAAAGGCTTTTCCGACTAGTTTTCGCCGAAAATCGCTACTGCGTCCTCCTCTTCTTTGTTTTCGGTTACTGTCGGAGCTCATCGGAGCTCCGACGACACAAAGACAGTTAATCCCAAGTCCATTCCGACAAATATCCACTGGAGGACGAGAGAATCAGTAAAAGGGGTTCCAGTTTTATGTGTTCTGTTCTTCTGGTCATTGGTAGTCGATTCGAGTTTACGGGTTGTTCTTGAGGTCGGTCGAGGTTCGTTGGTTCGTAAGCTCCGATTTGTCGCTAATTGTTCAAAATAAAACTAAGGTCCATTTCTCATCTCCGCCTCGATTAATCTTAATCATTTGATGCTTTATGTGTTGAATTCATGGTGTGTGGCTCTTATTTTTGTTGATTTTGATATGTTTGGATCATCGTATTGATTGTTTGAATTGAATGAAGAATGATTTAAACTCAATTGGAAATAAGTGGGATGGGAATTGAAAATTGATAAAGTGAATATTGTCGTTTTGATTCATTGATGTCGTTGATTGATAGGTCGAGCTAGGTAGACAAACAGTAGGCTTGGGTAGGCAAATTTAGAACTTGTGGAATGTTTGAAAGATGTGTTGAATGGTTTTGTTTACCGCATTTGGATCAGTTGTATTCATTTAGCCGGGGAATGCCCCAACGTATTATGTTGGCGGAAGATGTTCGTGATCAAGACCCGAAGCACCGGGTGGAACGTAATTTAGGATAAGTGTAGGTTTACATTTCAGTACCTTTTATTTTGGGTTAGTAATAATTGGACAGGACATTATACTTTGTTTGTTTGTTTGGTTTGGTTGTTTTATGTGTATTGTGGTTTATACATTCATTGTGTCGCACTAACCGATATACTCTACGAAGCGACCGTGGTCGAACCACGGGACCGAGGGGTGCTTAATACCTTCCCCTCGGTCAATAGAATTCCTTAACCGGAATCTCTGTTCATGGATCAGTTCTTAAAGAGTCAAAACCGTTTTGAAAAAAGATTTCCAAAGGTGACTTGGCTCACCCGATTTATGCCAAGTGGCAACTCTGAGTTAATTGAAAAAGAATCATTTTCAAAATAAATTATTTTCTTTTGTCACTTAATAATAAAAACCCTTTTAAAACTAAAAAATAAATCATATTCTCTTTTGATTAAAAAAGGGTGTGACATCCCTTAATGGTAAAACCTCTGTATTTTCATTTAAATGTCATTATTATTGTTATTTGACGAGTCAGAAAATTTCTTCTTTATATGTTAGTATTTTCGTAGAGTATAAGGTGAAGCTATCTAGCTTGACTTTTATATCTGAATTTTAGCATTCTTTTTTCGAGACCAAAAGTTTATTAATTATATTTTCAAGTTGGTTTAATCTAATGTTGTAGAAAATATTAGTGGTCTTTGATGCAATCATAAGCCAGTGGTAGGTTTTGGTGGTGATAAAGTGGGAGACCAAATAGACTTGGTAAGGTCAACCAAAAAGAAGTTAAAAGAGGAGAAAAAATTTTAATTGACTGGGTCTGTTAGTTATAATCCGTCATATTCAATTATTCATATCCACTTTGCTTATCCTCCAGAGAAAAAAACAGTACAATTTGACCTCTTTCTTTTTTTCTCTCACCAGATATTCTATACTCATAAGTCCCACTATGAGAGAAGCATTTTTTTCAAAGACACTTCATACGACGAGCTCCGATCAGTGACGGAGCTACTTTTGCTTCAAGGAATTCATTTGAACCTTATTCGATAAAAAAATTATATTATTTTTATTTATTTTTACATAACTAAAAATATTTTTTATACATAGATATTGAACCCCATTTAATTAGTCCGTATATTTACTTTTGAACCTCCTCAGTAAAAATTATGGCTCCGCCACCAAGTTGGTGGTACAATTTGATCTATTTTACACTGAAATGTATCTTTGCTTTCATATGCTTTGACTGAGGTAAATATTAACCTTAAATGGATATTTTAGTATTGAATAATTGGTATCCAAGTTTGCTTTATCTAGTGGAACTGAACTTCTAGAAAGCTCTGTTTTACGGTAAGAACATAAATATAAGAAATTGTGGCCAAGTACTAGAAGGGAATTTGCTATTTTGTGACCAACTCTGTAGTTGAGCAAGTAAAGTTCAATTATTTCATTTTCAGTTGGACAATACCTTCCAAACTTTTTTCTCCATGTTTCGATCCAAATTTATTAGTAGCACCACTTTTTTATATATTGGTTTAACCGCATGTACCTGATGCGTGTAATATTTGATTATTTAAAATTTAAAATATTTTATGATTGTGGAGATTTTTAATGAAGTGTAAAAAGTTTAAATCACTTTTCAAAATCCTTCACACTTTAACATAATAATGTAAATATAAATATACATTTTAGTGTAAGTACATATATATTTTGCCACAAGAAGCTCTAAGTGGTAGATGTATCATCACTTTTGTGTTGGGCAGTACCTCTTTTCATTGCTTCAAGCGGGTACGAGAGACCCATCAATTTGAACCATATTTGTAGTGCAATAATTTTTTTTTTAATATTTAAATTTTTTCTTATTTTTAAAGTCAAATCTATACAAAATCATTGTTACATTGTTGTTGGGTTTCAAAACATTTAAAAATTTAATACTTCTTAATTTTTTCTTATTTTAACGTTTTTATATTTATTTTTAGATTTTTCAAATCTTCTTAAAATCAATTTAGTTGATTTAAAATTCTTAAACTAATGAAAAAATATATAGTCATCATTAATTCTGATGTCTTCTAATAAGAAAAAGTTTTACCATAAATATATTTAATTTATTTTCAACTCTTAAATATTATGAAAATAGTGAAAAAATATTTTTTTCTAAAGAAAAAACTTTGAATAAAGGACAAAAATTTCAAACTACATTTGTAAGACCCTTTACACTTTTAATATTATAATATAGATATAGATACGATACGATATGATATTATATAGAGTATATGATTTAAACTAAGAAAATGTCATCCTAAGGCCGGCCATTTTAATTATATTTGGGGAGAAGGCTAAATAAAAAATGCTTCAAATTATACATTATATTAATGCCTCGAGTTAATTAAATCTCATTTAACATTGTTCATTAGTTTCCTTCATGTGATTTATTCTTCTTCTTTATAGTAGGTAAGATGAGTTTAATTCTATTTTGTATTCGATCTTTTTCTTTTCTCAATTTCTCCATTCTAATCAAGAACGACTATCTCTTAGAAAGAAATATATAATTAATGTTCCTTGCTATTAGAAACATGTGTTTTCTTTTTTAATAAACTTTCCATTAGAAAATTAATTAGATTCTTTCTTCGCGCAATGTATGATCTAACAACCATTGATAGGTGGCTTTTGAAATTTCCAATGGAAATTTCTGTTTGAAAAATGTGGATTTCTTGAAGTGTCCATGTTAAAGGCATATTTTAAAAATAATAGAGTAATATCATACTTGCGATCATATTCTAATCATCTTATTCTAATTATTAATTTGGATTTCCCTAACATGGAGTAGATTCACTATAAGCCTAAATTATATGGTTGACCAAATATAGCCTGTTTAATAAGTTATTTCTTTATTAACAAATAATTACAGATAATTCTTCCTAAAATATGAGATTTATAATCTTAAAAAAAAATACTTGTTATAATATGTAAAGGTTATCTCATGACGTAACTATCTCTTACACTAACGATTAACGTGTATATAATAATTGAGTACTTAGTATATCGATTTAAACTAAGATAATATATTCCTCCTTAATTTGATTATATATTTAATTAGCGAAGTATCCTAGGGCCGGCATTCTGGATTAATTAGATTGGGGAGAATTTATGCATTGCCCATTATACAAGCAAAATTTGACATTGTTTAATTCCTTTCACATGATTCAATCTTCTCCTTTGGTAGGTACAATATGTGGGAACCTTATTTTGGGTAGGTGTAAAATAGTTTAATTTAAAAAGAAATAATAAGTAGATATACATCTTAACTTGACCTCAACTGACAATTAAATGATCCAATTTTGAAAATGTATGTAATATCCAGACACATTAAATAATCTCCATTGTGTTTCGTGGACAGCTTATGCTAACATCCATAAATTATGAGAGTTTCTAAATGATCATTTTGTAAGTTGGAGCATTCAACTGACTCAGCAAATAAGAGTCGAGATGTCTAAATGTGCATCCTCAAAGCTGGTACGACGTTAAGGTGTGTATCTATATATTATGCCTTTTAAAAATATATTCCTGTATATCCTGATTTTATTTTTTTAAAATTTGTCAAAAATGAGAACATTTGATTTTTGTCAATATTTGCAAAAACCCTAATGGTAGATTTAATGGATAAGTGTGAAAAAGAAAAATATTTGATAGAAACTCATTTTTGGAGGTGAAGGTTTTATAATTTCCTATATTTTTTTGCTCTATTTTGTTGTCTGATATCAGTCTTTTGATATGCAATTTCTGTTATTTTTTATTTTTCTATTTGGATGTCTCTAGTGTAGTTTTTGATATTGCAATTTCTGACTTTCATTATTCAGACTAATTAAGAAATTTCTGATAGGAAAAAATTGCAAAATCGAGGCATGGAATTATATTTCAAGAGATAATATTTACCGTAAGTTATCTTATGTGTTTTATATACAAATAATATTCATGTTTAAATGAAGATATTCCTCATATTCACTTCAACATTATTTTTAAAAACATGAGTCGTGGTGAAACGATAAATAGTCTTTCATTCTTAATCATAGGTTTCAAATTCAAGTTCGATCTAAAGTGTAGAGTTACCTATTTCAGAGAACGTTTTAACCTCAATGTTTGACTCCATGTCACTAATTCAAATCTAATGGAGCCTCAATATATACTTATACCAGATAACAAATGAAAAACAAAGAAAAAAAATCTCTCTATATTAGGTGGTTCAAGTTGCACTACACCAAAATTTATATGCAAGAAATGAAGATTCCTAATATTGATTTTATGATTGAAAAGATCATGTAGTTTATCTTTAATAATTATATCGATCTGTTTGCATAAGCATAAATATTTACTATACACTTTTTTTGGACATATCAAATTATATTAGTAACATATAAACTAAATGTTTTTTGCCCTTTTATAATAGTAGGTGTAGTCAAGTTTTGAAGTTTATAATATAAGTTTGGGCTTTTAATTCTTCAAATTTAATAGGTTCTAAATTGATTATTTGTACATATTTGATAAATTTCTTAAGATAAATATAGAAATTCAGATCAAAGCTACTAAATTTGACTGAACGCATAAGTTATATTCTAGTTCCGCCCCTATTCATAGCAGGTCTTATGCATACGTATCCAATATGCGTATACTTATACCACCTTTTCTTATAAGTTCTTTGGGGAAGGATAAAAAATATCTCTAAATTATGTGAAATTGAACAAAATTATCTTCAATTAATAGTTTGATCAAAAATATTCTTACCGTCAACAATTTGGTCAATAATGGGAGTCAGTGGTAATATATATCTAGTCAAATTTCAATTTTAAATAACCACGATTCCAGTATGGTATAAAAAACAATAATTTCAATGCGAGGATTCAACCATCAAGAACAGCATATATATTATTATAGGTTAAAGATGAAAAATTAGTCCTTAAGTGTCATGGTTTGCATTAATTAGACCTGACTTTATAACCTAGAGTTAGAGAACTTTCAATTTATATATATGTTTTCCCACTCATGTTCGGTAATCTTATTGAAACCCCAATTAATATGAATCGTGCATTATAACTTATATGGCTCAATCTGAGACTTGTGCTCCCAACAAAAAAATTTTCATACTCAAACTCCAACCCAAAACTTATAATTAAGGATAAAATAGTCTCACATCAGTATACCACAATGCATGTTAGACTCTCAGTATATATTATAGAGACTAGAGAGACCACTAGTTTTCAAATAAGAACACAAACAAAGACAAAAGGATGATTTTTTTTTCTTTGTCCTAATCTATAGATTCCTGTTATCAAACAAGAAAAGATTTGACTACAATTTATGCTTGTTAAATATTTTAAATTATTAATTTTGCAACTTTCAATTTTAAATTATTAGGTGGTTCAAGTTACGCTACAAAAATTTAGATGCAAATTTTATATGATTGAGAAGATCGTGTAGATTATCAATAATAATCTAGATCGATCTGTTTACATAAGCATAAATATTTACTATACTCTCTTTTTCTCTAGACATGTCAAATTGGTTAAATGGAAGTAAGTTTTTTCTAATTGCCTTTTTATAGTCATAAGTGTAGTCGGGTTTTGAAGCTTACAACATGGATTTAAAATTTTAATTCTTTTAAATTATTGGGTTTTATATTAATAATTTGTACACGTTCACTTTATTTTTTCAAGACAAACATAAAATTTTAGATCAAAGCTATTGAAATCAACTAATCTGCATAACTTATATTTTAGCTTCCCCCATTCATAACAGGTTGTATATTATATATACATTTTCAATGTACGTACACATGCACCAGCTTTATTGTAATTAATTATATATAGCTGTAATCAATGGTATGATCAAAAGTTCAATATAGAATAACCACGATTCCCGCAGTATGGCTTTAAAAAAACAAGTTAAGTGAACATGTATTGCACGTGTGCTTCCTGTCAAATCAACAATCAATATAAAATATATAAACAAAAACTAATTTATTGAAAAGTAACAATTAATTTTAAAGATCAAAGATGTGCAGCTTTATGCATCCATCAGTAGCTTGATCGTCTCTTGTGATGTGAACTATCATATAACAGATAATAACAAAAATAATAGATAATAATATATCAGAAACTACAACGAAACAATATAATTAGAACTAACATTTACACAAAAATTCTCAAAGCCTGACAAGACATTCATCTACTACTTAACAACAAAATAATAGGATAATCGAGATATCTGAACAATATGATTTAACTCTAACCTTTACAAAAGAAATTTCTAAAAGTCCAAGGAACATTCATCTACCACTTCTATTAAGCAAAAACAACAGATAGTAACATAACAGAAACTACAATAATTATTTAACCTAATTTTAACACAAAAAAATTCTCAAAGTCCGACCGGCAGTGCCGGCTTTAGCCTAAAGCCACTAAAGCTACCGCTTTTTGGGGCCTCATTTCTTTAGCAATTATAAAATTATAATTAAGAGTATTTTTTTATTAGAAAATATTATTTTATTTTAATGTTATTTTAGCTGAAAGAAAATATCATTTTAGGAATTTAAGATTAAAGTTGACAATTATATTCAACTTTATCTTTAACATCAAAGAAGATTTATTTTTAGTACTTCTCAATTCTAAACAAAATCTAATAAATAGGGCAACTTAATAACTATACCTTATATTTGTTATTTTATGTAATGGATGTGAAATGGATTAAAATAATAGTTATAGTGGGGTGGAGGGAGTATAATGGTAAGAAATATTTTAATAAGATAATTTTTTTTTAATTATTTTTCAAATGTTTATACTGTATATAGAATCACTATAATAATTGTCTCAGTTGAAAGAAATTTTTTAAATTAAAATTATTAAAATCATACTTAAGATCAACATTATCTCAACAGAAATGAAATGATTTAAGTATATAATTAATTGAAATAAAAATTATAGAGAGAAATTGATTGTAAAACAAAGTTATTCATAATTTTGCATCTCAAAAAGTTATAGAAAAAAACTTCAAATATAAAAAATATACAAAAATCTTTTTTTCAGGCCTCATTTTAAAATTTCGCTTTAGCCCACACAATATATTGAGCCGCCCCTGCTGATCGGACATTCATTATCTACAATATAAACTTGAATAAAACATAAAGTACAATAAAACAATATGATAATCGTGATATTAAAATAATATGATTAAACTTAAACTTTTGTAATTATAGATAGCAAGAAAATTAATTGTGATATCAAATTATTTATGATAGTATGTATTTGGTTATTGCCTTTTAAGGTTTAGCATATATATATATCAGGAGATTTTTGGGCTTGATGAATATTTACTCCATATAGCTACAAAGTTTACCCTTCAAAATTGAAATTATACATAACACGGGGCATAAGTTTGTTAATGGAGTGGAACATAGCTTGTATGATATTATGATGCGAAGAGAAAATAAAATTCACCATTTAAACTATGAAATTCACTTTGGAAACCTATTATTAAGAGAAAAAGACTCCTATATTATAATTTAAAAGGATAACTACACATTTTAGCAAACATAGATTCTTAATTATCTTATTTAGCCTAAATTTCAATTAATTACAATTCACAGTCCCATCTTACCTATTAATTATTCCTAATTATAATTCTGTATTTTCTCTCTTTTTCTATTTTCTATTATTCGCTTTTTTTTTCCTTTTTTCCTTTTTTTTTTCTTCAGTTTTTTTTTCCTTTTTTTGCTGTTTCTCTTTCTTTTTTATTTTTTATTTTTTATTCATTTTTTTCATTTTCCTTTTCTTTTTTTCCTTTTCATTTTTTCTCCTTTTTTTCTTCCTCTTCCTCTTTCTCTTCCTCTTCCTCTTCCTCTTCCTCTTCATCTTCTTCTTTGTATTTTTTCTCTATTTTCTATTACTCTTCTTCTTCTTCTTATTTTTTCTTTTTTGTATTTTCTATCCTCTTTTTCTCTCATTTTTTCTCCTTTTATTTTTCTTTTTAATTTTTCTCCTTCTTTTCATTTGTGCGAACTAGAAAACATAAATACAAGTGCGAACTATAAAATACAAATACAAATGCGAACTATAACATACAAATATAAGTGCGAACTATAAAATACAAATGCAAATGCAAACTATAACATATAAATACAAGTGAGAACTATGAAATGCAAATAAAAATGTGAACTCTAACATATAAATACAAGTGTGAACTATCATTTGTATTTTTTAATTATTGAAATGGAATGATTGATTTTCTTTCTACGAATACTTGTTTGTATTTATTGATACGAGTTGTATTTATTGATACAAATAAAGACAACTGAAATTTTTATACAAAAACAATTTGTATCAAGTGATATTTATTTATTTACAAAGATGAATGATAATTTTGATATACAAAATACAAAATGGTACATTTGTATCAAATGATACATTACATATTTATATATTTTAGAATCAAGAAAATATAATTAATGCATTTACTTGTTTGTATATAAATACAAATGATAAATTGTACATAGTCACGGTTAAATGCAATATGCAATCAACTTACAAATATAAATACAAAATAATTCTTTAAAAAAAAGAAGGTATCGACAAAAATAGAATACAAATACAAGTATAATCCAAATATAATCTAAATATACAAACACAATAAAACTATAATATAATATAATATAATATAATATGCAGTCAATTATAAAATACAAATCCAAAATAGTTCTTCAAAATACAAGTGCGAATAATATAAAATATAAATGATGGCGCAAACTAACAAATACAAATACAAATACAAGTGCGAACTATTAAATACAAATACAAATGCAAACTATAAAATATAATTAAAAGTGTGAACTTTAAAATACAAATACAAATACAGTTGTATCAATGAATACAAGAATATAAATGACGGTGTGACTACAGATGCGATAAAAAATTATGGTATTTACATTATTATCCATGACTTGTGCTCGACTAGTCATATTTTTTGAAAATACAAAAAATATAAAATAGAACAAAAAAACGGTAAAGAAAATAAGTACAAAAAATAAAATTAGAAAAAAAATCAAAGAAGAAAGATAAATAGAAGTTAGAGATTAAAGAGAGAGAAAAAGAAAAAAACAAAAAGAAAGAAACGAAAAAATAAAAATAGGAAAAAATAGAAAAAAGAAGAAGAAAAAATGGGAAAAACACGAAAAAGAAAAGAATATAAAAAAATTAAAAAGATAATGGTAGTGTTTAGTTCAACGAGATAAGTGTGACTGAGATTTTTTTCTTTTTAAAAATATTGAATTCCATTTTTTGCGCAACTAAATAGGAACTGTATTCATATTTTATACAAATACATACTATCTGTAAAATCGAATACAGCGGGCGTAAATCGAATACAACGGCCATAAATGATAATTATACAAAATGTGGCTATGAAAGGTGGATTTTATAGCAAAGTGCTGCTATTTTTGAAAGATCCCCATCTTTTTACTATACTAATTTAAGATATACGTCCCGCTCACAACTCACTTCAATAAATTTAATTTTATAAAATTATTTTTATATTATAAAAAAAAGATATACCCTAACCATTGTAGTAGATTTTTCCTTCAAGCACAACAACAACAACAAACATGCTGCTATCAAAGATTTCTTCCAGAATGGCAAATTGTTAAAATAGTTGAATGCTACAGTGATTTCTCTTATTCCAGAGATTGAGAAGCCTGAACATACTAGCCAATTTAGATCAATTTTTTGTTGCAATATAATATATAAGTGCATATCTAAACTGTTATGTAAGAGGCTGAAAAAGGTTCTAACCAGCCTGGTTAATCCTACTCAAGCTGCTTTTATTCAAGGAAGATCACTAATCTAAAATGTGTTGATCAGTCATGACCTAATGAGACACTATATCAGAAAAACGACTCCAAGATGCTTGATGAAAATTGATCTTAGAAAAGCATACGACATGGTACAATGGGGCTTTGTTGGTGAGATGTTGCAAGGCTATGGCTTTCCTCCCAAATTTGTGCAACTGATCATGGTGTGTGTGACTACAACCATGTACACAATTAAAGTAAATGGTGAAGGATGTGGATTCTTTGTCGGAAGAAGAGGGATGAGTCAAGGGGGTCCCATTTTCCCCTTGTTGTTTGTACTGGTCATGGATTATATGTCCAGAATCTTCAGTAGAATGTGTGAGCTCCGTGACTTTAGATTCCACCCAATATGTAAGAAGCAGCAACTAACACACCTTATCTTCATAGATGATCTTTTGTAAAGGGCAAGAAGCTTCAGTGAGTAGAATCATGGAAGCTTTGAAACATTTCTCTACTACTACTGGGTTAATAGCAAATAATAAAAAATCAAATGTGTTCTTAGCTGGAGTAACCATTGAAGTTCAACAAAAAATTTTGTAGATTACGGGGTTTCAAATAGGAAAACTTTCTATTAGATATCTTAGAATGCCTCTCTCCCACAAGAAATGGACCAAGATTAACTGTCATCAGTTAAGTAACAAGATTGTAGAGAAATTACAAGACACTTCCAATAGGCATTTATCATATGCAAGCAGGCTGCAAATTGTACACTCTGTCTTGTTTGCCTTATAAAACTTTCAGAGTTCAACAATGATCCTTCCTTAGAGTATGGTTAAGATAGTGGAGGCTAAATGTAGAAAATTCCTTTGGAGTGGAAATGATAATAAAAGAAAAGCTGCCTTGGTTAAGTGGTACACAATATGTTGTTCAAAAATTCAAGGTGGCCTAAACATTAAAAGTTGCAAAATTTGAAACATTACAGCAGTAAAAAATTTAGTCTGGTGGCTACATCAAAACAAGGAAGCATTATGCGTGCAATGGGTGAGTAACATCTATATGAAAGAGGAAGAGTTTTTTTGGACATACAATCCCCCCCCCCCCCCCCCCCGCCCCCTCCCTAAGGAATGTAGTTAGTACTGGAAGCAATTGAACAAGATGAAGCTTGGGATGTGGACATGGTACAACCAGGATAGATACAAGCTTACTGAATCTGGGCAGTACGCCATCTCAGAGGGCTACGCAAAGCTTATGGGTGAGAGGACTGTGTGGAGGGGCTCAGAACTGATCTGGATTAAAATATTACTACCTAAACACAGATTCATTTTGTGGCTGGTAGTACAAGATAAACTTCTTACTAAAGTGAGACTACATAGGCTTGGTATCAATATAAATAGTAGAGAATATGTACTTTGTGAGCAGCAACTGATAGAGGATACCAAACATCTATTTTGCAATTATAAGATAGCAATCACAGTGTGGAACAAATTAACAAGTTGGTTGGGGATAAATTTGCAGAATCAAAGTGTGTAGCAAACCATCCAGTTGATAAGGAAAAACGGTAGAAAAAGTTCAAGAAGAAAATTATCGCAACTGTCTTTGGAGCAATGGTACATGGTCTATGGCTAGCTAGGAATGGAAAGAATTTCAGGAACCACCATGTTCACATAGAGTTCACTATACAACAAATACAAGAAGTTGTGCGAGAAAGAATTAGGATGTACAGAGAGTTCAAGTTTGCTAGAAAGTGTCTAGGCTTTATAAAGACAGTGTGGTAGTCTCCCGAGGCTTGATCTTGTTTATCTGTAGTATATGAGATGGATGGGTCGTGTGCTCTTTAGTTGTATGCAAAATTGCTTGGTGATGGTAATATTTATATTTTATTGTCAAAATAATAATAATAATAATAATAAAAGATAACCTAACAAATATTTAATGGAAAGCCATTTCTGTCTGAAATATAGATACTATAAAAAAAAATCATTCAAAATTAGTTGGCTAGTAACCTAACAAAAATTTACCAGAAAGCCATTGATGTCTGAAATGCAGATATTATAAAAGAAAATCATTCAAAATAATTACGCTACAACAAAGGCTAATACTATAACTTGCACAATATTCCTAAACTTCCATCAATATTTGCATCGCCAAAACTTTCAAGTTAATATTTCAAATCACAAAATATATTCAATGTAATGAAATATGATTTTTATTTAAAGCTTAAGAAAATCAACATTACTCAAAACTCCTAATAAATAAATGAGACCTATCAACTAAGCTCACAATCGTACAAACATATAACTACGTAATTAGTGTTTGTGCATATTACAAGTAATCCAGAAAAAATTTAAATCAATATTGCTAGTATTCAATAAAGATTCACCATAGTTTTCTAATATTTCAATCTTATTCGAATAAATTAACCACTAATACAATTTACAAGCCATAATTTGTAAGTACTTAAAGTTTTTTTTATGATTATTAGCAAAAACTTAGAAATTTAATACTGAGAAAGACACTATGCTCCTAAACTTCCACCAATTTTTTCATTGCCAAAATTTTCAAGTTAATACTTTCAAATTACAGCAACATATATAATATAGCTTACAATTGATACATCAAGATGGTAAACATTAAGAACATACGGAACTTTAGAAAACTTACCTCAAATCACAAGTAATTTTTTTCTTCAATCATAAGCTATCTCAAATTTCACAAAAAATCGTCAAATGTTATCAATAATACATGATAATTTAATTATTGGAAAATTTAAGAATATACTGATACTAAAATTCTTAAAACAACTTACCTCAAATCACAAGTAAATTTATCTCTTTAATCATGAATACTATCAAGATTTCAATTAGTAACAATTTTTTTTTTTGTTGGTAGAAGGTAGGAAAATTTTATAGAAGAATCTAAACCTAAATAAAGAAAGACAACTATCATTAATTAATTAGTTAAAGGAATCATTATCTTAAAGTGATTCAAACCTAAATAAAATTCATTTAAAAATCAATAGCCATCTAGATTTTACAAAAAATATGACAACCGCAAAAACATATGACTAACTAACGTGTGTTTGTACATATTGTAAGTAGTCCGAAAAATTTAAATCAATATTGCAAGTGTTCAATAAAGATTCACCATAGTTTTTTAATATTTCAATTCTATTCAACTAAATTAATCACTAATACCATTTGCAAGCCATAATTTGTAAGTATTTATATTATTATTTTTATGATTTTCAGCTAAAACTTAGAAATCTAATACTACGAAAGATACGATGCTCCTAGACTCCCATAAATTTTTGCATTGTCAAAATTTTCAAATTAATACTTTCAAATTACAGCAACATATTCAGTGTAATCTCACAAGTGATACATTAAGATTGTAACCATCAAAGACATACTAAAACTTTAGAAAACTTACCTCAAATCATAAGCAAATTTTTCTCTCCAGTCACAAGCTATCTCAAATTTGATAAAAGACTTGTCAATTGTTATCAATAATACATGATAATTTATTTATTGTAAACTTCAAAACTATACTAATACTAAAATTCTTAAAAAACTTACCTCAAATCACAAATAAATTGATCCCTTTAATTATAGATACTGCCAAGATTTTAATTAGTAAGAAATTTTATAGAAGGATCAAAACTTAAATAAAGACAAAAAACTATCATTAATTAATTAGTTAAAGGAATCTTTATTTTAAAGTGATTCAGACCTAAACAAAATTCATTTTAAAATTAATAGCTACCTAGGTTTATAAAAAAACATGACTTTTGATTTCTAAAGCAAACTTTTCATTTAAAAAAACACTTTTTTTTTTTAAAAAAAAATTACTTGTTATTGGTTTTTTATGTTTAATAAGAAAAGTTTTACAAGTTTTCATTTATCATATATTATAGAACTCTTTAATTTTAAATATTATAATAATTGAAAAAAATAGTAAAAAGACGATTTTGTCTAAATCATGGACTTTTAATGAAGGACAAATGTTTGAATCACTTTTTTAAGGTCTTCACACTTTTAATATATTATTATAAATTATAGATATAGATATAGATATAGATAGATAGATTATAAATTATAAATATTCTTATCTTACCATATATTTTAGGACTTCTTAATTTTAAAAATATATTTTTCTCTTACCATATATTTTAGGATTCTTTAATTTTAAATATTATATGAATAATTAAATAATAAATTTTAAAAAATAGTGAAAAGATAATTTTATTTATTATAGAGTTTTTTAATAAAGAAAAACAAAATTCAGATCGGACGTTCACATTTTTAGTGTCACTACCCAATTTACTGAATCGTGAGGGCATCTATTCTAATCCACATAAATAGGAGAATTCCTTACCAACCTTTAAGAAGACGGAAAGTCTTTATTAAATAGCAATAACCAAATTTTGTCACAACTATTTTATTACAAAATTAAATACTAAAGTCAAAAATACTCAATGACCTTGTTTAAACAGGTATAACAAAATTCTAATAAAATGAAATATAAAAATAGAACACAACTTTCACCATAGAATGAGAGGAATAGAAGTTGATGGAGATCATTATTTGGAGATCATTATCCACGTCACCTGAGAAACATCAACTGATCCTGCGACCAGACTATACCCCAAAAAGGATATAGCAAAAGTTGTACTAGTACAAACAACACATACTAATAAGCATATCAGTCGATCCAAATTAAATTACATAAATATTCAAGAGAGCATGCATCTCAATATTCACAATCCAACTTCGTTATCTCCTTGCTTCCCCCCGTTCGGACATTATTCACTACTAAACTACTTAAACTTTCCCCTTAATTCCTTCACCCTCGAGAGCTCTCCCTTCAACCCGCTGCTATAACTCTTGGAGTTCCTAACTTATCCGTCCTCATTGTTTGACATTTAATAATCACCAAATCTTACCTTTTCTATTTTCGAACCTATCCAACTACTTTCTGCTAAGCCTTCTGATTATGAACCCTCTAATATCTCTCCTATCCGTATGACTTCATTACTCTATAGTCTATACAAGCTTTGCATATAAGCTCAATGAACTATGAAAACACATGTAGAATCCAACAATGTTTATTTTCCTTTTTATTACTTTACAACACGCATCAACAAGTAACACTAGGAACAATTAATAGCCACATATTACATAAGTGGGATTAACTATGTAACCATTACCATTACCATCTTGACTCGTAAACATGTCACCTAAATCACCCCTTCTTACTAAAACAACATTTCTTACTTCATTCCTAATTATCATCCTAGATTCTTCAGAATTCACCAACACCCACATCTTAACATACATTCTTTAAGAATTTAGACTAATGACAGGTAATTAACCTTCTCAACTACATCAATAAGAGTCTACAACAGTATACCCCAAAATTTATAGGATAAATTGCAATATAAATATGAAATAAATATAATATAATCACCTTCCCTCACATTAACCCAACTTAATAAATTTTAGCCACCCAAATACCATTTCAAAGGCCTAATCATGAAATCTTCTGTCCATCTATATTGCATTCATGCTTTCCAATTAATCCACATCTAAACTACTTGATTAACCTTAGTGTATCTAGATGCCAAACAACTGCTACAAATGCATGAATGAAAATTCTGGCTCCTATTCGAGCCTAAGAGTTTCATGGATTTTACCCATTCGAGCCTATTCTTCCTTCTCCATGGCTTCATGGCTTGGAGGCAACCCTAAAAGGAGGTTTTTAGAGCCTATTCCCGTCTTATGTTACAACTAAGAAGAAAAAAAGAAATAAAACGTGTCTCTGGAGATTCTAATAGCGTCATGTCGCTATAGCAACATGCGCGTCACTATAACAAAATATTATAACTTCCATCATTTATTTTGCTTATTATTAGGTTAACACAAACAAATGAAAACATGGAAATTTTGTAAACTAGATGTTATTGCTAATTAGTTGGCTGGTATACGATTTGTTTTGTAAGGGTATTCTTCTCCTAAAAATAAAATTTGTTACTTTGTATTTATTAAACTTTTGATTTAGTATTACTTTCGTCATTAGAAAAAACTCTTTTTTCTTTTGATACATGATGGGAGCTCACATCAGATAGTAATTTAAATTACAGTTACAAGTTGGGAGTAAATTCTAGTATTATTTCTTTAAGAATTTAAACAAGTAAAATCCACAAGTTCACGACAAATTTAGGACGATTTGTAACAATAACAATATGAATTAATCACAACAGCCGTAAATGACGAACTTAATGTGTCTGCTGGTACTTGTGTATTTGATTAAATTCAAATATATGCACTGTTATTTACACAAAAATAATAAATGGAAAACATGTGTTTTCATTCACATACTTATAACTTAATAATGACTAATTGTTGAGTACTATGTATTTTTATTTTATTTTTATTTTAATTGCTAAGATTAAATTAAATTATTTATTTGGTGTAAATGTCCGGTATGGATAAGCAATTACCACCCACTATGTAACTTATATCGTAGAAAGTTTCATTAATCTCTCTTAATCTTTTGAGTTCGAAAAATAATATCCCATTTTTTAACGGAATAATTGACCCCTTTAATATTAAATTGATGTCCAAAAATGAGTTGGGTCTACATTTAATCTCTTGTATTTACTTTTAAGCAATATATATAATTGTGTAGAGAAGTAATATTTAAAATCTCGAAGTATTACTAGTGTAGATACTTACTCCAATCAAGTTTGGGATTATACTTAATGGACATTAACTTCCAAAAGTTCTTATCTAATTTGAACATGTTTCCAATTTTGTATTTTGATTGATTCTTTGTTCTACATTGATTTGTGAGGTAATGTATATCTATTAGACAAAAAAAAAAAAAAAAATAGGAAACAAATTTAACATGACTTTTCACTTCTGTTTTTTAAATCAATTTAAAATTATAAATATGAGCAATTAAATCTCTTAAATTAATCAACCCAAAAATAAAAATGAAGGACAAAAATGAAAGAAATTTTCAATATCTCTCTTAAAAATTGAATAATTAAGTTATTATGAATATTGAAAAAAGGTTCACAAATCAAGTTAATATAAACAAGTTGGAGTAATGTATTTAAATTTTGTTTACTTATACCCCCTCTAGTCCATATTAGTGAATTGTTTGGGTATAACACACTTTTGAGTAAAAAAAAACATATTTAAGAACATAAATTAAATATGCTTCCCACAATTATTTTTTTTTGTTTATTTCCAAATTATTCTGTTAGAAATCCAAAAAAAAAAAAAATCTAAAATAAAGTTAAAATTACTCAATAATTATTTTTTAATACTTAGAGACTCAGCAAAAATAAAACAAATTTTAAAAAAATTCAAAAGTGAACCTCAAAATATTATAGTTTAGAGAATATAATATTTTAAAATCTTGAATTACTACTGGTAGATACTTACTTCTTTCAAATTGGATTATACTTAATGGAGTAATATTTTAAAATCTCGAAGTATTGCTACTAGATGCCTACTCCATTCAAATTTGGATTGTACTTAAATGGACATAAATAATTTTTAATTAACTTTCCAAAGTGCTAAACTAATTTGGACATGTAATCCAATTGTGTCTTTTAAATATTGCTTCTTTTTTCACATTGATTTGTAACTCCTAAAATCTAAATCTTATAAACTTATATAAAGGTCTTGAACTTTAGTATAAAGTTTTATGCTTTAATATTTTTTTTCCTAGTGGGTGATAAGAGCTTAGCATAGAGCCTCTTTCTTAGGTAATCTTCTATCCCATGCCTTTTATATTCATGTATATATATATTTGCTCTTTAACTTCTCGTGTTTTTATTTTCATCCTTTTAGCTTTTCTCCTTCATATTTTATCCTTTCTTTCCTTTAATTTATCATAGTAGACGACTAAAACATGGCTATAATTGATTGAAAAATCGATCAATACGGTCGATTTTAAAGGATGAGTGATTATTGAAAGAAAGGATGGATCTAAAAATGCTAGTTGGTATAAAAGATTGTTTTTTATGGTTGATTTTAAAGGGTAACTAATCAAAAATCGAACAAAAAGGGCAAATCAAAAAAGCCTGATCGATTTATATAAAAATCAACTGGATCAATATGTGGAAATTGGTGGATTCATTTTTTCTAAAGGCTGATCTAAGATAATTTTTGAGAGCTTGAAATATTTGAAGATCAGATGTTCAAAATCTTATCAAATTTAATGATTAAATAGATATTTAAAAATAAATTTTTAAAATCTCATTCAAATATAGAGATATAGCTCGACCTATATATGAATTAATTTTAAAGTAGTGCTAATTTCTATTATCTCACATTTTTCTTGGTTGCATCACTAAGATCAAAACCACAATAAATGCTCTGCACATGAAATTTATTAAATATTACTCCCCTGTCTTATTTTACTTGTCCCAATTTGACTTGATATATTGATTAAGAAAAATAATTGATAATATTATCAATTTTTCATAATATCTCTATTAAATAATGTTTATATTTTAATTTGAAGAAAAAGCAATTAATGCAAAGAATAAAATATGGGAAAAAATTTGTCTCTTCTTAATTTGTGAAAAATATCAAGTAAAATGAGAAATCAAATTAGGAAATTTGAGACAAGTAAAATGAAAAGGAGGGAGTACTTAACTTTTCTAAGTCCTTTTAAATTCTCCTAATTTTTTTTTTCCAGTCACTTCAACAACAAATAAATGGAGTAAATTTCTAATAAATGTGTAGATTTATTTTAAAGAATTTAAAGATTTGAGTTTAAAATTAGTTAATTTAACACTTATATTTTGAATCAAGCAAAATAAATTGAAACAAAAGATATAAAACCCAATTAATATGATTAGACTGACGGTTTTGTCTTGATTCAATACATTCAAATTTCTCTACAGAAACGTCCTAGCTATCTCCATATTTTTTGGTTGTTAATTACCATAAGAAAATGCTACTATAAAATAATCTCAATGCATTAGTGATATAGATAGATCAGAAATGTATGAACTTAAAAATCGTGCAATTATTTTATTTCATATGTTTCTTAACTTGGTTATTAAAGTAATATCTTTATATGAAATTGACTGTTATGTAAAAATAGGACTGTATTAATGATATACTCTCTCCGTCCCAAATTATCCGTCTCAAATTGAAATGACGTAATGATTAAGAAAAATAATTAATAACACGATTAGTTTATCATAGTACTACTTTATATTTTAATTTGAAGAAAAAGGTAATTAATGCAAAGGATAAAATATGAAAAAATATTTTTATCTCTTTTTTATTAATGAAAAAAAACAAGTAAAATGATAAATTAAATTAAAAAATTTGAGATAGGTAATTTGAGGTGGAGGGAGTACAAGACTAGCATGAACGTGAAAAATCGTGTATATTTTTTACTTTTTTATGTCACGTTTTTCTTGACAGCGCACTTTAAGATCCAAGCAATAATTAAGTAGTATAGTCCTTGACTTTAAAATAATTAAATTATTATCATTATCTTTTCAAATCCTTATAAATTCTCCCATCTTTTTCTTTTTTGGTCACTTCAACACCAACCAAAAAATTGTCTCTAGTCTATTTTTTAGTTTATTCGTTAATATTATCATTCACTAAACGAATCTCTTTTTATTTCTATCAATTGAGTACGTCTGCCCAAGACCTTTCAAGATCTTTTTGTAATTTTACTCACTAGTGTTGTCTCTTTCTATTTGTATTAGTCGAGTACATCTGTCCAAGGCTTGGGCAAAAAACATCATCATGGAGGAAAAGAGAGTAGCTATTATTGGAGCTGGAATTAGTGGACTTTTAGCATGCAAATACACACTAGAAAAAGGATTCATTCCAATAGTTTTTGAAGCATCAAATGCAATTGGTGGAGTTTGGACACAAACAATTGAATCAACAAGGCTACAAAGTCCAAAAAGGACATTTGAATTCACTGATTTTCCATGGCCAAGAAGTGTTAGAGGGAGGTTCCCTCATAACACTGAGGTGTTGATGTATGTTGAGGAATATGCAAAACATTTTGGGCTAAAGGAATATATTCAATTGAATACTAAAGTTATTGGAATTAATTATGTTGGAGTTTGTGATGAAGAAATGGATTCTTGGGAGTTTTGGAGTGGAAATGGGAAACCATTTGGATCTAAAGGGAAATGGCAAATCTTGGTGCAACATGAGGACTTCACTACTCAGGTATGATCGAATTCACTGTTTGCTTTTTCTATCGGTATATAGAAATTATATATTCATCAGCTATTTTAGTGCAACATTCTGATAACTTCACCATTCATGTATGCTTTTTTGAACTAGGAGAAAAAAGAAAGAACTTTTCTTCTCTTTGATTTGTTTCATATATGTCGGTCTAAGATTATTTAATTTGTTGTTGTATAATCACATCTTCTGCATTCTGGCTAAATCTTAATTATTCAAATTTTGATTATATATAATTCTTTTTAGGTATAAATATTAATTATTCAGATTTTTGTTATTAAATGTATTTTGTTTATTTTTTCTTTTATGTTAGTGAATTTGAATGATTAGGACTTCTAATAAAGTCTTCATATTATTAAAATGATGTCAATTCAAAACTTTCTGCAAAAGAAAACATTTTAGTACTACTTTATTCGTTTTCACCACCTATCTGTAAATCATTTACAATCATTACCTTCAATCGCTATCATCACAACCATTATCATCGTCAATTATCATCACCACCACAAGTCGTGGTTGTCAATATCAATTTTTACCACCTCTAACGTTCACCATATATAATCATCACCATTAATCACCATTATCATTAACCATCACTATTAATAGCCATTATCATTATCTATCAACAACAATTAACCATTAGCGCCATCAACTATCACCATCATCCAGAATCGCTAATCACTATCATAGATTTTCATCACCACTTATTACTATCCATAACCAACACTGATCAGCAGCAACAATGACTACCGTGATCAACTATCAACACCATTACTATTACATACGTTTCTTTTTTCTAATAATTTTAATATTCCTATGTATCTGATTTAGATGTTTTCGTAATTTTCTAAAAAGGTCAGAGAATCTGAAACATGTTCAATTTATCAGAAAGTAAGTGAGACAGTTTTCACATATGTCATAAAATATGATGAATACACTTCAGTAATCACACGAGTGACCTCCGAAGTGTGTAACTATATTTGACTTAAGTTATTCACGTTACTTACATATCCAAGAGAATCCACCAATAATCTTACTATTATTATAATCTTTTTAAATTTATAGTACAATATTTTTTGAGAAGCATAAGTATTCTTTTACTAATATCTAGAGTGGTCACTGGCCTGCTCATGGATTTTACGTAATAATGTTCATTTATGTCACAATGGGCTACCTAACGTATGACTCGGCTTGAAACTGTAGCTCATTGTGACATACATGTTGTGTATATATAAAATTTAGAAAAATATTATGTACATACATACATTTAAAAGAACTTTATTTGTGGTATCGATTGACACCTTGAAGTAATAAGTTTGATACTATTACCGTTAGTATGTAGAAATTAAAATTTTAATCTATTATGTTCTTTTCAGGAATATGAAGCCGAGTTTTTGATTCTGTGCGTTGGAAGGTATAGTGGTTTAGCAAATATGCCGGAGTTCCCTATCGGTGAAGGGCCAGACCTTTTCGCTGGGAAAGTGATACATGCCATGGAGTACTCTGCCATGGACAATGAAAGGGCTAGAGAACTGATTAAAGGAAAGAGAGTCGCGGTTGTTGGTTCTCAAAAATCAGCTGTAGATATCGCGGTTGAATGTGCAAATGCCAATGGTAAGAAACAACTTTTCATCGATTTCAATGATAATATTTAAGTTATGTATAGTGACGATATTAATATTTTTTATGACTTAGGTCCTGAAATCCCTTGTACATTGGTACAAAGGACAATACCATGGGCAATACCCAGTGGGTGCTTTTGGTGGGGAATTAATCTTGGATTTCTATATGGTAGTCGATTTTCAGAGCTCTTAGTTCACAAGCCTGGCGAGAACATCATCTACAATGTGTTGGCCACCCTACTTTCTCCTGTGGTAAATTTTCTTGAAATCCCTTCCATCGAAGATAAAAATAATAACCAAAATATTACTCTTTTGTTTTGGTGTACGTGTATTAGTTTGACTCAATATAAGTTTTATAAAATACAAAAATTTTTGCATGATGTGATTTAAACTAAAGATATTTATAATCCTCAAAAATCTCCTTTGAATTTGATGGTATTAAACATGTCATGTAGGATGTTGAAATAAAAAGTAATTCTTTTTGTTTCAATTTATAGGATGCATTTTTCTTTTTAGTTTGTCCCATTAAGAATGATAGCTTTTTAAATTTAGAAAATTTGTAAATGTAAGTAACTTATAGTCACAAAAATATCTATAATTTTTTTTAGATCACAAGTTCCCAAAGAAAAATCTTACTTAAACTCTGTGTGTCATCAAAGCAGAAATACTTACTTGCACCCAGTCTTATTTACACCAAACTAATCAAGTTACCATGGTTAAGTAGCAATTGTGTATATATCAACATGTGTCACGCATTCATTGATCTTGTGTGTAAACATTCAGCATGAGTAAGTTTACCCAATCAAAGTGTGTCATATAAATTAAAACAATAGAGAAATTATTCATTTATATGATGTTATTTGTTGATGCATTTATTCTTGTTGAACAATAACTTTTTCAGAGATGGGGTTTCTCAAAATTTGTGGAGAGTTATCTTACATGGAATCTTCCATTGAAGAAGTACAACATGGTACCAAAACAAAGCTTTCTCCAAGACATGTCTTCTTGCAAGTCCTTTTTATTACCAGATAATTTCTATGGAAAAGTTGAAGAAGGAAGCATTATTCTCAAGCAAACACAATGTTTTAATTTTTGCAAACAAGGATTGATTCTTGATGGTGAAGTTGATAAGCCAATAAAAGCTGACCTTGTTATATTTGCTACTGGATATAAAGGTCAAGAAAAGTTGAAGAATATGTTTTCCTCAAAAAGTTTTCAGAATTATATAATGGGATCACCAAATTCAGCATCTCCTCTTTACAGGTACACATTACTTCTTCTATCAACCCCTCTCTCCCCCATCCCCACTCGCCCTATCCCACAAGCAGGGGCGGATCTAGAGGTAAGCAAGAGGGGCAAAAAAAATTACGTTGTATATATAAAATATTTATTTTTCTTTTTTTGAATATATATATATATAGAGGGTTTGAACCTCCTAGACGTATGATTAGTGGTTATAGGGTTCAAAATTCACCCTTTAGTTTGTAAGTTCAAATTTGAAGACTATATTTTTATTTTTTAAACCCCTTAAATTCCTGGATTAGAATCAAGTTGGTTATACTTTTTGGGCCATTAGTATGACTATCATTAGTATATTGTCTCGTGTTTGCTATTGACATGTGAAATCCACAGTGTCAAGATTGTACCTTGGTTATCTTAAAATGAATCATCTATTGTTTCCACACATATTTGAGAAAAAAATAACTGATGGATGTCTGTCAATTTTCTTTATAAACAAAAATCATTGAAAAACTGGCAGAGTCCACTGTTTGTTCCGTTAGTTTTATTGACTTTTTGTTGGGTACTGATGGATGTCCGTCAATTTTCTTTATAAACAAAAATCATTGAAAGACATTATCAATATTCGAAGGGCATATTTTCCTTATAATAAGATTCATGTTACCTACATGGGTTTGTGGTATAGTGATGTGACTACTCCATCCTTAACCACAGGTTTCGGATTCAAGCCCTAGGTA
The DNA here is from genome assembly GCF_002878395.1 of Capsicum annuum. NCBI lineage: Eukaryota > Viridiplantae > Streptophyta > Magnoliopsida > Solanales > Solanaceae > Capsicum > Capsicum annuum. The sequence goes on from NC_061117.1 coordinate 9,943,333, forward strand.
TGGAGAAAATTTGAGCGCCACCCTTGAATGGATACTGCAGTGTGCGAACCCGATTAGTTACGGCTCTAACGTGGGTACCGGACACCGGATGAAAAAACAAAAAAAAAGATTCATGTTAGTATTTGCTAAATAGCTTATTCTTCAATTTTTAATAACATACTTGTTGCTTCTTTCGCTTTGTTCATCTTGTTATTTTGCTACTGTTATTTTCTTTTTATTCTTGCTTTGATTTCACTGCTTGTTGAGCTGAGGGTCTATTGAAACAACCGCGGCTACCTCACATCCATACTCTTCAGATTGAGTATGTCGTTGTAGTAATAGGATCCATGTTCTTGATGTGATTTCCCTTTTTTCTCTTTCTTTTTGCAAAATCTTGGCAGGCACATGATACATCCAAGAATACCAAACCTAGCAATAATTGGATACTCAGGGAGCATAACAAATCTCCACACATCTGAGATGAGGTGCCAATGGCTAGCACATTTTCTTGACCAAACATTCAAGTTGCCAAGCATAAAAGAGATGGAAAAAGAGATCCAAAAGTGGGAAGATTACATGAAAACATATGCTGGAAAAGAGTACAAAAGGGCTTGTATTGCTGCACTACACATTTGGCACAATGACCAATTGTGCAAGGACATTGGATGCAACAATAGAAGAAAGAAGAGTTTCTATGATGAGTGGTTTCAACCATACCTGCAGTCAGATTATGTTAGGCTAAGTCCTAATAACTAGGTCCTGTTAAGTATTTTGTATACTTTGGTGCGACAGAAGTCATTTTGTGGAATTTTCTTTAGCAGGTCATTTTCTGTTGTTTGGACCTCTGAAAATATTTTTCGTTAGATTTGGAAAAATGACTTTCCTCCGTTGTGGGCTGAAGCTAAATAAAACTATGTATCTTTGACTTTCCTTAGTCCTATTAACTATTTTGTATAATTTGGTGCGGTGATAATTATTTTTCGATACTTTCTTTAGTAAATCATTTTCTGTTGGTTGTCTGAAAAATATTTTTCATCTGAAGCGCAAAATGACTGTGCTGAAATTACAACTATATCTCTTTGGGCTCACAAAGCGGTGCATCCTCGCTCTCTTGAGTACTAACCAATACTAACAAGGAGTACTTGTGGTGATCCCAAATGTCTATCCTATGGACGAAGGCTGCGTGCGTTCCGTAAGTGTCAGGTCTGCATGTTCATGATCAATAGTCAGAATCTTGGGATTTCGGGTGAAAGCCCTATTCCTAAGATGTTCAATATGCTTGGCAAATATAAGCTTCAAATTACATCATTTAGCCTAATTTTAAATTAATTATAATTCATAGCTTCTCTTGTCAATTAAATACAATCTATAACCTCTCTTCTCCTTCCCTCTCTTGCCACTCTCCTTCCTCTCTCCCATTCTCGCTCGCCCCCCCTCCCCATCTCCGTCTCTCTTGCTCCCTCCCTCCCTCCATCTCGCTCTCTGACTCTCAGCTCTCTCTTTCTCTTTTTCACTGCTTTAGTAAAGCATTAGTTGTATCAGTATGTATTAGAGGACCTCGAATGGTAGGCAAAAGTTGTTTTTGTATTTGGTTTCAATGTATCATTATGTATTTTCTCAATTAAAGGTTGAATCATGATATATTTGTAGTTTATATCTGATTTATATAACTGGATTTTTTTCTAATAAATACAACCAATTCATGATATATTTTGTTTTTATATTTGTATTTTAAATCTGATTCATGATATATTTATATTTGTATTTTGTCCTATAAAATGTAATTGTATTTGCCGATACAAACTGAACCATTCAAATACAAACGATATATACGCATAAAACAAGACATTTGTATTTGGGTATGATTAATTATATGGTTTTATAAAAATAAAAGTTGTATTTGTTGATACAAATTGATACATTAGTTGCATATAGTTACATACATCAGTTCATATCAGTCACTATATTTATTTTTTATATCAAATACAATCAGTTGCATACAGTTGATACATTGATTAAAGATGATAATTTTTGAAACTTAGGCTAGCACGTTCTATTTTGCCGAAACTATGTCTATTCCATGTAAGATTCCCATTTTGGTCCCATTCGTAGATCATTCACCTGTGGACTTAACTTAGCCCAGGGTCTATGTTACACCCCTGAAATTTTGATTATTCACAAATTACTCCACGAAGGACCTGATCGATGATTTATTATATATTTATGGGACTCGATCCCATATGAGACTATTCTCTAAAGATGACCTGTTTGACTACTGCTGAAAGTTGTACTTTCCTGTAAAAAGTTGATGGCACGACAGTAGAAAAGTTAAACCTCGATCAATAGAAAGCATTCTAGGTTTTGTTGTCTCATATAAAAGAATCATCTACATACAACAAAACCTAATTTTTGCAATATCAAGGATTGGTCTTTCATATAGCAAAAGTCATCTATTGAACACAACTCAAGCAAGGGACCTGATTGAATGCTCATTTGTTATCTAGTCGTGTGTTGAGTTCTTGTCTTCTTGTTCTTATATTGTAAATCTACTTCTGGTTATAAATGATAGTAGATGTTTAACTTGTCCAAATCTTAGCCCGAGTCGAAGCAGCTAAAGTTAGTGCTCGAATTGTTTGTAAGTTGGTCAAGTTTGTGTCCTTATTGTGGGAGGTGTTGAATCCTGGGTAGAGTTTCCTAGGATGAGTGACTAAGAGTTAGTCAGCTGTAAGTGTTTTAAAGCTATCATACTTGGCTTATAATAGAGTTATTACTAGAGTAGGTGATTATAGGAGTTTGCAATCACTTGGTTACTTAAAAGATAGTGAAGTTGGGAAATCCTAATGGCGGATCATGATTTTTACTTCCCTTGAGCAAGGAAGTTTCGACATCAACATAGTGTGTTCTTTACTTCGCTGCATTGTCTCCTTTCTATTTATATTGTTCTGCACTTATAGCTCAGGGACTAGGTCCTATCATATTTAGTGGACCTATACATTTCATAATTTAGTGGACCCATACATTTCATCAATTAGTTTTAGAGCCAGATTTCCCTAAAAGGTTAACACCTAGAGAAATCCAACTCAAAAATGGCTGCTCCACCAAATCTAAAAAAAGGACAGTCCACCACTAGACCTCCAAGATTCAATGGTCAATACTATGGATAGTAGAAAACAAAAATATATGATTTTATAATAGTGAAAGACAGTGAGTTAATGGATGTTATCCTGGACGGTACACATATTTCCATGAGAGAAGTGAAGCAAAGAGAGGTTACCATATTAGTCCCCAAGACTCAAAGAGAGTATAATGAAGATGATCGTTAGAAGATTGAATAAAAAACCTGTGACGCAAAGAAGCTGCTCGTGTGTGGTATAGGACCTGATGAGTCTAATAGAATCTCTACGTGAGAGTCTGCTAAAGATATTTGGGATTGTCTAAAAACTGCACATGAGGAAACAAGCCAAGTAAAAGAGTCGAAGATTGACATGTTTACCACATAACATGAAACCATCACCATGAAAGAAGGAAAAACTATTTAGGAAATGCATACAAAATTAACATCCATCACCAATGAGCTGCATAGTCTAGGTGAGGACATCAGGCCTACTAATCAAGTAAGAAAAGTGCTTAGTATTCTTCCTAAGTTATGGGAAAGTAAATTAAATACTATCGCGAAGCAAGGGACCTGAAGACCCTTATAATGGACGAGCTCATAAGAAATCTAAAAAACTATGAAATGAATAAGAAACAAGAGAAAAATAAGAAAGAACTGAAGAAAAAGAAAACTTTGGCACTCAAGGAAGCCAAAGGTGATGTTTGTGAAGAAGATAAAGATGTGGCATACATAACCAAGATATTTATCAAGGTTATGAGGAGAAATAGAGGTTTTCAAAGAAGAGGCAACTCAAGAATATCAACTACAAGAAATGTCTTATGTCATAAGTGTCGAAAGACTGATCACTTTATCAAGGACTGCCTAAGGAACAAGGTAGAGCACAAGGATTATAGAAGAGGTGGACCGAATTAAAAAAAGTAGAAGGGCCGAGTTCCAGACAAAGTCAGAAGTAGAGTATTTGTTAATTATGTTATGAAACAAGCCCTAGTAACCCGGGGAGACTCATCTACTGATTCTGATGACTCCCAACTCCCTAAGGACATTTTAGTGATGGTGAATGAAAATTTAGATAATGCCTTTGACTTACTCTTTGAATCCGTGGCTAAGTCTAATGATAAAGAGGTAACTCTTCTTGATATCAAATAAAATATCAATAACTATTCTTTAAAAGGGCTCAAGGGTCTAGTAAGTGCTAAAATAGACTCTTTTGTTGAGATTACTAATGAGAAAGATCTCTGGAGTGAAACTGATCTTGAAGTGTCTGAAAATTAAAAACTGTCTTGTTCTGTTGAAGTGTCTGTGTTGGGGGAAGAACTAAGTGTGTTGCCAAAAGCAAATGATGATCTCAAATAAAAGTTGCTGACATTTTATGGATCAATCTAAGGAAAAAGGAAAAGTTAGTAGTCTTCAATTAGAAATTGAGGAGGGGTTAAAAAGTATGAAAAAACTTCTTGCAGACTCTTTAAATAGAAACTCTCAACTAGAGAGGGACCTGATACGCGTAAAAAAAAACCCCTCTAAGAATCTCTTAAATGGGCTGCCTCTTCCAAGCTTCTGTCCAGTCTGATAAATCAAAGATCCAATGGAGTACATGATGTAGGTAGAAAAGCTGTCAGCCCCCCTTATAACCCCCATAACAAGTATGTCTCTATATATGATAATTTATTGTGAACCTATATGGTAGAAATGGGAACCTAAAGAGGGATTGTGAGTCCAGGCAGAGAGCTAAAAAATATTCAATTGTATAGTCATAAAAAGAATAATTCCAATAATAAAATTAATCCAAGGCACTAGGGACCAGGTCCTCATATTTGAAAACAATCCTTCCAGACTGTCCAGTTGGACCGAGAAATCTTTGATCACTTAATTATCATCAAGAAATATTTGATCACTCCATTATTATCATATTGGGAACTTAGACTTAAATAGGTTTTTAAATCTAACAAATGATTACAGATGTAGGTGAGAGAAAGAGGAAGAAGTCAATGCTGGTTCATGGATAGTGGATGCTTCAAACATATGAATGGTGGAATAGAAGATTTTCTCTCACTGAAGGGCACTTTATGGTAGAAGTATCTCCTTTAGAAATAGAAAAAAGGAAAATATTAAAAGTGTTGGCAACATTGGAAAATCTCCCAATCATGCCATTAAAAATGTATATTTTATTAATATGCAAAAAATACAGTCTTCTCAATGTGTCACAAATTTATGGCAAAGGAAATAAAGTTAAAATTTCTGTCAGATGAATTCATTGTGACTAACCTCAGTTCAGGTGAAGTGGTTCTGAAGCCAAAAAGATGCGAGAACATATTGTGGCAAATTTAAGCTCTATTTCAAGTGATGATTTAACGTGTTTTCAGTGCACAGAGTGATAGCACTGAATTGTAGAACCAAAGACTGGGATGTATGAGGTCATCATTGCTGAATAAACTATTTTCTAGGGACTTGGTCCATGGTATTCCCAAAGTCAAATTTGTAGAAGATAAGGTTTGTGATACCTATGCCAGAGAAAAGCAGACAAGGTCCTTATTCAAAAAGAAGAAGCATGTCAGTACCTCTAGACCTCTTGAATTATTGCATATGGATCTATATGGACCTATTAAGGTTCAAAGTAGAGGAGAAAAGAGGTATATTATTGTGATTGCGGATGACTTTTAAAGATTCACCTGGACCATATTCCTGAGGTCCATGGATGAAAATAATCTTAATTGTCAAAAAAATTTAAGTCAAGTACAATTCCAATGTGGTTGAGATTAGGTCAAATCATGAAATTAAATTTTAAAATATCAAGATAGACCTGTTCTTTAGAGATCATGGGATGAGTCATAACTTCTCAACACCTAGAACTCCCCAACAAAATAGAGTTGTGGAAAGAAAGAACATAACCTTGGTGGATATAGCAAGAAAAATGTTGATATATCATGTTTTTCCTCAAAATTTCTTGGTTGAGGTAGTTAACACTGCCTGCTATGTAGCTAAAAGATGTCTCATCAGGTCAATACTAAGCAAAACTCCTTATGAATTTTTGAATAGCAGGAAACCCAAGATGAGGTACCTGAGGGCTTTTAGGATGCAAGTGCTTTCTTAAACAATGACAAAGATGATCTTGGAAAGTTTGATCCCAAGAGCGATGAGGGTTTGTTTGTTAGATATTTATCAACCAGCAAAGCATACAATATCTTCAACAAGAGGACCTTGTATGTAGAAGAAAATGTTTATGTTATCATTAATGAATAAGAAAGCAAGGAGGACTTGAGGTACAAGGATGATGCAGAACTGGAGGAGCTTTTTTCGATTCAAAGAGACTCATTAAATGATAAAGGTTAGCAGAGGTCAAATAAATGAAGTAAAAGATAAGAATCAGGATAAGGAAAGTTATAAAGAAGATAACATCAAAGTTAGTGAGGTACCAGATCCTTCAGACAACGCTGATCATGATATATAGGCTCACACTCTCAGAGGCCTGGGGATTATACAAGTGAGGAACCTGACCCCAATCAACCAGAGTCAAGCAACAGAGGATCTAACTGAAAGCATAATTTATCTCATTATTTAGTGAATCTCACATCATTTCTGTACTCTAGAATGTAAACTAGATCCAAGGTAAGAAATCAAGTTGCTTTCTCAGTCTTCATTTCCTCCGTTGAGCCAAAGACTGTTAAAGAAGCTTTGAAGGATGCTGAATGGGTCATTGCTATGCAAAAGGAATTAAATTAGTTTCAAAGAAGTAAGGTATGACACTTGATCCTTAGACCTGCTAACAGAACTGTCATAGGGACCAGGTGGGTCTACAGGAACAAAAAGGATAAACATAAAGCTCATATAAAGAACAAGGACACACTCATAGTACAGGGGTATAACGAAGAGAAAGAGATTGAATATGATGAGACTTTTTCCCTTGTAGCAAGAAAAAAACAATCAAAACTCTTATAGCTTTAGTTGCATACATAGAGTTTAAATTATTTCAAATGAATGTCAAAAGTGCTTTCTTAAATGGCTATATGAGGGAAGAACTATATGTAAAACAACCACTAGGTTTTGAAGATGTTGATCTTTCTAACCATGTCATACAACTCGATAAATCTTAATATGGTTTGAATCAGGCCCCAAGAGCTTGGTATGAAAGATTCTTAAAGTTTTTTTTTTATTAAAAATGGGTTTAAGAGAGGGAAAATTAACAACATTCTCTTCTTGAAATTACGAGGAAAAAAATTATTGATAGTCTAAGTGTATGTGGATGACATCATTTTACAGAAACTTCTAAGGCTTTGTATAAAGATTTTACCAAGCTTATGGGAAGTGAATTTGAGATGAGTATGATGGGGGAGCTAAATTTCTTCCTGGGATTGCAATCTGATAGACTCTTATAGGGACCATGATTCGCCAAGAAAAGTACATTAAGGAGGTACTGAACAGATTCCATGTGAATGATGCCAAGCCAATTGACACCCCTATAGGAACCAGTTGCAAGATGGACACTGATGAATCAGGCCCTAAAGTGAATGAAACTATGTATAGAGGAACCAATGGAGACCTTCTATACTTGACAACTAGCAGACTTGATATTTTTTTAGTGTTGGAATGTGTGCAAGGTTTTGGGTGTGTCCTAAGGAATCTCACTTGAAGGCAGCTAAAAGAATCCTGAGCTATCTAAAGGGTATTGGGGACCCAGTCTTGTACTACCCTTCAGGTGACTCTTTTGATCTAACTATTTATGCTGATGAGGGTACCTGATAGCTAAAAAAACACCTCAACAATGACCCACTTTCTGGGATCCTGACTAATCTCTTGGGGAAGCAAAAAATAGAACCCAGTGTCTCTTTACACAATTACAGTTGAGTATATTGCTACTGCCTCTTATTGTGCTCAACATCCGTGTGCCAAACAATGACTTAGAGATTTTAGGATTATCTTAAACTCAATTCCCTTGATCTGTGACAATACCAGTGTTCTCAACTTGGCAAATAATCTAGTGTAACATAAGAGAACCAAGAATATTGATGTGATACATCATTTTATGAGAGAGAATATGGAGAAAGTAACAATCTGTGTGAAGTTCTACCAAAAAGTGAGGACCTAGTGACTGATATCTTCACAAAAGAATTACACAAATACCAGTTTGAGAAGAACAAACTCAAACTTGGTCTAATGAAAATAGGTTGAGTTTTTGTACAATTATTTTCATTTCTTCTCCTTATATTGGCTAAAATTGGAAGGCAGGTATTGATGTGTGAGCAAAAGCTAACACATTTAATGTTTTTTAGCTTAAAATAATTGTGAATTCTAAAGCAACTTTTGTTGTTTTGATGTGTTTGCTCATGATATTGCAGTAAAAGGCTGAAGGAATAAAAACAAACGACAATAGAGTAAAAGAGTTGAAAATCTGAGCAAAAAAGAAGAAATCATGGCTGACGACCTCCATGATACGTCTTCATCCTTGTGATAGCTTATTAGCATTGGCGTCAGCCTTAACCAGAAACTTAAAGCCTAAGAAGAAGTTTTGACGACGTTGGTGATAAGGCATCAAGTTGGTGATAAGGCATTACGAAGGGCGTCAGCTTAAACTAGAGAATTGAGGTCGAAGAAGAAATATGATGATGTTGGTGATACACCGTCAGATTGGTGACACGGCGTCAGCTACATCGTCAGCCTAAGATAGATTTTGAAGGTAACTGAAGCATTCTGACGCCATCTGTGATAGGGCATCAGAATCTTAACGCGGCGTCAGCTTGGGTGTCACCTATTCCGAGAATTTTATTAAGTTTTGTTATTTTATTTCCTTAATTAGGCTTTAGTATAAATAACATCTTTTAGGGTTTCACTCACAACTTTGGAAGCAGCTTTTGACATCTTGTAACTTTGTAAAGGGGAGTTCACTTGTTTTTGACTCTCTTAACTTAGAATTCAATTTTCCATCCTTTGATTTAGTTGTGGGAAATTCTTATTGTACTTGAAGGAGAAACAAATTTAAATTTCATCTTTTGTAAGTTCACTTGTTTTAAGTTATGAATTTAATCTTTGTTATCTCCTTCTATCTTATGAGCAACTAAAACCCACAACTAGGGTTGTGGGATCTATGATTATTATTTCATTGATTTAATAGTTAGATTAGGGTTTGAGTGATTGTGGGAACGTCTTGAAATTTTTTTGTTTTAACTTGAATCTATTGGTTACAAGCATTAGGTTATGCCTTAGGTTTTATTTGCTTCTAACGGAGAAATAGACTAGAGGTCGTGAATTATCAACAGGGACTCTGAAGTTACCAACCTTCTGTTTAATGATTGATGCCGTAATTGGATCAATCTACCTGAGATAACATCCGGTTGAAAATAGATATGTTATCTAAGTTTGAGAGAATTAGATAATAAATTGCCTGGTGAGGTCTAGAGATAAGTTAGATAGTATCATCCGCAGGGATAATCTGCTATTCCCACCTATCACGAGAATCATGAATAGTTATTATTCAATGGAGATTAATAGTCATAGTGATCACAACCCTAGTTTCTCTATATCATTGATTCGAAATATTGAAATCTAAGTTTTTAGTTCTAAAATAAGTAGAAAGTTAGAATTTGTTTGATTGATAAAAACCCCTATTTTGTCTTTTCTTATTATTTATTTGAATTTAACTTGTAGCTATAGTTTCGAAATAGTTTAATCGCCACTCACATTGTTCCCTATGGATTCGACCCCGACTCCAAAGTTAGGTAAATATACTGACGACAACCACCTTGCACTTATTTGAGGTATAAGTTGAGTGTTATAAAAAATGGCGCCGTTGCCGAGTAACAATTTGGCGTATTGAGTTGGTTTGGAATTTTAGCCTACTTTCTTGAATTCAAACTTGTAAATATTTGTTTTTAGATTTCTTTTATTTCTTGTGTTAGGTAAATTTTTATTCTAATTTACTTATTACTATGGCATCTTGGAATGAACATGAGTTTGATGGTTGGAAATCTTATCTGGATGATCCATGTCCATATTGTCATGGACCCCACTTTTGGCAAGACTGTAGATATGCTCCCCAAAGAGAGATGTGTGCACCATCTCCATCCTACTGAGAGTATAATTGTTCTTTATGTGATGGTCAAGATGGACATTGAAGTGATTGCCCAAGTTCCCCCTCCCCCTATTGCGCTAACCCAAGTTCTAGCTCTTCTTATGAATATGACAGGTCTTATGGTCAAGAAAAGGAAGAACGAAGCACTAGAAAGAGTGACATTGAAGCTATGCTTCAAATAATGTGGGATCGTACAGACACAATGAATGATACCATATGTGACATACGCCAAGACATTAGGGCATTTAACGAGGAAAGAGAAAGGATAGAAGAGATGAATATCGAGACCTTGGAGATTTCCCAACGAACCGAGCCAACCATGAGGGATGATGCCAAGATGTTAGAGGCAAAATAAGAAGCCAAGACAATCTCTTATAAAAACTCTAGCCCAATTCAAAGTAAAAATATTGAGAAGATGAATAAAAGTGAGTGTGTAGAGGATAGTGTAAATTTTGAAGTAGGATTTATTGGGCCACACTCGAATCATTTTTCCACATTATGTTTAGATGATATCTTATTTGTGGAATCATCTAAAATAGTGGAAGACGATGAAGATGAGGAACAAGAATCCTATATCATTTATTTTACACTTGATAAGCAACACAAAAACACACCTCACTTTAAAGCTGAGTTGTTTACCATGCATCATCCATTACTCGACTTCTTAATCTTTGTACCACCTCCCTATGAGCGAGGCAAGAAGATGGACTCTAAGTTGGGGGTGAAATTTATATCCTTAAGGTAGAGGAAAAAATTAAGTTGGGTGGTGCCGCGACGTTAAACAAGGCGCTTAGTTGTTGTAGGTTTATGAGTACTTGAGTGGAGCGTTGGAAAACTCAGGGTGGGAGTGGCCACATGTGATTCTGAGATCTTCCAACTAAAGGCAAGGGTATAGCAACTGATAACTGAGGTCAGATAGACTGAGGGTAGAGAATGTTGAATTGAGAGGCCAAGTTACTGCATTGAATGATGAGGTTCTATGGCTCCAAGCGGAGATTAAAGACCTCACCAAAAAACTCTTGAATACCCATGCTGCAGAAAGTGCTCGTATGGATATGATTCTAGGTCCCTTGTCCCCAAGCCTCTTTCTACTTAAGCCCATTTTTTTCTACCCTGCCGATTTTCTATCCTATTACATCACAGTAGTCTTTTTTTATATGTGTCAATTTGTGGTTGTTCTAGTCTTTTAATTTCTACAATGTATCTGTAACTATCATTTTTATCAATAAAGTGACTTCTTTTTCCTTATCTACGACATGCCATCTTTCTCTTTTTATTTTCATTTATGTCAATGTTTCCCCAATGGCCATAAATTAACCTGTCCTGCATCTTCATTAACTTTGTTTATTGCTTATATTTTTAATGATGCCAAAAGGGAGAAGATAATATTCTTAGTTGTAGGGAGGATCTGATGCCTGTGACAGGGGGAAATAAAAAACTAATTGGTATTGTGATTGAGGGAATAGTCAACATAAACCTTATGAGTAAGTGGTCCTAGTCACAGGAATAATAGTTTGTCATCATTAAAAAGGGGGAAGCTATTACACTTTTGATGTTGTGATGATTCACAAACTACTCCATAGAGGACCTGATTAATGATTTATTAAGTGTCTATGGGACCTAGTCCATATGAGACTACTATCTGAAGATGACCTGTTTGACTATAGCTCGAAGTTGTACTTTTATGCAGAAAGTTGGTGGTGCGGCAGTAAAGAAACTGAACCTCGATCGATATAAAGAATTCTAGGTTTTGTTGTCTCATATAAAAGGATAATCTACATACAACAAACCTTAGCTTTTGTAATATCAAGGATAGGTCTTTCATATAGCAAAAGTCGTTTATTGAACACAACTCAAGAAAGGGACCTGATTGAATAATCGTTGTTGTCTAGACGTGTATTCAGTTCTTATGTTATTTTCTTATATTGTAAATCTAATTCTGTTTATAAAGGATAGTGAAATTCAAGAAGGGGGGAGAGGTAAATTGAAATTTTTTCATGAGCCGACTATTGGCTCTTCACAGTCGACTCTCCTACAGATCAGTACACTTTACAAAATAAATTAAGTTTAAAATAATCAAGAAAATAAATAATCAAATTTAAAGTAAAGACACAGAGATTAGTCATGTATTGGAACACCAATGTGGTGCCTACTTCCAGTCCCCTTGGGTTTCAGCGTTTCCTTAGATCGTTCAATTTGCGGCTCCAGTACAATGATGGGAAATAAGTTACGAAGACTTATTTTGCTCTTCAGATCTTTTGACATAGCTTTAGTTTGCGTTAGAAATTTGACTTGGTACTACTCTTTATAAGACAATGGTAAACTAAGAGTTACAAAACTTTGTGAAACTAAGATTGAGACACTTTGAGATTCTTCTTGAAGTTGCATAACCTTTATCTATCTTTAGTCTTCTGCTTCTATAGTCTTCAGCCGCTACTCTTCGTAATAAAACCCAAGAGATTTCTTCTCAATCAAGGATTTGAATTGATTCCTTGATTGAGGAAAGTACCATATGGTATGTCCATATCAGATATGTCCATACACTATTTTTCACTCACATCTATATCAGATACATCCGTGATCTTTTTTTCTTTTTCTCTTTTCATGATCTTTTCTTCTTTTTTTGTTATGATTGATCCTATTTGTTGTGATTCTGGGATTTCAATTTTCCTTTCCTTTGTTCTTATTTTTATTGATTTGCTTTGATGTTGTAGATCATGATTTGATATCCTCACATTCTTGGAGCCAACTTTTTTGCTTGCCTTCATTAATTTTCTAATCCTTTATATCTTTGTGTGCGATATCCCTTCATCATTAGAAGTGTTCCAAGATCCTACAAAGATCCACTCATTAGTTTGTCACTATTAAAAAGTAAACATAGGAGGCTAACAATATCTCCCTTTTTGATAATGACAAACATCAAACATTAATTAACTTCCCTGTTAAGGTGGCTGGCTGACTCCTCTTGTCTTCTTGTCTTGGTGGCTATAGTCAATTTTCTTGTTGTGATAGTCAACTAGATCCCCCATCTTGTTGACTAATATGATTATCTTCCCCCCTTTTGACATAATGAAAAATCCCAATGCAAATAGACAAAATACCAAATAGAGCAAATACCAAACACAAAAACAAGCAAAGAATATAGGATATGCAAAGTTACGAAAAAGAGTAGCGACAAAAACACGTCGGAGCAGAAGTATTAGTGTCTTTATACAATTCAGAGTACAATAAGGGACATACCCCCTTTTGAATACAATATAAGAGTTCAACATCGTTTGGCCCGGAAATAGGTAAGGGTGTTGTGCTTGTTAGAGCAGAAACATTCATAGGATTTCTCAACAGTTTTTGTAAAGTTTGACTATGAGTTCTGAATGGAGATTGCAAGCTCATTGGAGGAGAAAGAAGACTTAGACTTGATGGAATCAACCTGGGGGAACATTTTATTAAACAATTTTACCTCTTCCTATTTAAAACCCTCAAGGAAGAGTCGTACTTTGCCTATGTCAGTACCGATCTCTTTGTTCAGCCATAGTATCTTGGCAGTCAACTCCTTGATGCTGTCTATTCCTTTCTCAATAGTAGTAAGCCTTCCTTTGAGTTATTCAATCTCCTTATCTGTATAGAACATGAAATTAGGCACAGATTTACTTACCCTGGGTGTGTCGGGCCAGCTTTTGACAAATTCTTTTTTACACCATTCATTTTCATTAAGAATATAGCCCATGCTTACGAATGTCTTTGATTCATAATTGGTAGAGATTTCTACCACTGGATAGGCTAAGATATCAATTCCATTATGAAGGAGAATCTGAGTGATGAGCAAACCATAGGGCAAGCTGGCTGAGGCATGAGAGTTAGCCATACTTTTTATCATATATTCACGAATCCAGGTACTCCAGTTGATTTTGTATTTCTTAATCAAGCAGTAGAGAACAAACACATCTCTGTATGTCATATTATTGAGAGATTCCTTCTGATGAATCAAAGTGGTTGAATGATGTGGGCCAAAATTCTATTTTGGAAGCTAAAGAGAAAGACAGCCAAAAAAGCGGCCTTTTAAGTCGGGATCTGAAATGGCCTTCTTTGCTTCATCAAAACTAACTTCAAAATTCTCTGGCTAGGTGCCATTCATGAATGGAACAATACTTGAGAACTTGGTATCAAACACTTTCTCAAACCAAAAATCATTGAGAATAATACCTGTTCCTAGAACCAGGGTTTCTAACTTGCCGCTATCTGGGGACAAATGAAGGTGTGGATTGGGTTTTTAAATACCTTCAAGCCACATAAGCAAAACATCATTGATAGGTCTTATTCTTTGAAAAAGTGGCTAATATTGTAGTGGGATTCCTTTAGATATGAGAGATTGATGACTCGACTAGATATAATAGAGCAATTTTTGAAGGTGAGAAACTTTTCCTTGTGAGAGTAGGTCTAAAACTTGTGCATTTCCTCTGGAGGAAAAGAGTTAAGAGGAGATAACCATCTTTTGTTTGAGGAGTAAATATGGCTTAAAGTAGTTTATTTCTTGGATATAGTTGACTAGAAAGAGTATGGGGAGGCCTATTCTGACGATTTAAAGAGAAGGACGTTATCGAGGTTATTGGAATTTTGGTTTGGAGAAGTTTTAGTTAGGTTACACATTTAGCGGGGTTTTGTCATGGTAGAAGAGAATGGGGCTGGATGGGTATAAAAGATGTAAGAAGAAAAGTGAGGGAATAGAGTTAAAGGAGGAAGCACAGTGGACTTAGGTTAGGGTTAAAGATGAAAAAGAGGAGGAGTGTTGGTAAGTGAGAAAGTACAGAGATGGTAATGATATAGAAGTGAAAAAAGGTGGCATGTAAAAAGGGGGATTTGAAAGAAAAAGATGGGGGTCAGAGAGTAGCCGATGGATTTGTACCAAAAATAAAGGTCTTTTGAAATCACCAGAGATTGTCAAAATATATTATACTGAGTTTTTCTTTTTGAAAACAAAATCTTTCCTTATGAGAGACTCTTGTAAAAATATCTGCAAACTAATTTTCTGAGTCAACAAATTAAAAAAAAAACACCATTTACTATATGATCACAAATAAAAAGATGCTTGATGTCTATGCATTAGTCTATTTATCCCTATAATAATGCATAGTATATTTAGATAGACTAATATCACTGGTGTTATCACATATTATGGGCACAGATTCATAAGACACATTAAACTCAAGTAGTTGACACATAATCCATAGGATTTGAGTACAACAACTTCCACCGGCTATGTATTCGAGTTCAGTTGTTGATAGGTTAACTGAGGTTTACTTCTTGTTGTGTCATGAAATTATGGCATCACCTTTAAGACTCCTTTCAAATTCTCCCTTCATTAGACTAATAAGATTCTCACATAGAGAGATGTTACAACTACTAAGAATAATATCATCAACGTAAATTTTTATAATAAAAAGATTTGAATCAAGCTTATGTAAGAACAGAGTTGTTTGAATTTTATTTTTTTTGAAAATTATTATTTAGTTAGAAAGTACTCAACATCTCATACCAAGCCTTTGGAGCTTGTTTGACCCCATAGAGTACTTTTGATCGTTTGAAAACATGGTTTGGATACGACGGCTTGTCAAGCCTTGGGGGTTGTCTTACAGAAACTTCCTCATGCATAAAACCATTTATGAAGGAGTTTTTAACATTCATTTGATATAACTTAAAACATTTTTAAAGAACAAATGCTAATAAAATTCGAATTGATTCTAACCTTGTCACGGGGGCAAAGGTTTCATCATAATTAATACCTTCTTATTGGAAATAGCCTTGAGCTATAGGTCTGGCTTTATTTCTAATAACCTTACCTTTTTTATTCAGTTTGAGATGAAAGGGCCACGGACGCTTGTTTTATCAATAATGCTCTTGTTTGCACCCTATTATCTAGATTATTGATGATGAATTCATTTGGATAGCTAGCATCATGTTTTTACTTTTTTGGAATACTTGGTTTCGCTGTTTCTACTGTAGAAGTTGACTCCAAAAGGGGTATAATCAACTTATCTTGTTATGGCTCAGAGGTTGTATGAGCATTTTCTCTGAATTATATATCATTCACCTGTTCTTCATCATTACTTAAACTCATAGAGGGGTGATTAGATTCATCAAATACAATATGCATAGATTCTTTAACACATAAATTTCTTTTATTATAAGCTTTGTAGGCATGATAAGTGGGAGAATACCTAAGGAACATACTATCGTCACTTCGTGGATTGAGTTTTTCTAAGTTATTCTTACCATTGTTGTGGATAAAGCATTTACATCCAAAAAGGATAAGGGTGGCTAATGTTAGGCTTCTTTTCTCTATAGAGTTCATAAGGAACCTTTTTAGAATAGGTATGATCAGGCATCTGTTAATGATGTGACATGCTGTGCTTACTGCTTCTACCCAAAAGTGATCTAGGAGAGTATGTTCTAACACCATGGTCCTGGCAGTTTCCTGGAGAGACCAATTCTTTCGCTCTACTACACCATTCATAGTGTTCACTGATGAGAGAGATGCTATTTTTTGCCATGTTTAATGGAGCATCTTTCATCTTAAAGAAGATTCCAAACCCAGTGTCACACAACTGACTGATGCTAAGAAAGTTATGCTTGAGGCCTTCTACCAGGTATACTTCAGTAAATTCTCATGAGAAGCTGAGCTTTAATGAGACGACTTTGATGACGTTGTCTTTAGCATTGTATTCGAATCTTACTGATCCTTCATATACATTCTTTAAAGTAGAAGAATTTTCTTTCTTTCTAGTTATGTATCTGGAACATTCGTTATCAATGACCCACCTTCCATTTTTATAGCTTTTGCGAACATGTTCCTCCAAAATAAGAAAAATCCATTTTGTATAGGTACCCAAGTAGTCGTGGGTCCTTATAGGTTAGAGATGCTTCCTTTAGGCTTCCAAACCCATTTGTTGCTAGGCTTGTTCTTGCAACTGTAGGATTTGTGCTCTTTCTATCCATAGATAAAGTAGACAGGTCCTCGAGAAGATAAAGAGGTCTTGACTGATTTAAACGACCCTAATAAGGAACTTGAGTTTTTTTTTAAAAGAGTTTGATCTCACAAAAATGTGACTTGGAGATTTCCTAAAGTTATTTAACTGAATTTTTACATCATCAAGCTCTTTATGAAGTAAGTTAATTTCAATTTGACATGCTTTGATTTCTATTTGAGAGTTTCTTCATTCCTCTTTGAGTTTTCATTTAAATTATGCTTCGCAACTTTTCTTCTCTTGAGCGAGTTTATTATATTCATATATGAATTTTTGAAGATCGTTGGTTATCATATCTAAATTAGATTTAAGAATATTACAATTATAAAAGTCGTGTGGTCTTACCTCGCTTGATTCACCTGTTGCCATGAAGCATATATTGAAAGCTTCTACTTCTTCTTCAGTTTCATCTTCCTCACTCCAGGTTCCAAAGTTTTGATTTTTTCTAGATGGTCTTCTCCTTAAATCTGGATAGTTTTGTTTGGAGTGGATAGGCCTTCCACTATGATAACAATGATTATCGTTACTAGTCTAGTAACTATTTTTGACTCATTGGGATCTTTGCTGTCTCTGTTTCATGATCTTTCTTACGCCACGATTTATGAGAGCCATTTCTTTGCTATTGATATTTTCCAGAGTATTCTCTTCTTTAGTTAGAGCATCATTGAAGGCTACTAGTTTCTTCTTTTCCTCCTTGTGATACCTGTTGATATAATTTTATTCATATGCAATGAGGTTACCTCATAGTTCATCATATGTCATGTTGTGAAGATCTCTGTCTTCCAAAATGGCAGCTTAGTTTCCTAAATTTTTGGGAGACTTCGGACCAACTTTTGGACTTGCAGGTTATTTGGATAGATCATCCCCAGTGATTTCAATTCGCATACAATCTTGCTGAATTTGGCAAACATTGTTTTGATGTTCTTATTCTCTTCCATTTTGAACAGCTCATATTCATTGACCAGGGAAACAATCTTTGACTTTTTGACTTTGGTGGTTCCTTCATAGGATACCTCCAATTTGTCCCAAATTTCTTTTGTAGTCTCGCAAGTTGATATCTTGTCGTATTATTCTCCACTGACTGTACAAAGAAGTAACTTATAGTACGTGCATTAGTTTGGATTACCTCTTGTTGTTCTTTAGTGACCTCAAAAATTTCAAGGCTTCTATTTCAGTATTGCTAGATTCTTTATCTTTGTCCTTTTGCTTCTCTTTGAGTCTTGGAATCGATTTTGGACCCTTCTTGATGACAACCCAGGCTTAGAAGTCATTATATTGGACAAAGATTCTGAATCTATTTTTTCAGTAAGAGTAGTGCTGTCCATTAAAGTATGGTGGTCTTGTGGAGGAGTGACCATCTTGAAGAAGAGCATCAGTAATTTGATAAGTTGCCATTTGATTTTTTCTCATTTGCAGTTGAGAAACACTGTTGGTGAGACCTGCTCTGATACCAATTGAAATTCAAAGGGAAGGGGGAGGGGTGAATTGAAAATTTTCAGTGAGTTGACTATTGGCTCCTCATAGTCGAATCTTTGGAAGATCAGTACACTCACAAAACAGATTAGGTTCAAAATAATCAAGCAAATAAATAATCAAATTTAAAGTAAAGACACAGAGATTTATCCTGGTTCAGAACACCAATGTGGTGCCTACTTCCACTCCCCTTAGGTTTCAATGTTTTCTTAGATCGTTCAATGTTGGGTTTGAGTACAATGATGGGAAGCAAGTTACAAAGACTTATTTTTTGCTTTAGATTTTGTGACAAAGCTTCAGTTTGCGTTACAAAATTGACTCGATCCTACTCTTTATACAACAATTGTAAACTAAGAGTTACAAAGCTTCGTGAGACTAAGATTAAGACACTTTGACATTTTTCTTGAAGTTGCATAACCTTTGTCTATCTTTAGTCTTATTCTTTTATAGTCATCATCCACTACTCTTCGTAAGGAAACCCAAGAGATTTCTTCTTAATCAAGGATTTGAATTGATTCCTTGATTGAGGAAGGTACCTGTATGGTATGTCCATATCAGATATGTCCATACACGTTTTTTCACTCACGTCCGTATCAGATATGTAAGTGATCTTTTCTTTATATTTTTTTGATTATGATTAATCTGATTTATTGTGATTTTGAGATTGCGATTTTCCTTCCTTTTGTTATTATTTTGATTTATTCACTTGGATGCTGTAGATCATGATTTGATATCCTTCCATTCTTGGAGCCGACTTTCTTTCTTTCCTTCATTAATTTTTTGATCCTTCATATCTTTGTGTGAGACATTCCTTCATTATTAACAGTCTTTTAATATCCTGCAAAGATCCACTCATTAGTTTGTCATTATTTAAATGTAAACATAAGAGGCTAACAAATAGTAGATGTTTAACTTGTCCAAATCTTAGCTTAAGTAGAAGCAACTAGAGTCAGTGTTTGAGTCGTTTGTATGTTGGTCAAGTTTGTGTCCTCATTGTGGGAGGTGTTGAATCCTGGGTAGAGCTGCCTAGGATATATGAGTGACTAAGATTTAGTCAGTTGTAAGTGTTATGGAGTTATCATACTTGTCTTGTAATAGAGTTAGTACAAGAGTAGGTGATTATCGGAATTTGTAATCACTTGGTTGCTTAAAAGATAGTGAAGTTGAGAAATTCTAATGGCAGATTATGGTTTTTACTTCTCTTGAGCAAAGAAGTTTTCACGTAAACATAGTATGTTCTTTACTTCACTGCATTATGTTCCTTTCTATTTAAATTTTTTTGTACGTATAGCTCAAGAAGAAAGTTCTATAGTATTTGATGGACCATTCATTTCATCAGTCTATTGGGATAGACGTGCTGTCAAGTGACAGACCTAAGATTTAGGGGTTGTGGGTGCTCAGAAGGTTCGAACACATATATCGATACCCAAAGCTTTAAGATTCTGCCTGCAAACCAAAGCATCCAACTATCTTCTTAGTTTATTTGGTGTTTTTCTCCATCATAATTTTTTTATATTTTTTACATAATTATACCTAATTTACATCGGCTTTAACGGGTGCTGGAGCACCTCAAATTAACACCTAGGTCCACCAATGGTGCAGTCATTAGGTGATGCTGCACTATGAGGGATGGAAATATATCACAGGAGCTATGCTTGACAATGCCATACTATTTGTTTCGATGCATTTCTAATGAATCAAAAATCTTTATGATTTCAACTAAAGTCCTATCTAGTCATATTGGTTAATTAATCCTCCTTAACTCTTCAAATTTTTTACAATTTAGTGCCACAAAAGTCATTTTCTGATGTGGGCCAAATTTACAATTATCATACTTTTAATGTCATATTACTTGTTTCAACACATTTAGTTACTCAATTAATCCCATGCAAGCCAGCTCAGCTGAAATGTGAAATTAAAGTATTTACGAGGGTCCGAGACACAATAATTATTAGAAAAAATTTCGTAAAACCATAACTTTAGTTACTATAATTACTAAAAATCCCTTTAATTTGAAAAAATTACAAATATCTCATTTTTTTTATTAATTTGGATTAAAAATTGAGATAAACCCTAAAACACCTTTTTATCTGTTCTTAACTCTACAGTTTCTTGCAAAATCAATGAAATTTTTGTGGAGGTTCCATCCCATAATTTTCTCTCCTTCTTCGCATTTTTGAATTAAGATATTCCCCCAAATTCATTTTCAATTTCTTCTCATCATGTCTACGATTTTTATTCCAAACAAAAAATAAAAAAAGTCAAGCACGAAGGACTGAAAACAATAGTCTCTGGCAAGCCCCTCTGTGGCCTACAAGGCTGACACATCATACCAAAGTGCTGAAGGTACCTTTGCTGCCTCAACTGCTGGTCAACATATCAGAGACGATATAACCTTTCCCGTTAACTATCACCCTGCTCCCATAAGCTTCGACGTGTAATTTGAATTTGCTTCTTGATTGCATCCTAGCTGACGGAAGATTAGAGAAACATCCTAATCGTGCAATTCAAACAGATGTTAAAGTTTATCGGTGAGGAATACAAAAGAAAAAAGGAATGTAGAATTAAGATTTTCTCTTCTTCTTCACATTTTTGAATTAAGATATTTCTCCAAAATTCATCTTCAATTTCTTTTTTTCATGTTCCACGATTTTTATCAAAAATCAAAAATAAAAAAAGACTTAAAAAAGAAGAAGAAGAGTTGTTGAAGTTACCATCAGAGATGCCTTTTCAAAGGTATTGAATATTTGTTAATGGTATAGATTTTAGTCCGAGATAAATATTTTGTTATGTCTGATACTTTTTTCATGTTATATCTCTGAGTAATTTACATTGTATAAATATATATCGCTTGTATTATTTTATTTTGTGTGAAAAATACATAAAAGAGATACATATTAATAAATAAAGAGATACATATATAATACTTATATGTATAGTATGTATCTCTCGATATATACTTTTTTTGGCTTAATTACGTATGTGAGAGATACATGTTACAAGAAGAGATACATTTTAAGGTTCTTACATGTTTAGTGTGTATTTCTTATAAGATATGTTAATGTGGATATTACTGTGGGTACATATATGATCTAAAATATTATATATCTCTTATAAGAGATAAGAGCAGTATTATGTGAATGTTATGTTATTTTTCTGTGTCAACAACACCATATGCAATCGTCAATATGCTTTCTAACATTCGAAAATAAAAATAGAAAAAATAACATAAAAATACACTTTAACTTATCATATTTAAACAAATTCTCACACTTACAAAGTAATTAGAAAAATCTCAACTAATTATATATCTTCGTTGGATATATTGGGAGCTAATTATATATCTCGACAGACACAAAATTAAAAAATATGTATAAGGAGTTAATTATTTATCTTTACAAATGAAAAAATATATTTTTCGTTGAATGTATTATGTATCTCGACAAACCCTAAATCAAAAAAATAAAAAAAAATGTATTTTTACAAAGAATAAAATGTATATCGGGAGCTAATTATATATTTTGACAGATTCAAAATTAAGATTTTTAGTAATTATTCAAAATATCGAAATTTTTTGTAACTAGACTCCAAACTTTCAAAATTTATGCTGTTCCCATAAATTGAATATTCTGGTGCTGCCTCTGATTGGAGAATTATAATTTTACTATAATAATTAGATAAATTAAGTAATATGTTCTGCTTAGGTTTCATTGAACAAGAAAAAGAGGAGCTGCAGATGAAATAGAAGTGGATATGCCAACTCGCTAACTCATGTCGATTGACTATCATAGGTAAGTTTTCTCACGGTAGAGCTCCCTTGGCATTTTCACAACCGGAGTGCATCGATGAGGATTACCTCACCTATTGGCACTCTACTGACGATTGATAAAGCTACTGATTTTTGGATCCCCTCCTAGTTTTGCGAAGGTAAAAGTTGAAATTAATTTGGCTAAACCTTAAAGAGTTGGAGAATATTTGGTAGAATGCCCACTTTGAAAACTTAATTAGGAGAATGGCCACCAAATTTCTTTGCATTTATTTTTAGGGTTAGGGTTTGGAAAAAGAAAAAAGTGGAGTAGGGTTGTGAGGTCATGGGCCTCTTCAACATTTTTAAAAGTTGTGGATAAAATACAACTTTGTAAAAAATATAATATGGTCCCTTTTTATATTTATTAAATTTATTTAATAAATTCAACAACTTTTCTCTCTCCTCAAATACTCTTCTTCTTTCGATTATTCATCATATTTTTTGAAAAATGTTTTGCTCGATTCTTGCTTCCCAAGTCAAAATTTTTTAGTTTCTCTTACTCAAGTAAGTTTAATGTTCTTCTCCAATCAGTTTTAAATCCATTTTAATATTTTTTTTGGTTTCGTTTTGTGTTGGAGTTCTTTAATTTTGACAAAAATTACACCGTTCTTCATTGAATTAGTCAAAATCTGAGTGTTTTTAGTTAATATTGTCGATTTTGTATTTTTAATCATGTTTTGCTTTGGATAATGACTAGAATTTTTTTTGAATTTCTATATTTATATCGAGTATTGATTTTGAACATTTTGTACTAAATTGAACCCATTTTGATGGTGTTCTTATTGTTGTTAATTGCACTTCTAATAGCTGGACAAGTTGAAACTTGATTTGCATGTTTGATCTAAGGTGTTTTCCCATTTTTCTTAATAGACCAGTGGTCGATAGATTGACCACTACAAATTTATTTTTGCTACATTTTTTATTTTTTTAATAGACGAGTGGTCGATAAATCGAACACTATAGATTCATTTTTGGTTGTAGATCATAAGTTATAGAGCAATTTAAAGTCCTGCTTCTACTGCTTCTAGCAGTAGGAAGCGAAAAACCGAAGAAGTTTCCAAAACTTCGAAGAGAAAAAAACTGTAATCAATGAATCCGAGTCAGAAACTGAATCAAAAAATCATTACCGAGATTGAAGAATTTGATGAAAGTAGTGCACATGAGAGTAACGATATTGAGGATAGTGAAGGAAAAAGTGAAAGTGATAGAGGTGAAGACGAGGACAGGAGAAATAGTGGAGATGGGGAGGATGATTGTAATAACTTGATTTTCTATAACCAGAATGCCACACGGTGCTCATAATCCCGAAGGACCACAAGCTAACCCTTATATGGTACCTGCTGTAATAACTGTATAAAAATATTGAACAATGCAAAAAACTGGCGAAAACTTGCCATAAGGTTCAAAACATCTAAAAATGCTCAATACTGAAAAACTGAATACTAATACACATGTCTGAAAAATACTGTAGTTTGAAAAGCCTCTAAACTGTCTGACTGTGGAGTTGAATGGACAGGTCCCCAACTAACTCCGTCTACTGAAAATAAACTGAATCTAATGCAAAACTGAAATAAGATGCATCCTCGAATGATGAGGACTCACTGCTACGTCTACTGATGCTGACTGAGTCTGAATGCTAAGGGTGCCCTGGATCTTACGCATCTAAACCTATGGTATAAGACACCATAGCATAAGAGAAAAGTATGCGTCAGTACATTGAATGTACTGGTATGCTAGATGAGGTAAGACTAAATGCAAGGGCTTATGCATGGACAATACTGACTAAATAATCTGAGTATGATGAATGAGGATATATGCATAAATGCATAAACTATAGCTGAAAACATAGTAACACTGAATACTAACTTCTGAATACTTGGACTTCTGACAACTGAGCTTATTAATACTAACATCTGAGTTTACTAACACTGGATAACTGGATAACTGAATATATTGATATTGATAGCCGAGTTTTCTGATACTGATTGACTGCATTTGGGGTTAACCCCACCTAGCATGTGACCTCTGAATATAATGAACTATCTTGATCAACCCTATATAGAAAGTGATCTCTGAATCTATTGAATTGGCTAAGTACTTCACTGAGCTGGGTGACTGTATATAACAGGCCTGATTCTTATAACATTGATATGAATTCTCTTATTGAGACTGATTCTGAATCTGAGACTGTGGGAGGTAGTCATTTGACTAACATACCCCTTCTAGCTAGTTGGGGTCCAACCTGTAACCCTAGTTGGAAGGGTGTCAGTACTGTGCCACAGTTAAGACACTTCTATACGTGACCCTCATCTATTAGGTACTCTAATGAGAACAGTGGGGCCCTTATCTAACAGGTCATGCCACCTTATCAACCCTCATCTAGCAGGTTTGATGTCTCAACCTATGCTGGCTATGTAGTTCTGGAATGCAAAGATTACTTCTAAGAATCAAACCCTCTACTAGTAGGTGAGTTCCTATCCTTAGGCTCACTCGGTGCTAAATCCTACTCTCAACTGAAAGAAACTGACTTGATTCTTAGAATTGTACTAGAATGGGCTGAATCTATTTCTGATTATCTTACTTGACTTATCTGACTGAGTTCACTTGATTCCATTGTCTGATGGAATACTTTCGGATTTTACTTTCTGTCTGAATGCTACTGAGTTCTGTAACTTACTAAGCTTTAATGAATACTACTGAGGTCCGAACTTAATATGGAGCTTGATTAGATTGAATACTGAGATTACTGAGTTTTCTTAATGTTCTGTCATTGACTGAGTTCTATTGATCATAGCACGACTGAGATTATCTTGAGACTGACTCGCCTCTACACAAGCAACTAAGTTTTTGGGTATAAATACCCCCAGGACTCTATAGCATGAATAAATAAATTAGACAGGACAACTCGTACATAATAATGATAATAGGCTATCATCCACAACATAATCAATGCGATATCTTGTCAATCACCTGAATGCCATAAACATGTAAATGTATAGGAAATACATACTAATAATTCATAGTTTGCCCAACAAGGAATACACATATGTAAGAATGCATGCAACTTATCTTAATACATTCACTAAGTCTTTTCAACAAATACTTAACATATATGAATCTATACATGATTGGGGATTTCTTGTAAACATGCTATAATGACCCTATTTTCCTCACACAAGCATTTTATCAAACGTATGGGGAGCATGCTTTGGTTATATAACAAATCCTATATCTAATTATCATGGATATATCAACAACATACAACTTAAAGGGGGTTCATCATGAACAATACATAATCAACACATACTAGGGTCAAAGCTTGAATCATTATAAGCAAAATATGAATCAAAACTTATCAACAACATGAACTTCAACTTCTATTAACATAAATCATGAAAACTCATTAAAATATAATCTTTGAACTTTAAAAGGGATTCTTGAACTTCTTTGGTGGTAGGAACCCAAGAATCAACATCTAACATACCTTAGGAGATTTTTTCCTTAAAGGTTCTTGGAAGTAATCTTGAGTTTTGACCTCGATTTCTTGAGGTTAGGGTTCTTGCTTTTAGAGAGGATATTTTGATTTGGGAAAAATTGGGTGAAGAATGAAGTATTTTGGTTATTTGGGGTATAAATCCTTTGTTTGGATGGATTTGGAGCCATGAGAAAAGTCTAAGTTACCCTTGGAATTTAAAATCCGGAGCTAGAACACTGAAAAAGGCTTCACCACGATCGCTGGATGGACCATCGCTATACCCACCATGATGAAGTGGAATCATGGTGAGATACTAGAATTCACAATTGCCAATTTCATCTCCACCGCGATGCGGTGCCCTATTGTAAGACCCCTCAAAATTTCCTTGTAGTCTGAGCCTTAGAGCGTGTCAAGTGAAGCGTAATTCCGTCCCTAAAAAATTGAGAAATGAATTCCAAAGTTAGTAGTGTTTAAACCTTATAGAATTTACCTAATATTGACTTTTTGTCATATGAGAAATTTAATAAGCTTTCCATCGATACCAAATTCGTCAAAATCTAATGTCGTAGTAGAAAGATATGGCCAAATTACAAAAGGCAGTTGAACCGCCCAGGTGTGACAAAAAAGGCCGAAGGACCATCGGGATAGCGATGAACTGTCGCCTAGACCATCGCGATAAGGAAAAAGACCGACTCACTGGCCAAGTGTGATGAAGAGGGTCGACGGACCGTCGGGCTAGCGATAGACCGTAGCCCAAACCATCGCAGACGAGATAGAGAACTCTGTTCTGGCCCAAGTGCGACGGTCAGGACCGACAGAACGTCACACCTGATACAAGATCTAACACACAACACGGATTCAAGAGATCTGCAAGATCAACAACAATAGAAAATCAAAGGCCCCACTCGGTTTCTCTATGTTTTCAAGACAACAACAACAATATTTAACAAAGTAGATGGAGAATACAAGATTACAAGGACTATAGTGAATTGATGAGGCCCCACAAGGCTTCACTATGTCAATAAATAAACAACAATATTACAACAACATACATTAACAACAGCAAGGAACCACGGATTCAACAAGATACAAGATAAATAGTTAGACCAAATGAAGGGACAATCTTAAGAACCCAAGAATTATTACACTCTTAGACCCTTAAATACTATCCGTGGCACAAACCTAAATCTACGTTGACACAAACGGGACTTTACCTCCTCTAAACACCAGGGTTTCAAGCCAATATGCAAATATAAGTGAATCTTCACTTGTCTAGCCCTAGTTTCGGTTGGAGCTCTTGAGAGAGAACTAAAGTGTTGCAAATGTTAAAAATATAAAAAAATATGATCAACTAAGTGAATAAAACCTTAAGTGGTTCTATTTATATTATATTCCCCAAAAGACTTAAAATGACAAATGTGCTCTTTTAATGAATAAGGCTTCAAGGCCACCCCTTTAGTGCACACATAGGGGAGGTTTTTGGCTTCTCCCACACTTAAGATTGGGCCTTCTCTCGGTTGCCTTTGACATACAAAAAAAAGGTCTGTATACGAGATCACACTTGTATCATCCTCTCCATCTTTAGAGGAGTTTGACCTCAAACTCAAGCAATCTTCACCCGCAAGCTCTCCTCTTCGAATAATCTTTTCTCGGCTCCTCCCAAGGTTAGGATATTCAACCAAGGGTGTCATGAGATCATCAATCTTTCTCCTTGGGCTTGGATGTCCTTCAACCTGAACATAAGAAGAATAGATGCTAGGCAGAGTGCTAGCATCTCGGTTAGTAAGCATCAAAGGGTCTTTGTAGAAAAATCCCACTTCTTGAACTCTCGGATCCTCCTCTTCTTCATCATCCTCGTCCTCGGTTTCCTCCTCTAAATCATAAATAAGCATGATTATCCTTTCCATAAATAAGGGTATTACACACTCTCCATCAACCAGCTAAATATCTTTCACGCCTTCATCTATTTCTACCTCGGCTTCTTACTCTCCATCTTGAGAGTTTTCATCAAACTCATTTAATGCAAGCCCCACCTTCTCACCAAGGTAATACTATTTTCCTTCTCTAATGATTACATTTCTCTGATTTGGGCACTCATTATCCTTATGCCCCCACCCTTTACATTTAAAACATTGAAATCCCTTAGGATGAGAAGTGGAATTTGGTTTACCTTCATTTCTTGGAGGATACTTTTGGAAATCCTTGGTTTTAGTTTGTACAACCTTGTTCTTGGTTTGGTTGGAATTGGATGAATGCTCTTGATGTTAGTGCCACTCCGAGGAAGGTCCTTGGTGATTCTTGAGTTTGGAGGCTGAGAGCTCCCTTTCAATTTCCAAGGCCGCTTGGAAAATGCCATCGATCGTGTCAAACTTGTAGAGGGTCATCCAAGAAGCTATGTCCCTATTCAATCCGACTTTGAATCATATAATATTATGGCTCACTTTTTCTTCTCTATGGTTAAGCTTCAACATCAATTGTTGAAACTCGTCATAGTATGCCATGACAATTTTGTTTCCTTGCCTCAAGTTGTACAACTTGGAAAGAATTTCTTATTTGTAGCCCTCGGGTAAGTACCTTTGACGCATACGGTACCTCAATCTAAACCATGGAGGTGGCTGCCCGGAAATCAACACATCACCAAACCTCTTCACATACTCCCACTAAGTGTTTGCATACCCCTAAAAGTGAGCGATTGCATAACAACTCTTCTTCTCTTCGATTAGATCATTAACTTGGAATATCCTATCACAAGATGAATCCCAAGCAAGATATGCCTCGGGATCACTCTCACCCTTGAAGATCAGAAGACTAACTTTGATGGAATTGAGGCCAAGCTCTCGAGTTTGGTTACCACCCCTTACTTCTCGGCCTAAATCACCTTGCCTACCTCTCTCCTCTTTTTCCCTCAAGTAAGCATCACCATAACCCCCATAACCCCCACTTTGTTCCTCCCTACCATAGCTCTCAAAATGGTTTGGTGGATTTGGATTAAGTGGATTCGGATTTGGAGGATAGTAAGGCCTTTGATTCAATGGAGTTTAGATTAGAAAGTGAGGTCTTTGGATAACTAGAGGGTTTGGGTTTGGTGGCATTTGGGGTTCCAAATCCATCATGTTGAACTTGGTGAACTGGAGGGAGGGTTGCTCTATCATACTTACGGTTTTGGAAAATATTTGGTGGTTGGCTCGGTGACTTGTTCATTTGGTTCAAGGCCTTGGGAGTAATGGTTGGGGAAATATTTTGAGGGGTGGAAGGTCGACTCATTTGACTTTCCACACGTTCTAATCTCCCACTCATTGATGCCACATCCGTATCTAATTTCTCAAGACCCACATTAAACCTAGCCACATCTTGAGACATAATTTTAAGGTGAGCCAAAATGAGATTGTGGCATTATTGTCCATTGTTTAAGCATTTGAAGCCTCGGGTTCCATTGTGGTTGTACCGAAAATAACCCTTCAAGTTTTTTCAAACTCAAGCTCAACAATGGTGGATGACTCAAATTACCTCCAATTTAGCTCAAATTTGAACCCTATACTCCTATAGTGTTATAGAACTCAAATCTAACACTAAAAACACAAGAAAAACACAAAATTTGACCTAGGGTCAAAAACGGGTTTAGTATTTTTTTTTTGGGATTTTTGATTTTGACACTTCGTTTTTGTTAGGATTTTCAATTTCTAGACTCTAATAGTGTTAGGGAACAAGGATCTAACACTAGAAATACACAAAAATCAAGTTTTTTCTTTTTGAAAAATCCTAATAACGTGAACAATAACTTTTTTCTTTTTTTTCTTCCTTTTCACCTATTTTTTATTTTCAAGATAACAATCCCAAGATTGATTTTGTTGGAACAAAATTAAACTTTGATTTGCTACCAAATGATACAAGATCGAACACACAACACGGATTCAAGAGATCTACAAGATCAATAACAATAGAGAATCAAAGGCCCCACTCGGCTTCTCTATGTTTTCAAGACAACAACAATAATATTCAACAAACTAGATGGAGAATACAAGATTACAAGGACTATAGTGAATCAAAGAGGCCCCACACGGCTTCACTATGTCAACACATAAACAACAAGATTACAACAATAAGGTTACGGGTACATTAACAACAACAAGAAACCACAGATTCAACAAGATATAAGATAAATAGATAGACCAAATGAAGGGACAATCTTAAGAACCCAAGAATTGTTACACTCTTGGACCCTTAAACACTATCCGCGACACAAACCTAACTCTACGTTGACACAAGAGGGACTTTACCTCCTCTAAACACCAACGTTTCAAGCCAATATGCAAACACAAGTGAATCTTCACTTGTCTAGCCCTAGTTTCGGTTGGAGCTCGTGAGCGAGAACTAAAGTGTTGCAAATGTTACAAACCTAAAAAATATGATCAACTAAGTGAATAAAACCTTAGGTGGTTCTATTTATATTACATTCCCCAAAAGATTAAAATGATAAAGGTGCCCTTTTAATGAATAAGGCTTCAAGGCCACCCCTTTAGTGCACACATAGGGGTGGTTTTTTGGTTTTTCCCACACTTAAGCTCGGGGATTCTCTCGGTTTCCTTTGACATACACAAAAAGGGTCCATCTATGAGATCACTCTTGTATCAGCACCCTGCCGTCGCATATTCCGTTCAGTAATTTAAGTCATTTTTAAAAAGGGTTTTTTGGTCTTTTCCCACCCTTTTAACAGTCAGATATATCCAAAATGGAACAAATGGCTTCATTATTCATCCAAACATTATAAAATAGGGTTTTATATCAATATTAACCCTTTAGAGCAAATCCAAATCCTTCTCCAAGAAATTTAAGAACTCAGCATAGATTTTACAAATTGAGTTAAGATTCAAGATTTCCAAGTCAAAGACTTCAAGAAGCCTCTCTCAAGAGTAAGAAGAAGAGTTTCTAAAAAGTTTGTTCATCTAATTTCACAATCTAAGGTATGTGGGGTTTAAACAAGGACATCTCTTTCGTCCTTGTGCCCAAAAAGTTGTTTCAATTATTTGAATATATGATTTTCTATGTTTTCTTACAAAATTGAAGTATGGGTTTATATACCCTATGTTGTTATTCCTTCAGATTTTAATAGTTCCATTGTTCTAGAAATTGAAATACATGAGTATGTTGAGATTTTATGGAAAAATGTCGAAAATTCCAGATTTTCTATATGATTTATGAATCTTTATGACATCTAGTTTGCATTTTGTTGAGTCTTAACTTGAGATTTGATTATGGGTCATTAAGCCCTACATGAGATTTGGAATTTTATGAACTTTTGTGCTATAAGCCCCCATGAATTGAGTACTTTGATATTATAGAGAAAGTTTTGGCCTTTTGGTCGTAATAGAATTGAAATTCACATTGAGTATGATTTAAAGAAAATAGAAATATGTTTTAGTCTTCATTCTAGACCCTTGAGTTATTTGAGGTGGATTTCCTAAGAGTTTTGAGCTGAGTATGGGAGTAGTATTTAACACCGAGTTGGGTTTGATTCCAAGGTATCATACCCCAGAACTACATGCCACCGTAGGACTAAGATTTATGAACTCGAGGCTGAGATAGTGATCACTAAAAATGAGTTTGTACTCCGATGACAAGGATAGAACAGCTCTCCCCAACACGAGTAAGACGTTAGACTCTATGTAGCTCACATGGTTTATGTTGGTTAGAAGAAACTCCCGAGTTCCAAGTGCCCCGAGTCTAAAAGAGTTCTAGAGTTCCCAAGTGTTGAAAGTTCCTAAAAGTTCTAAGTCCTTAAGTTTTAAAGAAGTTTTACTCTCCATAAGATAAAAGCATGAGTTTGAAAGTATTGTTTAGAGTTTCTTTAGCCTTCAAGTATTGAGGATAAGAGGAGAGTATAGATTTTAAAATTATGTATAATGACTCACGAGATTTGTGCTACATGCTTCACTATTCTTGATTTATGATTTTTTTTTCATTTTAGGCTTATTAAAGCTGTGTAAGTCATTCATATTTGCATACATGATTTTATTAAGGATGTTGATATTGTTTTAAGTAAATGCATACACCTCCATATGCTCAGTACATTCCCAAAGTGCTGATCCATATATACGTCTGTGTGCTACATCGTCTTATAATGTAGGTCTAGGTGCTCAGTCTTAGCAGTGACCGTGATTTCCGATTGCCTTTGCCTATATTCCATAGTTGGTGAGTCCTTATGGTTCGAGGACCTACTTTTCCCAGATTTCCAGTTGTTATTACTTTTATATCAGTTCGAGTCAGTTGGAGGTCTATCCCAATAGTTCTTCAGTTTGAGTAGTAGAGGCCTAGTCAGACTAGACTAGCAGTTGTGTTTTAGATTTTCAGTATTTGATATTTTAGACTATTTTTTCAGTTATTTCAGTTTTGGGATGATATATTATAGTCTTATTTTAGACACGTGATTTTTAACCCTCTCGAGTTTTAACCTATTTTTTTTTACATTGAATATTTATTTATGTCAAAATATTATCTTTAGTTTTTATGTAATTTTTTTTAGTAGATTTCATTTAAAAAATAAAAAATAAAAATATAAAGTTACATTTTAAGATTTAAAAAAAAAAATAATAATACAAAAATAAAATTCAAATTTTTTTCTTTTAATATAGATTTTTATAAATAAGCTAGTAATTTTATTTTCTCTTAATTATATTTTTATTTTAAATTAGTTATATTTTTATTCTATTTTTCTTAAGTATAAAAATTAATTATTTAATATTTATTATTATTATTATTATTAGTATTATTTATTTTTCTATAATTTATTTATTTATTAAAAAATGAGATCATTATCCTATTTATAAAAATAAAAAAATAAAAATATTCAAAATTTAAATCCTAAAATACCTAAACTACTCCTCCCAAAATCCTTCTATTTAAGGACTCCCCAACCCCAGGAAACAGACGTACATTATCTATCATATTTTTACACAGTATCAGACAGGAAAAATAAAATTAAAAAAAGTGAGAAGATCAGTAAAAAATAAGTAAAAAGAGAGAAGAGAAAAGTAGAAGTGGGATCAAGGTTTCCGAAGGCGAAGTTTGAATTTCGCTTTAATACATTAGCAAGTTCTATTTTAATGTTCCATTTATATTATAAACTTTCTGTGAAAAATAGGAAGTTGAATGTTAAATTCGTTTTGAACATTGTTTAATATTCATGTTACACTATGTATATATATATTGATATGCAGATATGTTGAATGTTTTAATATTGCATATAATTATTGTCTAGTATAAAAATAAATTCACTATTTCTACTATCTGTACAATTCACAAATATCCATTAGGCAAGGAAATAAATATGCAGAAATATACTGTATACACATAAACTGTTCTAACAAATTTGCACACCCACTTAAAACATGTGCATGTTACTCTCTTTTTTATTTTCTTTACCAACAACATACACACATTCACAGATTCTCTCACACACAGTAGCACGCGCACACAGATAAATTAAAAAAGGCATATGAGAAAAATAAGAAAAATTGCTGAAACAGTAAAAAAAATCAATAAAATTTTTGAAATTTAATAAACAATAAAGATAATTTAGATTGGAGAAGAATCATATTTTTCGATGAATTTTCGCCAAAAAAATGTATTAAAAAAATGAAAAAAAAAGACCAAATCCCGTCCCCAAAGTCAGTCTCTGCTGCCGGCGAAACTTGTTTTCCCCGCTCCAAAAACCGACCCAGAATCCATCCTTGTTACTATTTTGGCAACCCTTTTCTGGCCAAAAAAGGGCGAACCAGTAATTGAAATAACGAGTCATCGCCTTCCTCCCCGAAAAACAGGCCAAACTCACCAGATTCAAACACCCCCATATCAGAAAACTCACTGATCTCGTTCGTCATGCGCCGCTTCTTTATCCCAGGTGGCAAAACTACCACCAAGAGCACGAATCCTGCTCAAATCCTACCGGAGCTAGCCACCCCTCTTAAAGATTCGTCGAAAAACAGCTAAAATCCGACGACAACCCTTTTCCCATCACCCGAGCCACCGGAAAATACTATTATCAAACAAATCCAACCTCTTCTCTGGCAAAATAATGACAACAATCGTTAAACTTCAAAAACCCGTCACTATTTTTGATGTTCTTCTTTTTCACGTTGTTTTCTGTTCTTTGCATTTTAGAGTTTTGAATGACAAATACTATTTTAGATTGACACTAATTAAAAAAAAATAAAAAATAAAAAATAAAAAATAAAAAATGATAATATAATTAGTTTTGTGTATTTGTATTATTATTATTATTATTTTGTTTCTATTATTTCTTTGTCACTAATAGATCTTAAATAATTATTTGTTAGATTAATATATCAATTTAAATAAGTTTTACTTAATTTTATTGTTAGAAGTTATGTAACTTTTTAAATAGATAAAAATTATTACGAATTTATTACGTCTCTAACACTAGACATGTTTTAGGTACATTTAAAATATTTGTCTCGATTTAGAATACGGCGTACGCATCTTTTGAGACATTTAAAATAATTCGAGGACACAATATTGCACTTCAACAAAAATCGTCTTAATATTATTTCCACTAGTTTAATATAAGATATATAGACAGATATACAGTATAATAAAAATGAGCGAATTTAGGCCTTAACACGATTTATCTAATTAGTTTAAGTCAAGTAATAGTCAATAAAAGCGATCGTGCTAGAACCACGGGATTCGAGGGGTGCCTCACACCTTTCCCTCGGTCAACAGAATTCCTTACCCAGTCTTATATTTTCGCAGACCATAATAAAGAGTCATTTCCTTCTAATTAGAAATTCAAAAAGGTGACTTGGAATACCATAACTCAATTCCAAGTGGCGACTCTGTAAATAAAATAATCCCTATTCAAAACTGTCATTTTAATTGAAAAAACCTTTCAACTTTGACTTCGATCCCTCAAGCGAAAAAGGGGTGTGACATCTCTGGCGACTCTGCTGGGGAATAATAAGAATTCGAGCTTTTTATATTGACTTATACTTGCTTTAATTATTGTTGATATTATGTTTGTTGGCCTTATTTGCTACGTGTTGCTTATTTACCACTTTGATATTGATTGAATTGTATTATATACTATTTTCTGTTGCGCACCCCCTCCGAGTCTCTCAATTTAGATAGAAGGAATGCAGTACATGCATCCTACTTTCTTTTTGAGATAGTCGAAGTGTCAAGGCACCTGGTGAAGGATATAGTCACACATGTTAGATGGGTTTCGGATCGACAACGAAGGCGGTGTTGCCCTGCTACCGACTAATTTGTCTCTCCCTGGCTCGAGTATCTGCTCGGGCAAGCCAATCTAGACACCTATCCCTATTAGGTTTAAACTTAGAAGAACTGAAAACTCAGAATCTGGTTATCCCTATTAGGTGCCGCTTTATTTGCATCATATGCATTTGACTTGAAGGAATTCGACACAAGGGCCGGGTCTGTCTAGGACAGGTGACCTACTTTATAAAGACCAACATATGCATCCTATGTGATCTTTGACATTTGGTTGGAAGGCTGTTTGTTTATTGACCGACTTTACGCAACTTTAAAATACAAGAGATTAATTTATCCTCACATTTAGTGAATTATTTTTTTTCAAAGAACAATTTTATTTTTAAAAGAAAGGGAAAATTTTAGTAACATAATTTTACGGTCTTTATGAACTATGAGGGTCTGATTATCACTCTTTAGTGGGATACGTAGGAAGTCCTTCCCAGGATACGACCCTATCTTTTGAAAAATTATTCATAGATTTATGGGGGAATGTCTTGAAAATATAATTACTTTCATAATTATTTTTGTTATTCTCAAGTTCAATTTATATATATATATATATATATATATATAT